>NW_016107560.1:2539386-2703673 GCF_001604975.1 Cebus imitator
AAGTGATTCTCCTGCCTCAGCCTCCCGAGTAGCTGGGAATATAGGTGCATGTCACCACGCCCAGCTAATTTTTTTTTGTACTTTGAGTAAAATGGGGTTTCACCATGTTGGCAAGGTTGGTCTTGATCTCTTGACTTTATGACCACCTACCTTGGCCTCCCAAAGTGCTGGGATTACAGGAGAAAGTCCTGGAATCCGGCCCATTTTTCTATTTTTTAATATAAGAGCATTCATTTAATTTCTTCTAAAATTGTGAATTTCTTCTCATTGTGTTCTAAAATGTCAAAAGCTTTGATCTCTACTCTTTTACCAAACTCAATTCTTTGAACTTTTATTTATTCCCAAACCCATGTGTTTGCATAAATTGTGGTTTTAAGATTACAATGACAGGACAGATGTATCATAATTCCCAAATAACACCATTATTTAGTCAACTCTCTCTAGATAATCAGAGCATAAGAAACTCAGATTTAATATTTTTTATCTTCTCTCCAAAAATATTGTGTAGGCCTTTGACAAAAGGCTTTAAAAAGTAGATGCAAATAGCCTGCATTATTCCTTTTATCTCTAAGAGTAAAACCTTATCAGAAAAGCAAATTAGTTTAAACTGACTGGACTTGTTCTTGAGGGTCCTTTAATTTGTTTTCACCATCAAGCCTTGCCCCAAGATTACATTTCTAATCTTTTGATCCTTCTGTTTGCAGCTCCTCCTTTGGATTTCTCAGAATTCCTAGTATGCTTACAATGTTGCAGCATCCATCTTCTTCAGTCATACAAAACAAAGGCAATTCAAATGTAAATTCAAACAGACTGAATGTTTATGTCCCCTACAATTCATGTGCTGAACTCCCAAACCCCAATGTGATGGTACCAGGAGGTGAGGCCTTTGGATAGTAATTAGCTCATCATAGTGAAGTCCTCA
The DNA here is from genome assembly GCF_001604975.1 of Cebus imitator. Taxonomy (NCBI): domain Eukaryota; kingdom Metazoa; phylum Chordata; class Mammalia; order Primates; family Cebidae; genus Cebus; species Cebus imitator. The sequence continues at coordinate 2,540,309 of NW_016107560.1, forward strand.
TGAATGGAATTAGTGCCCTTATAGAAGGTACCCCAGGTAACTCTCTTGCTTTCTTTCTGCCATGTGAGGATACAATGGGAAAATGGCAGTCAGAGACCCAGAAGACACCCCACCAGAACTCAGCCACACTCCTTACCTCAGATTCCCATCCTCCATAACCTTGAGAGATACATTTCTGTTTTTTAAAAGCCACCCAGTTTTTGGAACTTTTTTCATAGCAATCTGAACTGATTAAGACATCAATTATCTTTTGCATTTCCTTTGGATATTACTTAAGGATTTTCCATAGTGATTTTCCAATAATTATATTTTCTAAGATTTGGCATTTTGATAATTTATTTTCAGATTACTTAATTATGCTTTTTAAAAATCACCTACCTTTGTCTTCAATTATATTTTTAACAAAGATCTCACTGATAATTTCCAGTTATGCAATACCAGCGTTACTTATTTTAAGTTGTGCAGTAGCTTCTGTTTTTTGCAAGTTTCAGCCATTGGAATCATTGTCTTGCTTGAGCCATGCCTCTGGATCATCATCTCCTGAGATTGACTGCCATCAATTTTAAGCACATAGGAAAAGTTGAAAAATTGTATAAAATAATTAAGTCTGTATTTTCAATCAAGGCATATTATTAGGACTATCTGTATCAAAACACACACACACACAGTAAGGGGATGTGATGTTACTGTCTGTTTAATCCTTAGGCCTCAAGCTACTTAATCATTTCTTACTCATTAATATAAATTCTCCTCCGATCACCATGAATTGTTTCAGGTTGCTGATCCAAATGAACCTTAATATTTGTGTTTAGACCCTGAAAAAACACCTACAAGTCAATTTTTCATTTCTTTTTTTTTTTTTTTTTAATTTTTAAGTTCCAGGGTACATGTGCAGGATGTGCCCATCTGTTACATAGATAAACATGTGCCATGGTGGTTTGCTGCAACTATCAACCTATCACCTAGGTATTAAACCCAGTATGCATTAGCTATTTTTTCCTAATTTTCTCCCTCCCCCTACCCAAACCCTAGACAGGCCTCTGTGTGTATTGTTCCTCTCCCTGTGTCCATGTGTTCTTATTGTTCAGATACTACTTGTAAGTGAGAGAGAACATGCAGTGTTTGGTTTTCTGTTCCCATGTTAGTTTGCTGAGGATAATAGCTTCCAGCTCCATCCATGTCCCCTTAGTGGACATGATATCATTCCCTTTTAGGGCTGCATAGTACTCCATGATGTATATGTATCACATTTTTTATCTAGTCTATCATTGGTGAGAATTAGGCTTGATTTCATGTCTTTGCTATTGTGAATAGTGCTGCAGTGAACATATATGTGCATGTATCTTTATAATAGAATGATTTATGTTCTTTTGGGAATATATCCAGTAATAGGATTGCTGGGCCAAATGGTATCTCTTGTTGTAGATCTTTTAATAATCACCACACTGTCTTCCATAATGGTTGAACTATTTACATTCCCACCAACAGTGGGAAAAGTGTTCCTATTTCTCTGCAACCTTGCTAGTATCTGTTGTTTTTTGACTTTTTAATAATTGCTATGCTGACTGGCATGTGATGCTATCTCACCGTGGTTTTGATTTGCATTTCTCTAATGATCAGTGTTGTTGAGCTTCTCTTCATATCTTTGTTGGCCATACAAATGTCTTCCTTTGAGAAGTGTCTGTTCATATCTTCTGCCAACTTTTTAATGGGATTTTTTTTCTGGTAAATTTGTTTAAGTTCCTTGTAGATTCTGGATATTAGACCTTTGCAAGATGCATAGACTGCAGAAACTTTCTCCCACTCTGTAGGTTGCCTATTCACTCTGATGATAGTTTCTTTTGCTGTGCACAAGATCTCTAATTTAATTAGATCTCATTTGTCAATTTTTGCTTTTGTTGCAAATGCTCTTCATGATTTCATTATGAAATCTTTGCCCGTGCCTATGTCTTGAATGGTATTGCCTATATTTTCTTCTACACTTCTAATAGTTTTAGGTTTTACATTTAAGTATTTAATCCATTTTGACTTAATTTCTGTATAAGGTATAAGGAAGGGATCCAGTTTCATTTTTCTGCATATGGCTAGCCAGTTCTCCCAACACAGTTTATTAAATAGGAAATTCTTTCCATTTCCTGTTCCTTGTTTTTGTCAGTTTTGTTAAAGATCAGATGGTTGTAGATGTATGGTATTACTAATGAGTTCTATATTCTGTTCCATTGGTCTATGTGTGTGTTTTTGTACCCGTACTATGCTGTTTTGGTTACTGTCACCTTGTAGAATAGTTTGAAGTCAGGTAGTGTGATGCCTCCAGCTTTGTTCTTTTTACTTAGGATTGCCTTGGATATACGAGCACTATTTTGGTTCCATACACATTTTTATTATTTTTTTTTCCTAATTCTGTGAAGAATATCAATTGTAGTTTAGCACTGAATCTATAAATCACTTTTGGCAGTGTGACCATTTTCACCATATTGATTCTTCCCATCCACGAGTATGGAATTTCTTTCCATTTGTTTGTGTCTGCCCTGATATCCCCACTGTCAATATTACACAGACCACTGAGACCAAAAAATTACAAAGATATTCAAAACTTGATCTCAATTCTGGATCAAGTGGACCTCATAGATACCTTTTTAAAATATATATATACTTTAAGTTTTGGGGAACATGTGCAGGTCATGCAGGATTGTTACATAGGTATTGACATGCCATGGTGGTTTGCTGCATCCATCCCCCTGTCACATATAGTAGGTATTTCTCCTAATGTTATCCCTCATTAATCCTCCCACCTCCTGCTATCTCTCCACTATCCCCCCAACCATGCCCCAACAGGTCCCAGTGTGTGATGTTCTCCTTGCTGGGTCCATGTGTTCTCACTGTTCAACACCCACTTATGAGTGAGAACACGTGCTATTTGGTTTCCTGTTCTTGTTTCAGTTTGCTGAGAATGATGATTTCCAGCTTCATCCATGTCCCTGCAAAGGACATGAACTCATCCATGTCCCTGCAAAGGACATGGCTGCACAGCATGCCATGGTGTATATATACCACATTTTCTTTATCCAGTCTATCATTGATGGGCATTTGGGTTGGTTCCAAGTCTTTGCTGTTGTAAATAGTGCTGCAATGAATATATGTGTGCATGTGTCTTTATAATAGGGATATTTACAATCCTTTAGGTATATATCTGATAGATATCTACAGAACTCACCACCCCAAAACAACAAAATACATATTCTTCTCAGTGCCACATGACACTGACTCTAAAATTGATGGGGTAATTAAAAATAAGCCACTCCTCAGGAAATGCAAAAGGACTGGTATCATAACAACGAGTCTCTCAGACCACAGTGCAATCAAATTAGAATTCAAGATTTAAAAACTCACTCAAAACTACACAAATACATGGAAATTGAACAACCTGCTTCTGAATGACTCCTGGGTAAATAATAAAATTATGGCAGAAATCAAGAAGTTATTTGAAACTAATGAGAACAAAAAGACAATGTACCTGAATCTCTAAGATGTAGGTAAAGCAGTGTTAAGAGGGAAGTTTATAGCACTAAGTGCCCACACCAAAAAGCTAGAAAGATCTCGAATCAACATCCTAACATCACAACTAAAATAATTTAAAAACCAAGAACAAATAAGCCTCAAAGCTAGCAGAAGACAAGAAAAAAACAAGATCAGAGCAGAACTGAAGAAGATAGAGACATGAAAAAGTCTTCAAAAAAATCAGTGAATTCAGGAGCTGCTATTTTCAAAAAAGTAATAAAATAGATAGATTGCTAGCTAGACTAATAAAAAAGAAAAAAAGAAGAATCAAATAGACACAATAAAAAACAATAAAAAGGATTTTACACTGACCCCACAGAAATACAATAACCATCAGATAATACTATAAATACTTCTATGCAAATAAACTGGAAAGTCTAGAATAAATGAATAAATTCCTGGATGCATACAGTATCCCAAGACTGAACCTGTATATACCAATACGAGTTCTAAAGTTAAGGAAGTAATAAAAAAAAAAAAAAAAAAAAAAAAAAAAAAGCCCACGGTCAGATGGATTTACAGCTGAATTATACCAGAGGTAAAAGGAGGAGCTGTGCCATCTCTTTGAAACTATATCAAACAATTTAAAAGGAGAGACTCCTCCCTGACTAATTTTATGAGGCCAGCACCATCCTGATACCAAAACTTGTCAGAGATACAAGGAAGAAAGAAAACCTTAGGCCTATATTCCTGATGAACATCAATGCAAAAATTTTCAGTAAAATACTGGCAAACTGAATCCAGCAGCACATCAAAAAGCTTATCCACCACAATCAAGCTGGCTTCATTTCCAGAATGCAAGGGGGGTTCAAACATGCATATCAATAAACATAATTCATCACATAAACAGAACTAAAGACAAAAACACATGATGAACTCCATAGATTCAGAAAAGGCCTTCCATAAAATTAAACATCCCTTCATGTTAAAAACTCTCAATAAACTAGGTATTGAAGGAACATACCTCAAATAATAAGAGCCATTTATGACAAACACACAGCTAATATCATACTGAATGGCAAAAGCTGGAAGCATTCCCTTGAAAACTGACACTAGACAAGGATGCCCTCTCTCACCACTCTTATTCAACATAGTATTAGAAGTTCTGGCCATGGCAATTAGGCAAGAGAAAGACATAAAGGTTATTTAAATAGGAAGGGAGGAAATCAAACTGTCTATGTTTGCAGATGACATGATCCAATATCTAGAAAGCCCTATTCTTAGCCCAGAAGCTTTTTAAGCTGATAAGCAACTTTAGCAAAGTCTCTGGATACAAAATCAATGTGCAAAAGTCACAAGCATTTATCTATACCAACAGCAGACAAGCAGAGAGCCAAATCATGAAAGAATTACCTTTCACAATTACTATAAAGAGAATCAAATATTTAGGAAGACAGTAAACAAGGAAAGTGAAGGACCTCCTCAAGAAGAACTACAAACCGTTGCTCAAGAAAAGTTTTCATTCTTATTTGAAAAATTGTCTTCAAACCCTAGTCAGTCAGGGAAAGGCTCTAATAAATGTGCAAATAATAATGTTCATAACATTTACTTTCAGAGCCATTATAAATAATGTCTTTTACCAAAACTATTTTTGAAGTATACTATAACTTGCAAAATGGGAAACCACAATGTCATACTTCAATCATATTCATATGATTGAAGGCATAATAAAACCACATGTACATATTAGAAAGCATTCAAAAACACTGTGAATTTCTCTTTAAACATGTTAAATTTTCCTTGTTTTTATGAAAATTTTTTGTATACCATTTTTAATTTTCTTAGAACTTTTAAAATTATATTCCCCTTTATTTTAGAATTTCAAACTATTAGAAATATAAGCATTAAAATATTATTAAAATTGTAAAAATTTATTTCTAGTTTTTTTATTTACTAACTTAAAATTTAATAAATATGGGTTTGACTTAGGAATCATATGTTTGCCCTTATGCTGCATGTTTTCAGAAACTTAGACCTTTCCTCTGTGCTTTCTTTCCTTTCTTTGGCTTTTATTGTGATATCTAAAATCTCATTTTTTTATTTCCTTTCACTGATATTAAATTCCCTTCAATAATTTACTCATGATGTGTAATGATAACATATGACTGATTATTAAAATGAGATTCTTCATCATTTTGGGTGATAACTTAAAGGTTGAACAGAATACAAGGGATGCTCAGTTGACCTCACATTCCCTTACTGAGGTCCTAGACCTGCTATACCACTGATACACAACTTGCAAAAATGCATGCCTAACACTGATTTCAGCCTCTAGGATCCATCTAAAGATTCTAAACACTTCTGGATGATAGTTAAAGAGAAGACACTGTTTCTCAGAAATGTGTAGAATTACTGATACATCTCCCCTAGTCCCCACAGGTTGGAGGTAATAGCTGTTTTTTTCCTCAGGTCTGTTAAATGAGGCTTCAAAAGGTCCACATGAAATGCTTCAAAGGGACCATTGGAGAGCACACCACTCTTTCTCCAATGACAAAAGCAAGTAAGTCCATTGAAAGTCATTGCATAAAGGACACAGCCCAAGACAGCACCTGGAAAACAATGGGGCTTCAACAGAGAAGGTCTGTGTGAGATGGACCTAACATAGTAAAGTAACAAATATGTGATTGTGGTTTTCTATTTTGCAAGTTGCAGCTATCAGAAACTGAGAGCTGGAGTCATAAGCAGTCTTGCATTTTTCTTGAAAACTGCCTGGGGAGATCTCTAAGAAAACGTAAGTGTTCTGCAACAGAATTTTCAACATCTGGCAAGCACTAGTACACAAGACAGCTGTGGTCATACAAGTGGTCATGTGTTATTTCCCTTATTCTTCTCTACTTCTAGTCAAACCCTAATCTAGGTCATGGTAAGCTGGGGGTGGGGGAACACAAAAGCATTGTGGGGAAATAGAAGTTCCTTATTCTCACTGACCTCACTGCAGGCTTACTAGAATAAATTCGAAAGAGGCTAAAGAAGATATGACTTGTAACATACTTTTCATTTTGACAATTACCATAGACACTAAGGGTATTATTGGAATAGATGATGTCTACAGGATGTTTTTTATTCAAGAGTGATAAGAAAAGCTATAGTACCTGTCTAACATTTCATTCAAGGGAAGAGAAAATAATATTCACTGAGTAATTTTTAAGAGAAAGTGAAAAAAGTAATGATAGTTTCATTTGAACCATATTAAGAAAAGCTCAGGCTATAAAGTGTTTATTTTTTAAATTTTCTTTCCCTTTACTACCTAAAGTGTGCCACAAAATGATTTAAGGTAGTGAGTCATAGGCCTTGGTAAAGCATTGACAAGAAGTCCAAGGTCATATGTCTGTAGATTATGTTCCAAATTTCTAGTGGTCAGAAGGAGTTACGATGAAATCTATATCATCAAAATCAAACAGTTTAAGAACCTTTCAGCCAGAGAAAAAGTAAAATCAATGATCAAGTATACCCTGTTATTCATGTCATTGATCAGCATTAATCTTCAGAGCACATCAAAGCACGGATAAAAACCTACAGACAAGAGACTCTGACAGAGGCAACCATAAGTTACATCCTGAGAATCAAATGAAATGCAGGCTTAGTACTGCCAATCATGATGCCAGTTTAATTGTAAGGAGCAAGCAACTCTGGGAAACTGCAAGGACACCTCTGCCTGGGAAAATAGATCTGTGTTTTGAAGGCTTTTCTTATCCAGAAGGGACAATTTCCTAGATTCAAAGTGTTACACATACACACACGTGCACAAGCATGTACACACACACACATAGCTAAAGCATCATAAAAAATAAGCTGGAAAACAAACAAGTTCATGTAATTATCACATGAAAGTGACACTGAAGAAAGAAAGATGAGCAACATTTTCTTTATCTTGTAATAGAACATTTTAACTGATCTAGCAAGGATCCAAATTTGTGACTTTTTACCATACTTGACTCACCATGTAGTACATGCTTGCAACAAGAGTTCATCATGGGATCTTGTTTTGCAAATGAGAAATGGTGCAAGAGTTTGATAAGAGGAGAGTTCAGGGCCTAGAAAAGTGGAAGAAGATGAAATCATGGGATAGTGTCTGATTTGCTTGGATTTCCTTTGAGATTCTTTGATTTCAAGATGAAAGGCAAACACTGAATGCAATTCTAGGTAAAAATGGAAGCTGAGGAATGCTTTCCAAAAGGTTTTGTAAAATTCTGATTGCAAGCAAAGCTTGGGTCTAACCGTTTGAACTGCACAGGATGAAAGCATTGGCACATCTCCTCTTACTGCATGGGGTCCAAGAAGCTAGAGCAAGAGCTTTGTGATGGCAAACCCTTAGACCTTCATTTAATACTTCAAAGCAATTGACTTTGAGGGGAACTAATTTCCACCTTGCAGAGAAGTTTATAATTTAGGTAACAAATTAAAAAAAAAAAAAAACTTTTCGCAGAGATTGAAACTGGTGGACATTTTCGATGGACTTTGCATGATAACTGCTCTCTTCCACTTCTCTGCAAGACAAGATACTCTGGCTTTTCTCCAAAAATTTTATTTATTTGCTCATGTAAACCAGGTTCACTATATTATTTGAAGACAAAGAATTTTGACTTCAGACAGAAGTAGAAATGTTTTTTACTACTTACTTATTTTATATAAAATTATTATTCTTATTAAAATCAAGCTAATATTGCTTCCTGTGAATGTGCTTCTCTGCTTGCTATATATAGGCAAATATTTATACCCAACAGAAATAGTCCAAACTATCAAGATTACTATCATTTTCAGGTTATTGAAAACTTAAGTAATGTGTAACAAAATTAATTCAGATAAATTGCTATAAATTAAAAGAAATTAGAATAAGATTGTAGGTCGGGGTTCTAATGATGAGTGTTATAGTTCTTTTTCTGCTAAAATTTTCTGTTTTAGAATATTCCTCCTCTTTGCCTGCTCTAGAAAAGCAAACTGTCTTTTCAGAGGTTTCTTGGTCAGTTTATCACTCTGTTTCCCACATAAAGCCCACTGGCTCCCTTGGTAAAATAACTCTTGCTTCCCAAGCACATTCCTAGGCAGCATCTGTGTCTTAAATCAAAGGTATGTCCTAGGCTTTTCTCATTTGCCATTGCTCTCACCTCTGAGAGCCTAAAGGAGATTTGGTTGAATATGAAGGCAGAAAGAGAAATTTTATTTTTGTATTTTTAAATAGTGCTTAAGATGAATCTTTATCACTATTACACCACTCACTGTAAACTATATAGCATTTTTTAAAATCAAAGTGTAAAATATTCTCCAGTACAACAATGTATGATGCATAGGCATGTATTAGACTGTTCTCACACTGCTGTAAAGAAATACCTGAGACTGATAATTTATACAGAAAATAAGTTTAGTTGGCTCACAGTTCTTCAGGTTATATAGGAAGCATGATCCTGGCATCTGCTCAGCTTCTTGGGAGGCTTCTCAGGAGGCTTCAGGAAACTTACATACACGGAGGAAGGAAAGAGAGAGTAAGCATGTCACATGACCAAAGCAGGAGCAAGAGAGCAGGGGAGATGTCACACACTTTTAAATGCCCAGTTCTCCCGAGAACTTACTCATTATCACAAGGTCAGTAACAAGGGGATGATACTAAATCATACATCAGAAATCTGCCCCCATGATTCAATCACCTCCCACAAGAACCCAACTCCAATACTAGGAATTGCAATTCAACATGAATTTGAGTGGGGACACAGATCCAAGCTATATGAGGCGTCAAGAATGTTCATGTGAGTAGGGCCCCAATCATTGTATCTCTAGAGGGTATTTTCTGAAGATAATAGTACAACAAGCTTTATTTAAGCTGTTTGCACTTTTGCCAGTTGTTGAATCCTAAGATGAGATAACACACATTTTCTGAAATGGCTCTGTTGAATCTGTGAAGCTTTTATTTAGATATCAACAAATTTGGGATTAATAGTTAATATACTGAAATTGCTTTAAATCCTGGTTCCCCAAATCAGCCTTTCTCTGGGATCTTCCAGTGGATCTCTTATTTCACCTTCAAGGTCACAGATAAGTGGGTCTAGTTGCAGCTTGCCAGTCTCTAAAAGTAAGATTCTGGCATCTAAATTACTTTTGGCAAGAAATGTAAGCGTTCTTCTCTGTGACTCCTGATAATTCACAGGTAAACAGTTTGTAATTATAAACTCTCAAAAGAGGAGGAACAGTTAATTTTACCCTCAAACTGTAGTCTAACAAAATTTTGTCTGTAACAGCTCATAGGTCTTTTGAAAGGCTATCTTTATATTTAGTGCAACTGTGATGGATTCAGGATCTGGCCTGAGCCTTGCAAGTTCAGAACTTATCCAGGAATAGTCAGGAATAGATTTGTTACCTCTTCAAGAATTATTATTTCTGTTTCTATACACACTTATGATGTATAAAGTAAATTTACTGTATGTCACTTGATCTTTACTTAAGCATCTGTAGGTTGCATGGCATTTTACTAATTTCTCTGAGAAACTGAGTTTAGAAATAACCCATCTAACATAGCACCCAATGACTATCATTCTCCTAGTTTCCATTTTCTGTTCTCAGCACCACCTCAAGCTCAAAGTGTCAGCCTAGAGCCAGCTCAGTTTATGGCAAAGTCAGTATAAATAACAACTATAATAATAGTCACTTCCTGTACAATACAAGGGAGAGCTTTTAAAACAACTTATTTCAGTATTTTCAAACTTGCAGTGGTGAAGATATAGGGTTTTTTGTTGGTATTGTCTCAATTTCTCATCTAAAGCAGGCATTAAAAGTAAGTTATTAGAAAAATTAATAAGACACAAGATATAAAGCCAATTTTTTGACCTAAAATTACCCTGTCAAATTTTACACAATATTTGACATACTCACTCTCAATTTCTGTACTTATCTTATTGCAGATAGATGGCTGGGTTTTTGTTTTGTTTTGTTTTGTTTTTTGAGACAGAGTCTCAGTCTTATTGCCCAGGCTGGAGTGCAATGGTGCAATCTCGGCTCACCGCAACCTCCGCCTCCCGGGTTCAAGTGACTCTCCTGCCTCAGCCTCCTGAGTAGCTGGGATTACAGGCGCCCACTACCACGCCTGGCTAATTTTTTGTATTTTTAGTAGAGATGGGGTTTCACTATGTTGGTCAGGCTTGTCTGGAACTCCTGACCTCAGGTGATCCACACACCTGTGCCTCCCAAAGTGCTGGGATTATAGGCCTGAGCCACCATAACCTGCTGATGGCAGTTTTGAACATCAGCATTGGTTCTCAGTTCACACTATAAATGATCCTCTAAAAAAGACTCTTAGAAGTAAATTTATGAGGGCAAAACTTCAACTAAGCATAACAGTTGAAGAACTATAATGCTACATATTTCCAGCAATTTTTTAAAAAATCCATTAATATGTCATATTTTGTTTTGCTAGGTAATTTTATCTCATTTTCTTGGGAACTTTTGGAATTATTTTATATGATGAGACACGCTGCTATAATCTTTATGTTCCCCCAAAATCATATGTTAAAATCCTCACTTCCAGGGTGATGGTTAGGATGTGGAGTCTTTGGGAGTTGATTAGATCATAGGAGTGGACTTAGTGTTCTAACAAAAGAGAGATACTGCCACCTTCTTTCTCTGTGTCATCTTAAAATGAGAAGACAACTGTTTAGGAGGAAGCAGGCCCTCAGCAAACCGTAGATCTGCCACTGTCTTGATCTTGGATTTCCTAGTCTCTAGCATTGTGAGAAATAAATTTATTTTGTTTGTAAACTACCCCATATATGGTATTTTGCTATAGCAGCCTGAAAAGACTAAGACAGAGACAATTTTGTATGTATATTCATTCTTATTTTTGGAAGTAAAAAAATTTAAAACAGACCTATTATAAAAGAGTTTATCTATATATATAAAACATTCTGAATGACAGATGTCTTTGACTACCTTGGTCTCTTTGCCTAGAGTTTTTTGATTTTGTTTTTTTCTTCAATTCACAAAACAAATCTAAAATCTGACAATCCCATGAAACCCAGTTCATTGCTAACATCTCCAGGAAACTGTTCCAGATTCTCATAGCTGTAACCTTTTTCTTTCTCTACTACAAAGCTCTTTCCCTGGTTTTCTTTTATGGCTTACCACTAGATTCAAGTCACACATATGATATTGTATTTTTACTTCTACCAAAGTGATTCTGATCAGGGAAGGTCTGTATCTTATCCAGGTACCTCATCATAATATCACAATTCCCTCTTATTTTTATTCTATATACTAACGTTTAGTGATTTATTGTTTTTATTAATTTTTTGTCTGTATTCTTAATAAACTGTAAACTTTGTGATATCAAATACCACATCTACCTTCTTTAGCACTTACTTCTGGCAAATGCGATTACAAAAATAATACAATTTATGTGTCAGGATTTATTCTAGGCCATTAAGTACACACAACAACGCAATGAGAAAGGTAATATTATCATTCCCATATACTGATGAGCATCCCTTTTAAGTAACATATGCAAGGTGTGATAGTCACTTTACTAATTAATAGGCTGGGAGTGATTTACACTTTCGTATTATGTTTTCAGAGAATGCACTATTAACCAATATTTATTACATACTCAATGAATGGCAGGTAGTAGACGATAAAGACATATTATAAATAAATGAACAATATAAAGGAAAGTACTAATTAACTTTTAATTAAGATAACTTAATAAATGATCTAAAGACATGGACTTTTTAAGAACAGAAATTAAAATAAATATTTTAAAAATATTATTGCATTTTCAGAAAACAAATAAACTGCTGCTATATAACATCTCTTTAATATATTTAACAAGCAATATTTCTGTGGTTCATAAAGGATTAAAAGGTAAGAGAAAAACTAGCTATCAATTTGAAGAAAGGTAATCCCAACTTTTTTTTTATTAATTGACTTAGATTGGCTATTTCAGTAAGTAAAACAGTTAACAATACTATGTGAAATTTGCTAAGCAATTTTTTTTGTGGCACACTAACTGCTAAGGGAACCAAAAATGCATTGTATAATAATTTGGTACTGAATAATAATTAGCACAATAGAAAAATAATTTTAATAAACTACCAGCAAAATATTCAATTAAAGATTTACAAATAATTTATATGAATAATCTAAATACACTTTAATGCACTTCATCATTTAGTGTCTCTTGAAATAGATAATAGCATGTTTGTTAATAAATGAAGGCCGAGTACTATTTGCCGTAAGCAAAAAAATGTTAGATTTTTTTTCCAATAGCAATTAATCCTGAGTAATCGAAAGGCTACTGAAATGTCATTCAGAAAAAGAGGCAGACAGTTTTTCTAGAAAGAATAATAAACCTGAAGTCCAGAAATCCTCACAGCCACTTCAAGTTCAGATTGCAGATTCACACTCTGAGGTCCCCTGCATGATTTCAGAGACAAAAGCAGGAGAGTCAAGAATAATTTGAAAGGGTACAATGTTAGTAATATAAATGAGATTAATGTTGAAAAGATTATCAACAGTTTTTGCCTCTGTTCAGAAGGGTAAGGACTGAAATGTACTCAAGAAAATGAAGGGCAAAGGGACAAAATTATGGCTATTTAGGAGGGAAAAAGCAGGCAATAGATCAAATTGTCCAATATAAGTGTAATCTTAGCCTGAGACAAAACATCAAAACATCACTGTAAAACTTGAAGACAAAATTTGTAAAATCTCATAATATTTTTCCTAAGGTTATCAAAAAAACACACACACCAACAAAAGGCAATCTGGAAATATTAATTATATTTTTCTTTTAGTTGCTGTCTAGAGTATTTATCCAAAATTAAAAAGCACAATAACAGAGAAAGCAAACAATAAAACCTAATAATGAGAATAAAGCAATTATTGATTCATTTTTATTGGCATAATGAGACATCTTATCATATTGCTCTTCTGGGTTTGATTTGTTCAAAAAGAATTCCACTGCCAAATGCCAACGGCTGTCTAAATTTCGCATGTCTTCTAGTTTAAAAGCAGTGCTCGTGGCTAGGCAGCTTCTTCACCTGCTGTCAATTTATTATAAAGATGAATTAAATAAACTAAGGCACACTTGAATATCTGTGCATAACACAATTTCTACAGCATTTTATATGGAAGTTTAACCAAAAATCTATCAGCTCAGTAACCCAGTAATAGATTGGATGTTTTATTTCACGATTTTGTATCAGTTTCTGATAAAAAGCTCAGACAACAGTGAAAGTGACAGTTTTTTGATTATATGATCAGAGCCATTTTTCTTTTCATTTTACCTTCTGGTATTGTTGTCTCCTTGAACTATATAGATGTGCTAGTGAAATATTAATAGAATTATAGTTCTCTAGCCTGGCCACAGCTACTCATAAATTATCAGGCCATTATTAGCAAAGGCACTCTGGATCAACCCATGTCAAAAGAGATGGAGTGGTGTTCAAGATGCTGGACAAAGAAGATCATATGCAGAGCACCACAGAAAAGAATTTGTTTACTGCTCTTTTCACCAAGGACATTTGAATAGTAATCAACGTGTTTATTATGATAATTGCTATTTAGAATTTATTGTAGAGGAGATATCAAAATGAATTAAGAATTATCTTTTCAAGTACATTAAATATAGGTCAGCAAATTTACAGTAATAAATAAATTATGATTAGCCAAGTAAAAGATTGCTCAGTGATTATTCTAAAAAGGCAGGTTATAAAAACAGATAGAAGCTCATAAAAATTATTCAATTATTCAATGGAAATAAAATCATACAAAAAATAAAATCTGTACAAAAAGAATTGCATATGAAATCCTTTAAAACATGTGACAGAAAAATATGCATGCATCCAAAATTAAGAAATAGTTTAAAAATGTAGTCTCAAAAGGAATAATAAAATTTATAAATAAAGATGATCAATGATAGTAATAATAAAATCATACGAGCACTGAGTCTTCAATAAGATTATCTTTGAATTTTATAAATTCATATTTCATTGCCTAATATATTTGTATTATTTTTCTCAGTAGACATGAATCTAGTACTGAAATTATGAAAATAATATAAAAATAAAAGATACTGAAAGATGTCTCTTTAAATATAAAATAATGCATATCAAAGTAATGTATAAACTGTGAAAAAATCATAAGCTTAATTGTCATAAAGAACAATAAATTTGTTATATTTATAGGCATTTGGCTCTTCAAAAGGTTAAGTACAAAAGCTGCTTTGTGGATTAGAGAGTTTATTTTGTAATTATGATTTAGATTATGGCTGTTGTTAGTCAAATGTTATCAGATTTTGATATTGATGCAAATTCTTAAACTTTAACCTGGCCAATACACCATTATTTACTTTTCTTTGTGAGTTCAGGTAATATGATTGTGTTTTCTAGAGGTGCTAATTAATATTCTTGTAAATAATAACCAAACTAAAATCTGGAAAATAAATGACAAGTTTAGTAATAGTTATCAAAGACAAATTTCTGCCAAGCATCTGTTAATTTATTGGTTCATTGAGCAAATAATTTCTGAAAACTACCTAAAAATTAGGTACTATCCTAATTACTGGCAATATTGTGATGAAAAAGACAGACAAGGTCTTAGGACTAAATGTTGGACTAAAATGCTAACGAGGTGGCCCAAATCATGCAATTACAGGAAATAAGAGTGGAAATGTGACAAGTACATGACAGATCTCTCACTGCATAGTGAAACTGAGACTGATTATATGACTTTAAAAACAGTAAAAGCACAATGAAGTAATTGACATTATATACTTTTAAAAATAGAATTATTTTAATAGAGTTATATAATCTTCATGTTACAAGAAATTAAACAATGTAAATAAAGTACAAAAGATGTTATCAACAATTTGTGTCTTTCCAAGCCAATTGATGACAACTAATCTACAGTCTGAATATGTATAATGGACAGTTTTACATTACTTAGGATTCATTCTTTCACTGATGTAACTAATAAGTGATACATAACAATAGACTCAGTGGACTTCAGAGTAATAAGGCAACTATCTACATGCCATTAGTTACTATATTAAATCAATCCAAAACTTGGAATATTTTGGTTTTCTAGATCAATGTTCTATAAATTAGGATATTTATAGACCTAGATTTACCTCTGAATTTTCAAAGGAGTAGGTTTGTAAGAAGACTTTAAAACCAATCACCTTGCAGATTCTCAATTTATCAGTGGATCCCTTTTTCAAATTCTGCTTGAGAATGTGGCAACAATTTTTGGAAATATAAAGCTAGTTCTTTTTTCCATCCCACTTTTCACAAGCCTTCTTCTCCCACTCTCACTAAATAATGATGTTACTCTATCACCCCTGAATCTTAGATTGAGGTTTTGTGTATTGTTTGTATATATCTTTTTAATTTTCTATATATTATAAAACCTTTCCAGCTGGAGAAAGACTGCCTCTCCAAGGCTAATCAATTCTTAGAGATAGCAGAGGGCTCATCAGGAATATTATTTTGATATGCATGGTAACTAATCCAGAGCCATATCTTCTCTATTTGTCCCTATATTCCAGGAGGCAATATTCCTCTGCCCTTGTCTTCTCAAGGGAATCTGCAAGCATGTTCCAGGGAAATAGAGGATACCTTTATAATCCAAAGCCAAATGGAATTACTCAAACCAGTCACTCCTAAACTCCCTACTTTGCCCTGCTTTAACCTTGCTGTAGAAACTCCCATTACGGCCTTTGCTAAAGCTCTCCCCTTTCTCAGGTGGCCTTGGATTAAGTGGCAGGACACCTGGTTCAAGAACCTGTAAGTATAATAAACTGTTCTCCTGAACCTCTTCTGTATCTTCTCTTATGGCCGCATTTGAGTAGCCATTATACAAAAGAATACAAAACACATTACAACAGAGTGTGAAAACATCTGGGTGTATATCAGAGAAATATCTTGAAAAATAAACTTTTTCTATGCTCCTCATGTCCAAGAATAAATGACATCTAAAGGTAGTTAACTTGAAACAAAAACAAGAGAACATCCTAATAAGCGGTAAAGGTAGAGGTGTCTCCATACCTAATCTCTTTATCTTAGAATTTGAGTTCAGAAGTTAGGGAAGTTGTGACTGGAATGTATATTAACATCTTTATTTGGTTTGAGAAACACAGTCAGACTTTTTTTTCTAACAGAATGATTGGCTAACAGATTTGACAAGTACTAAACATTTGGGTAATTTTCCATATATGGCATAAAAAAATTCACAGCTTCAAAATTCTGCCAAAATAAATTTAAAACAGATGATATGATAAAAATAATTGTATCAAAATATAATATATAGTGAGACCTGGAATCATGGCAGTGGGGAGGCAGGATGATATTGCAGCACCCACATGGAGAGACAGAGCAGTGTGTGGAGACTCATATTGTGAACTTTTGCTCCGGAACAACTGCAAAAATACATTAGGAAAGCTGAGAGAACCTACACACCCTCTAAAGGAAGCAAATTGCTCCTGAAGGACTGGGGAGATACCACAAATACTGTGAATGCCCAAACTGTGGAAGTGGGAAAGGAGGATTGTCTGTCCCCAAACACGCAATCTCACAGGGGTACCTGAAGGTCTAGATCATGGGAGAAAATTCTGACCTTACTTGGAGCTCAGTCAATTTAGGGAGCTGAGCAAAATACAGGAGTAGAGAAAGAAGCGGGAGAAGACCTGTGGGTTTTCTGGGTCCCCTGAGAAGCCATTTCTGCCTTGTCTCACAGGGGTCCTTGAGGAGAGCTATGAGAGGCACTGGGAAAGACCACAGGGAAAAGGAAACCTCCAGCTGAACATTGCAACAATTCCAACTGAACACAAATTCTCCTAGTCAGAATTTGATAACTGGTAAAAGGAGCTCTAAATCTTAAAATCTTGAAATAAATTCTGGAAACCCATCAAAATGCAACCTCTTTAAAGCATAAATATCACAGAACCTATAAAACAAAAATAAAATTTAAAAAAGAAAACAAGTATACAGGCAAGGAATAGCACCATAAATGAAATAACAGTACCTCATGTCTCAATAGTACCTCACATCTCAATGTAGTGGCACTCAGCTAGTGGATGAGCTGTTCTGAACAATCCAAGAGGGCTTCACTCACATGACTGGAGTTAAAAAGTCTGCTGACTAGCATGCTGTCTCAGGATAAACTGACATTATACATGGAAGCTGACTCTTTCCAGAGTGAGATATCAAGTAACTTAGGTGGAAACTTTTATGAGAAGTCACCTTGCCCTAACCCTGCCATATTTTATTGGTTGAAGCAGTCATAAATCCTCCCAGTTTCAGCAAAATAAATCTAGATTTTAGAAATCAATGGTAAGAGTATAAGAATGCTTTTCTAAAAATAATACTATTTTGGCAAAAAATTATATGAAGTTCAGCAATCTTTCTCATTTCATATTCTTCTTTCTATTAAAATGAAAATATTTTATATTACAAAAAGCTTTCAATTATTGTGTTTTATGACAATTTTATAAAATATTTTATAGAAATGTTAAACTGTACTTTTTTGGGCATATGAACATAAAGAGGTATCTATAATTATGTTTACCCAAACCAGATGCCATGGTCTCTCTGATATTCCTAATCCATAGAAATAAAAAATATGTATCAATATTTTTGTCTACTTGTATGTTTATTAGTAGACATATGGCCATCCATTATGCATGATGCTGAAGGCATAAAAGGCAAAAAGACATTCTCTTTCTCTGTGAACTTATATAAAACTTGTACAAACAACACTTAAATTCCCATCTGAAGAAATGTAACCTCTATATCCAGGAAGGATTCATATTTATGAAGAAGTAACAGGGGTGTTATGACATCATTTTAGGATCATTGAATAATTTTCACTTAAAATATTTTTATAAAAACTGTTTTTCTCCCTTTAAGTAACAGAATCTTTTATCCAAAAATCAGGGAAAAGTTAATATAGCAAATACTGGAAGAAAAACATTACATTTTTATATTTATACTTATGCTGAAAATTTTTATTGAAAAGATGTTTTAGAGTTTCTGAGTGACAGACTTGCTGCAAAGAAAGAATAGTGTATAAAAAAGGAGAGGTGAAGAAGATCTCAGACAACCTTTGCAAACTCTATTTTGCTTGAGTCAGTGTTGAAGAAGGAAACATGTAGAGTTGCTACCTTTAAAGTTCGGACAAAAGTTACAAAAGAAGTTTTTGAGGGAGGAAATCAGTGTGAATCAAGCTGTCATGGAAAAATAAGCCCAATACTTACATAAACACCTTTCAGCATTGTCTTAAAAATTAAAAGAAAGGTCTATGTAAGCAAAATTGTTTGCTTTCCATAAAAAAAAGAAAATCCCTAGAAAATGTACATTAACAAAAACTGTAGATAAGAAAAATTAAAAATGTTTTTTCATGTTTATTCTGCAATAGTTTGTGTCTTTCTTACAATTTTTAAAAAGCCAAAATGACCAGTTATGACTGCATTTTCAAGATTGTCAGGGGATTGTTTTAGGCAGGAGATATTTTATTATTTTGATTAATAAACTAAATTATTCATTCTTCAATGTACAGCATTTATTTCCAGAGGAAAAAAATAACCAATACAAAATATAGAGAAAGGTGAATTCATTACATAATCATATATTTTAAAGGTTTTTAAATATTAATCTTATTAATTTTTACCACTACATTAATTTCATTTCTGAAATATATATTAATATGAAAATAATTACTGAAAACACAGAATTCTAACTTTAATCCAGCACCCTATTTTATACAGCATATTAAATTGTATTCAGGCATTATATCCCACAATGAAATGCAGATGTCAGAAGAATTTAATGAAAATTCTGGAATATATTTTGATATCATATGATTGCACTTGTTTTATTATTTTGTGGAAAGACTACAAAACAGTCACTTGTCATTTGTTCATTGACCTATGGTTTAATTTTCACTTTTTAAAATAAATTAGTATTGATCATTAATTACATTTGCATCTAGAAAAAAATCTGACTTAAAAATGTTCATATCCTCTGATCCATCATATTTCCTTATTGAATTTATTCTAATACATGCATTAATTTGAAAGATTTTTATTCACATATTATATGTAATAATGTGAAGCTTAACTCCAATAATCACTGAATAGTTAGAGTTGTACTAATTAAAATACTTACAGAATTTTTAAAAGCCATGAAAATCTCCAGAATATAAAGTTTAATTTAAAAAAACTAAATACATATAATGAATAAAAATAAAATTCATTTATATTTCCTACAAATATATACCTAATGCTTTATATTGGTCTGGCTTTATGCACCAAATATCTTCCATGAACCAAAGATCTCTGTCTCTGTGGAAATTACATTTTGGTTATGAGGAAAAACTGGAAAAAGTAGAGTAGTAAAAAAGCACTGAAAAGATTGTAGATGTAAGTGTGGTCAATGTAGTCTGCAATGAGATGATATTAAAGTAAAGCTTTGATGGAGGTGAGAGCTTTAAGTAAAAGGTTTGCTGGGAAAATAGGGGTACAGGTAATAGCTGCAGTAAAGGCTTGCTTGCCTTGCCTGTTTGAAGAACAATCAATGAAGTTAATGTGCATAGAGTTGAGAGGCAAGAATATTAGTAGAAAAAGATGAGTCAGAGAAGTCACGGAGGACCAGATAATATCAGGCTTTGATCCTGGTTGAGATGGGTTTTTACTCTGAGTAAGATGGACGATGATTTCAAAAGTTGGAATTGAGGAGTAAAGTGATCTTCTCTTTTGAAAGCATCAACTGGCTGCTCTTGAAAGAAAGATTAGAATCAGGGAGAATTGTGAGGCTACATCAGTAATTAGGCAAAGGATGATGAAGGCTTCAACTAAAAGGGTAGAGGCTAGGGTGAGATAATGAGAAATGGTCTGTTTCTGGCAAAATTTTGGTTCAAGAGCCAACAGGGTTTCCGGCAGAATCAGATTCAGGTATAAAAGTAAGAGAGGAAGATTAAGGATGACTCCAAATTTTTCAGACTGAAAAAATTAAGTTGTCATTAACAAAGATGGAGAACACTATGAAGATAGTTTTGAAGGAAGGAATTTTTATTTTCAGACGTGTGGAGTTTGAATATCAATTAAATATTGAAATGGAGATATGTAGATCAGGAGCAATATCAGGGCTGGCATTGGAACTTGGAGAGTTATTGCCATATATGTGTTATTAGAAATCGTGAGACTGAATGAAGTTACTCAGGGAAGAATTTGAGATTAAGAAGATAATTTAGAATTGGGGGAGATAAAGGACCAGCAAAGGAGGCTGAGAGTGTGTAACATATAATTTAGATGAAAGAAACAAGAAAATGTAATGTCTAAAAAGACAAGAAAGAAAGTATTTCAAGGAGGAAAAGGGGATAGTTGATCAGCTGTTTCAAAGCTGAGGAAAGGACAAGTAACCCATAAGGTAGTTATTAGTGACCCTGAAGTTAAAAAGGTTTCACATGCTCTATGTATTTTCTAGAATCGAAAGTGATAGGTCCATTGCAATTTTGATTTTTTCAATGTGTTTCACCCAGCTCATCAGAGTTTACTGCACACTATACCACCTAAAATTTAGTGACTTAAAGCAACAGCCATATATTTAGCTCATGTTTCTGTGGGTTGGCAACTTGATCTGACTCAACTGGATGATTCTTCAATGTGTCTTATTTGATTCCATTCATGGGTCCACTATTATCTCCCAGGACAGCTGGGGTTGGGTAGATGGAGCAGGTGGTAGCATTGCTCCTTCTAAATAACTTATTGTGTTCCACATATTCTCTAATCCTCTAGTAGACTGCTCTGGGCTTATTCAAACATTATAGAGTCTCAAGAAGAAAGAAGGAAGGTCCAAGCCTTCTGGAGGCCTAGGTTCAGAGCACACATAACTTCATTTCTGTCACATTTTCTTGGCCAAACCACATTAGTCCAATGCCAACCTAGATTCAAGGGATGTAGAATTAGATTCACTTTTGTTTGAGATTTGAGATGTGACACAAACTGTTGTGGCAATATTTGTAATCTAACATTCTGTCCTCTGGCCATTACTATTTATCCCCTTATATGCAAAATATGCTCACCCATATTTCAAGACCTGAAATTCTCATTCAATTGTGGCATCAGGCTTGAAATCTAGGATCTTGTGATCCAAACTGTATCTAAATTCAGCTTTGTCTCCTCTTTATCCAGAAACATATCAAGCTAAAAAATAAAATAAAAAGTTATCTGTCTCCTAAATATCTAAATACAGTGCGGATACAAGGACAGAATAACTGCAATAAATATCCCATTAAGCTTTACAGAGCTGTAAAATGAAATTTCAGTTGTAACAAATGAGTCTAATCTGGAGATTATATGCATGCACACAAAATGTGTTTTTGGAGGTGGACCTGAAGCAACATGTAGAAAGAACTACAGGTGAGAGAGCTGGTGCCATTCCTTCTGAAACTATTCCAAACAAAAGAAAAAGAGAGACTCCTCCCTGACTCATTTTATGAGACCAGCATCATACTGATAGCAAAACCTGAAAGACATGCTATAAAAAAAGGAAATTTCAAGCTAATATCCCTGATAAACATCGATGTTAAAACCCTCAATAAAATACTGGCAAACCAAGTCCAGTAGCACATCAAAAAGCTTATCCACCACAGTCTCCCTGGAATGCAAGGCTGATTCAACATACACAAATCAATAAACATAATCCATCACATAAACAGAACCAATAACAAAAACCACGATTACCTCTACAGATTCAGGAAGGGACTTTGATAAGATTCAATACCCCTTCATGCTAAAAACTCTCAATAGACTAGGTATTGATGGAACATTTCTACTATGCTAAGAAAAAAGAATAAAGTTTGGAGGCATCATGTTATATGACTTCAAACTATACTGCAAGGCAACAGTAAGCAAAACCGCATGATACTGCTACCAAAACAGATATGTAGACCAATGGAACAGAACATTGGTCTACATATCTGGTCTACATGTCAGAAATAATGCCTCACATCTATAGTCATCTGATTTTTGACAAACCTGAGAAAAACAAGAAATGGGGAAAGGATTCCCTATTTAATAAATGGTGTTGGGAAAACTGGCTAGCCATATGCAGAAAACTGAAACTGGACCTATTTTTTACACTTTATACAAAAATTAACTTAAGATGGACTAAGACATATACATAAGACCTAAACATAAAAACCCTAGAAGAAAACCTAGGCAATACCATTTAGGGCATAGGCATGGCCAAAGACGTCATGACTAAAACACCAAAAGCAATGACAACATAAGCCAAATAGACAAATGGGATCTAATTAAAGAGTTTCTGCAGAGCAAAAGAAACTATCATCAGAGTGAACAGGCAACCTACAGAATGGAAGAAAATTTTGGCAATATTTGGCAATATTTCCATCTGACAAAGGGCTAATATCTAACATCTACAAGGAACTTAAACAAATGTACAAGAAAAAAACCGACAAACCCATCAAATAGTGGGCAAATGATATGAACAGACATATCTCAAAAGGAGATATTTATGCGACCAACAAACAGAAAAAAAAAAGCTCATCATTACTGGTCATTAGAGTAATGCAAATCAAAACCACAATTAAATATCATCTCACACCAGTTAGAATGGCGATCACTAAAAAGTCAGGAAACAACAGATGCTGGAGAGGATGTGGAGAAATAGGAATGCTTTTACCCTCTTGGTGGGAGTGTAAATTAGTTCAACAATTGTGGAAGACAGTGTGGCAATTCCTCAAGGATCTAGAACCAGAAATCCCACTACTGGATATATACCCAAAGGACTATACATGATTCTACTATAAAGACACATGCACACTTACGTTTATTGCAGTACTATTCGCAATAGCATAGACTTGAAACCAACCCAAATGCCCGTCAATGATAGACTAAATAAAGAAAATGTGGTACATATATACCAAGGAATACTATGCAGCCATAAAAAAGGATGAGTTCACATCCTTTGCAGGGACATGGTTGAAGCTGGAAGCCATCATTCTCAGTACACTAACACAGGAACAGACAACCAAACACTGCATGGTTCATAAGTGGGAGTTGAACAATGAGAACACATGGACATAGGGAGGGGAACATCACACACCCAGGCCTGTCAGTGGGGTGGGGAAGTAGGGGAGGAATAGCACTAGGAGAAATATCTAATGTAGGTGACAGGTTGATGGGTGCACAAAAAGCCATGGCATGTGTATACCCTATGTAACCAACCTGCACATTCTGCACATGTATCTCAGACCTTAAAGTATAATAATCCAAAAAGAAAAAGAATGTAAGAGACTTGAGGTCAGAAACAAGGTTTCATTTTAATCTTTGTTTCCCTGAAACTGGTCCATAGCAAAAGCCAAATACCTACATATTTAATTAGAAAATGAGTAGAATCACAATACTTTTTGGCACCACTATATTATTACAGGAAAAGAGGTGAATAAACACTTAATAAGAAGTATTTGCTGTTATTTTAAATATAAGTGGCTCAGAAATATTATAAATAAAATTAGCTGACTTACTCCAATAGAGGATAATGACAAATGACAACAATCATGCTGGAATCAACATCAACCACAAATAATTAAACATTGAAAGAACCTGACAGAAGACCTTTAAAATGTTGCCAAACTCTATTTGGATGAACTGAATGTTTACAACAAGCCTAATGATTTCATCAGTCTTAATTATAATTGTGGTTTAGTAAAAGACTCACATCTACTAAAAGTAATGAAGAATGTGTCAAATGTTTGAAGAGAAACAATTAACTACTGCCCAAATGGTTATTGTTTTGCAAATAATCAGAAACTGGGGAAAATGATGGTAATTGCAAGAGAAAGTCTATTGTCTCTAAAACAACACAGTGATTCTCTTATGCAGCAGCTCAATGTGATGATTCTTAAGATTTATAACCTCCTGCTTCTTTCCAGTTTTATGCAATTTTTATTTTTATTTTTTATTTTTGAAAAAATTTTTAAATTTCAAAATGATAAATTTGAAAAAAGTAACTGTTACTTAAATATTTATGTCATTTTGCTTATATGTATGCACAACAATTAGAAGTAAAATTTGTTCCAAAAGATGTTTTAGTTTTTGCATTCGTTTATTTATATTAAAGAAAATAGTATCAAGCTTTAAATTTAGAAAATTATATAAATTAATAGGCCTTCTGAATGATGAGGATTATTCGATTGTCTTCAACATATAGTGCAAGATTTGCAATATTTATAAAAATCTACACATAATTTAGCATTATTGAGTTCATAACACTCTGTCTTGCACTAATTAGCATTTTCTGTAACTATTTCCATCTTTTTAACATGGGGAACACATTACATAAATATGATATTACTGTTGGGCATTTGGTACATTTCTCACCATTTTATAGTAGTAGTGAGACCATAAAAGCTTTGCCTAAATTACTTTAAAATTTTTTTTTGAAGTATAATTTCATGAGAGAATACTCCTAAAGGGAAAATGAGGTTTTAAAATATATAGATAGTTTGTTGGTTCCATCTTTTATTGTTAAATTTAACTCTATATAGAAAAAGTCTAGCAAATTTAAAGTGCCATAGAGACATATAAATTGCATGTACCCAAAAGCCAATATGCGGTGTTTACATTTTGTTTTGTTTTGCTAGCTTAATAGAAATACAATTGTTTCTTAAAATTCTTCAAGTTGTATTTTGTAAATTGCTATAGAGACTGTACTTTTGTCTATGAAATGCCATGTTGCCCATTATTCTTTATGTGATAAGTGATATAAATACTGGATACAATTTGCTGACTTGGATTGTTACATGGATTTGCTTCTAATTTTATTCCTAAAGCTTATATTTTCTGGGTATTTATTGATTGGATCATTTAACAAATCTGTACATGGATTTCATTTTAGGATAGTGGTATAATCCCAAACATTTAATTTATCTTTAAAATCTCCACTGCAAAAGAAATGTAAAAATGAGCTTTTATGTATGTAGCAGTGCTCAACAAAGGGAAGAGTACTTTTAACAAGCAATTTAAAACAATCTTTGAGCTATTTCTGTAAAATGTCAAATACATAGGATCAAGAAACTAGGAACATCCCATCTCAGTGCCAGCAAACAAATAATTTACATTCCCCAGCAGCTTTTCAAAACACAAAGCATTAGGCTAGGAAATGTGGATTCATCAAAACTCGGGAGGCAGGGTAAAAAAACTGCTTAAAAATTGTGCCAATTATAGCATAAGAATCAAATGAGCTATAGTCAACACTATATCATTACTTCTGTTATCATAGATGAAGTGCAGCAAGGTAATAATAATGATAAGAAAGTACAGCATATATCTGCTATGGTTTCATTTTAGTTCATCTCTACCAAAAGTCATGTTGAATTTAATTGCCCACGTAATGATGGGAAATGTGGTGGGAGCTTTAAGAGGTCTTTGGTTCATGAAGGATCTGCCCTTATGAAAGCATAAAAGCAGTCTTGCAAGAGTGAGTTCTCTTGAGAAATGAAATTAATTACTATCAGAATGGATTGTTATAAAGTGTTGCCACTTCTCCTCATGTTTTAGTCTTTTTCAGGAGTGCTTTCTTCTGTTTTTCTACCATGCTATAAAGGACTAGACCCTCAACAGTATCTCCCAGATGAAGCTACTCAAGCTTGAACTTTTTAGCCTGTAGAATCATGACCTAAACTAACCTCTTTCCTTAATAAATTAGACAGTTTCAGGTATTCTGTTATAGCAACACCAAATGGACTAGGACAGTATTAATGAAATTTTCTTAAACCATTTTCATTTTGTAAAATGTTTGTCTTAAATATTTGAGTGAAGTGTATATCTCCTACAGTTAGTATTCCCCTGTGGTAAAAATACAAAGTTATTAAAATTAATAGAACAAATTTTCATATCCAGTTACAGTGATGTAATGAAGACTGGACCTGTCCTCCCCATTGAAAATTAGACTCTAAGAAAAAAAAATTATGTAATGGTTATTATCAGAGAACACATAACAGATAGCACAAAACTCCATTTCCTGAGAAAAGAGAAACAAATCAGTTGAGCTCTGTATTTCCCTAATTTTACACCTGAATCACCATCTTGGACTGTGGTAGCAGAAGAACTCTGGCAGAGAATGACAGTCTTATTGAGTTGAGAAAATTGAAACACTCATTCCAGGAGATTAAATGAAGGCAATTTGTGTGAAAGAGTACTGGAAAGTAAGAAGATAGAGAAAGAACTCAGAAATTTACCTATGGTCTCCACTGAGTATCATAATAAATAGGAAATTGCAATACATAAAGTGAAACTTAATGAGGCTAAGCAAAGTACAACCAAAGAGGTATGTGAGCGATTGAAAGACCTCAGCCAGAGCTGGAGAATTTTCACATTCTGTCAATATAAAATATTTTGGGAAAACACAGACACCTAACAAAGACCCCAAAAGGGATACATAATAACAATGTGTCTAGCTACAAAGATCTGTCCCAACAAAATTTAACTACAGAAAGTAGAATCAAGCTGATCCATGATACAGCCTGCAAGAACAAAGCTAAACATGTTTTGAAATAGGAAAAAAAAAAAAAAAATTCAGCGTAAATGTAAAACTCATAATGTCCAGAATCTAATAAAAATATCACTGGACATGCAAAGAAGCAAGAAAAATATGATTAATAATTAAGGGTAAAAGACGAAGAAATTAAAAATATGCAGACAAAAACTGCTATTAAAAAAGACATGCTTTAAGAAAAATATAAATATGTTGAATTTCAAAACAGAAAATATAAAAAACAATGAAATGAAATATAAAAAGCTCACTTTCTAGAGCTGGAAAATACAATAAATGTCAACATTTTTCAAAAGACTAAAAAAATGAACAGAACAACAATGACTATGAGAGAAACCTAAACTGGTCCATTATGCATGTAAATAAAATTACAAAAGAGTGGTATAAATTGGCCAAACAAAAAATATTTGGAAAAATATTATCCCCAATTTTTCAACTTTTTAAATAAAAAAATCGAGATGCAAAAAACTAATAAAAAACAAATAGAACTAACAAAAAGAAAACCACAAGAACTGTAGTATCAAACTGCTGTAAAACAATATAGAAAAATTTTAAAGCAGTCAAAATGAAAAGGAAATGTTACATGCTCTAAAACAAAGATAAGAATTAATGCTGACTTTTGTAGAGGTTCAGTCAGAGTGAACCTTGGGAAGGAATGAGCCAAAGGCCACAGTTCTTAGGGAGAGGCAATTAGGCAAGAGTAAATACAAAAGAATTTAAACAAGCTTATCTAAAGAGCTTGTTTACTCAGGTGATCTTAAGACTCACCTTTGAACATACACAGGCACATGACTGCTCTTTATGGGGGTGGCGTAGGGGGCTGGGGGGGTGCAGGTGGTCAACAATGTTATTACCCACCACATATTGTGTTCGCTTTAGGCCTTGGAAACTGGCCTTTAATCATTTGTAAAACTGCTCTCTCCAGGGAAGGCAACCATATTAACTATCCACAAGAGTGTTGACTCAAAGCCTCTGTCATTAAATCTATACTGAATAAACGACCTCAGCCAGCTGGTTAGGGGTGCAGCTGCTGCCTCTTTACAGCACCCTCCTCAAAGTCTGTAACTGGCCCAGACCCCTAGCCTGTATTCTTATAATAAAGTAAGCTAGAGTGAGGGAAATGTTATTAAGAAAATCATAAGGAAGAGAACATATGCTCTTTCCAGCTTTCTATGTTTTTTGCAGAACATTCGCTATTGTTTTAATTTGCATTTTTTCAATGACATTTTTTTCAAGTGCTTTATCTGCCTCATGCATATCTTCTTTTGTGACATGTCTATTAAAATATTTTGTCTTTTTATTAGTAATTTTGTTACATGTTCTGTATACATTTTGCTTGTAGGATATATATTTTGCAAATATTTCTCCTATTTGGTAGCTTGCCATATTGTTTACTGAATTATTGTCTTTTATTATGTGCTTCTTTGGTGTTCATTTAATATTCTATAGCTGTAAATTTCTGTGTTTCATTACATTTGGGAAATTTCTTGCCAATTATTTATTTCATTACTTTTCTACATCAGTTTCTAAATTATCCATATATTCTCCATTTTACATAATCCAACACATTCTTGAATTTAAGCACATTTTATATAGGTTGAATGTGAAGGTTTAGAGTGAATTTTATGGTAATTCATGGATCCCTTAGATATCTGGGCTACGTTTTCTCTCATAAGAATTTTACTTAATAATCTATCTCAGGCTATACTTGACTCAGGAAAGGATGTATTTCATGTGTATTGGCTTTAGTACTTTCTTCAAATTTAGTGAAGATCACTGAGCTTTGGCAACCTTTATCAGCCTAATACATCTCTTCCCCAGAGTCTCTAAAGGTTTTTAGTTTTTCTGTTCTCAACATGATTTTCTTGACTTCAGTCTCTCCTCCTCGTTATTCACATTCAAGGAAATGCTCACAATTCTGTCACTATATCTCATTTCAGTTAAGAATTTTGGAAGACATGAAGAAACAGAAATTCAAGTCCTGATGCTGATCTATATTAGCATTCTTGTTTTTAAAGTTCTTATATTAAATTAGTCATTCTTGAAGGGAGAAAAACCACTGTTGAAAAAGTTTTCAACCATTTTTTCTTATATTTCATTAGGGGACAAAGTCCCTGAGATTCAGGCTACTCTGTCCAATTTTGCATATCTACAGTACTGATATTATTTTAAATACCTTAGTGTATTTGGATATTTCCAATAAGTATCTGTCACTTTTGTAATGCAAAAACTAGATATAAAAAGTTGTTTTTAAACTTATAAATATTGCATATATAAAGAAAAGTAGCCCAGTTAACAATGGACTTAAAAAATCATTCATAATTGCAAATAAGCAATTATATATGGGAAAATGTTAACCATAATTGTTATAAAATAAACATACGATAAAACTGTATATTAAATTTTACCTCTTAGATTACTAAAAAAAAAGTACTATCTGGCTTTGTCAAGGAAATAAAACAGAAATCAGCATATGCCATCACATACCTTAAACTATTACATTCTTCTCTCATGGAAATTGGCTACAACTCTTAAAAAAAAAGTCTATATTTACAAATGTATCTAAAATTAATTACAATAATAAAGATGTGTATAAATATAATAAGGATATGCATATGTGAAATAACCTACCTTGGCTATAATGAATACATTTTAAACAATCCTGCTACCTCCATTTTGTCCACCCTGAGCTATGTAGGGCATTCTGTTCCAAAAGCTTGTGGTCTGAGACACCTGGCATCTTTGTAACCAATTTTCTGAGAAACAGGGCCCACTTGGCCCTGTACATCCTGCATCTGCAACTGTGTAACTGTTACCCCACACTGCTACCCCCACATCCTGCCTAAAAAACAATTTTGAGTAGAACTTTTTATTAGGCCCCCCTTCTCCCCTAACCTGCTCCTTCTCCTTCTGCAATAATCTGCTTACCGCCCTCTGACCCTAAAGTGGTACAAAAATGTTGACCGCCCTTTGTTCTTGGTTGAGAGGTTTGAGCTCTAGCTGACTCTCGGATGCCGGCATAAAGGTGGGCTCTCAACAAACTCAGTCCATGGCACTTCTGTTTAAACTCGCTAAAGTATAACATATGAACATGGATAGGTGAAAAAATCATGTATGCTGCAGTGTAATTTATTACAACATAAAAACAAGAAACATAAATGCATAAATGTAAGTTGATAATTATAAAAATATATTCAAATAGAATAATACAAAGATATTAAAAACCATATTTGATAAATACCATATTTACATGAAAATTATTATATATATATGAAGAAACATGCTACATAGTATGAGTTTTTAATTAAAACACCCATATGTATTGAAATAACTAAAAACCTTCTAGTGAATCAAACCTTAACAATATGTAGAATAAAGCATGTTAATAAAAAAAGATAATAGAAAAAACATATTTTGTGTGCATTTATGTTTTAAAGTAATACATATTTACTACAGAGTTTTTGAAAATACTGTAGTAAATATGTATTACTTTAAAAACTCTGTAGTAAATATGTATTACTTTAAAAGTAGAAAAATTTAATTATTTTAAAATATGTTTCTACATTCAGAAAAACAAAAGAAAATAATATACATACTCTGTGTGGAATGTGAGGAAAAAAGCTTAACCAGATGGAAAAACAGAGTTCAATTTTCTGAGAAATCATGGAGACATAATAGAAGCATTAGTCTTGTGAATAACTGAAAAATCCAGGCAAGAATACAGAAAGTTTCAAATAGAAGATAATAGGCAATAGTGACAAAATATGCAGAAAAGTTTAGAAAAAGAACAGTTAAATGTTCCCAATGTTTCTAAAATTGTGTTCTTAAAATGGTGAAAACAGTTTTAATAAAATGGTGGCATCATCCAAGGTTTCACTTTTGTCAGAAGAGGTTTTTCTCCTTTCTTTAAAGAATTACGTACCCACATTCATTTGACTAGAGCACCTCCTATGGGAAACGTATAGTTCCCTGTCCTACCTGACCATACATTTTACTTTGGACACTGAAACGTGAGCAGAGATAAAGCAGGTGCTTTAAAATCCATTTTCTATTTCCACTAAGTCTCTTGCACTTTCCTTTTGCCAGAAGAATAGCACATCCTAACATGAAGATGTTCCTTCAGATGTGATTCTGAGACGAGAAATGATGATAACAATTTCAAACAGGGAATAGGAGCAATTGCTAACTCTCTAATTTAAGAAACTAAAATAGAAGAACAAGTTAGATCTAAAAAAAAAAATAGAAGAATACAACTAATGATTAAAAAATTAATAAAATAAAGCATAGGAAACAAAATCAGTGGAGTAAAAATATCTTACTTTGAAAGAATCAATAGAAGTTATAAACTTCCAGCCTATGAATAAGTAATAAAAAAAGAGAAATAAATGAACAATATCAGGAATGGAAGAAGAGAACACACTAGAGAACCTACAAAGATTTTTTGAATATTCTATTTCTCCTTTGGTCAGTGTTATAATTTGTGTCATTCAAGGAATTTGTCCATATTATCTAAGCTGTAATTTTTATCAGCATTGTTACAAACTATTCTATTTTTCTTTTAATATGAGTAGGTTTGTAGGCATGTTTTATCCTTGTTTGTAATATATTCTCTTTTTAACTCTTTCATTCTTTGTAAATCCAGCTTTAGATTTATCAGTCTAATTAATAACTTTCAAGAGCCAGCCAACGTCCAGATCCACTGATTTTTCTCATTCTCTAATCCTATTTCAGGGGTATACACCCTTAATTTTATTATTTTTCCCCTGTTTTGAGGAAGGCAGTCTCTACAATTGTTCTCAATTATCTCTGCACCCTGCTATCCATACCCTTGGTAATCCTATTGTATTAGTCTGTGTTCACACTGCTGATAAAGACATATCCAAGACTGGGTAATTTTTTTTAAAAAGTTCAATAAACTCACAATTCCACATGGCTGGGGAGGCCTCGCAATCATGGTGGAGGGTGAAAGTCACCTCTTACATGGCAGCACACAAGGGAGAATCAGAGCCAAGCAAAAGGAGTTTCCCCTTATCAAACCATCAGATCTCATAAGACTTATTCACTATTATGAGAAAAGTACAAGGAAATCACTTTCATGATTCAACTATCTTTTACTAGGTCTTTTCAATAATTTAAAATACATTTTTCCCACCTTCTAAAGTTTCTTGTCTGAGAAAAGTTAGTGTGATATTTTAGCCAATTAATATGTACTAAATGGAAGTCCTACCTCATTCCCTAAAGACATATCCAGAAAATATAACTTATACCATAGATGAAAACATTAAATTTCAAACCCTGAGGAATCAGGCGTGCTACTTCCTTTTGATATAGCTGTATAACAATATACAGATAAAAAGAAAATATTAATCATGCTTCTAATAAAATTTAGAGTGTGACATCAGGAATAAGGAACAATTTAAAATGTGGAAAGACAAGTAAAAGAAAATTTTATTTGTCACTCTTGAAGAATTAATGAAGACATTTAAGAGAAGATAAGACTTCTGTAGGAGACACGAATCTCCTGAGGGAAATTATATTTAGGTAGTATAATAAGAAAAAATGTTTAAAGAGGACATATTCAAATGATCAGTAAATAAAAACGAATTTCTAAAGGAGGGATGGAGCCAAAACAAATGAATTAATGCTGTTTTCACAATTATTAATACATTGGCCTTAAAATTAAAATTGTATATTATGTTTATAAAAACATAATTGAATATTAAATCGTAACTATAAATGACATGGTGAAATTGTTAAATTTAAGGAAAAAATATAAATATTTCAGAATAATTTAGTCTATTGATAACTAAATCAAAATCCAACTGTTTTCATTTTTGTCTAAAATCTCAAATATATATAAGAATGTTAATTAGCTGAAATGTTTAAGAATGTAAAGGTAAATGTTAACATTTGAAATTATAACATATAGTATTTCATATATGCATATATATTTACACTTTGTACATATATATTTACACTTTGTAGACAAATATATTGACAGTTTTTCAGTTGCTTGACCTAGAAAACAAAAGAAAATAAGACATCTTGAGATTAGCATGAACTTAAGAAACATGTGTCTTTTATGGATAAATTTCTTGAAGACTTATGCAAAAACAATAAAAG
This sequence comes from Cebus imitator, assembly GCF_001604975.1. Classification (NCBI taxonomy): domain Eukaryota; kingdom Metazoa; phylum Chordata; class Mammalia; order Primates; family Cebidae; genus Cebus; species Cebus imitator. The sequence goes on from NW_016107560.1 coordinate 2,573,539, forward strand.
CAAAATCTAATTTTCAAGAAATAATTGTGACACTAAATATTTTGAGATGAATTCCCAAATTACCTTATGATCTTAGAATGTATTGAAGAATTTTATATCAATTAAAAAGACAAAGAATTGGTTAATCAAGTATTGCATTTATAACTACAATCTAGATTAACAAAAATTAAAGATTTAAAGAGTAGAAGAATGTCACAATACATCTATTTTTGAAACGGCATTTAAATAAATAATTTTCTTTCACTGTAGTATATGCATTTTTAAACTTTAAGGTAAAAATGGAAATACATAACAACATTTACATTTACAGTCTAATCATGCAAAAATAAATGAGAACAAAAAATAGGCATTTACAATAAAATGCAGACCTAAATATAAACTGCAAATGTGACTGTATAGAAACAACAAACAACATAAAATATATTCCCATATATGGAATAGTAAATCTTTCTTTTAAAAGTTACTTTACCACATAGTGTACAATAACAACTCCCAGTTCTATTAAAAATAATTCAAACAGAAAAAAAAAATTCTAAGGCATTAAGATGACAAGCAAAGATTTATCAAGCAAATGTTAAAATAGGTGTGGTAAAATTAGTATGAGAGAATAAAGAAGAAGGTAAAGAGGATGTGCTGCAATGAAAAGGTAGTTTTATATTGATGAAGAGAAACAAATCCACAAAAGCCTGCAATAATCATGAACCTTTTGCTGACAAATTATATTTCACGAAAAATGTATAAAGCAAAATCCATTAGAAATGAAAAACTGATAAAAACACAATTTTCATCAGAAAGTTTAGTGTACCATTACAGATCCATGGCAGTTCAAGTAACTCTAAAGTTTGAGCATATAATTTTAGAACAATGTAATAAATAATGTTAGAATAATGTTAAATGCTTTCTTCTCAACAAGAGACTTCTGAGGAGAGTTTGTTTTGAAACTGCCATACTAAACATGGAAAAGCAGCACAGAAGTGAAGCTTCCACATAACCACCTGGAAATGTATTTTCTTCCATCTGTTTTGTCCTCAGCAGGGAGTGTAAAATGACCAATCTGGGAAGGTATATTGTAGAGGACACAGTATCATAGGGACCTACTCAGCTTTCAATTCCCTCTCTTTCAGAACCTACTGGAAATGGCAAGCCCATCAGACAGAGCTCCTTACCTGTCTCCTAACAGTAGCTGCCTTAGGCCAGGGATTAAAACTTGAATAAAAAAAATGTTCCATTGACTTCCATTGGTAAGAAATGTGAAGCCAGATAGCTTCTACATGTCCCCAGCCTTCATTGATTAGTGAAGCAACTCAGTCTTCTTCAAACAACTTGCCATTTGTGAATCAACATAGGAAATGTTGTACAATTGTCCTTAGCATAGGCTCCCAAAATCCTGATTTCATATTCGAGTTCTACTATTTAATAGTTGTACACATGAGCACATGCACATACACATACACCATTATATGTTACAACTGATCCTCTTGAAATGTGGTCAAAATTGCTAGTCATGTTAAATTTCCTTATCTTTAAAATCATTATGCTGGTGAATGTAATTTGATGCTTCTGTAAATTTTCTTCAGCTTGGTTACTCCATCTGTTCTTTAGGGAATTTGAATCAAACCATAAGTGAATAAGTGTGTGTGTGTGTGTGTGTGTGTGTGTGCGCGCGCGCACACACACGCACACTTGTGCACACACTCGCCTGTGTGCACACACGCTTGGTGTTTACGACTTGGTAGTAAGTTTTGAGTGGAATGAAATTTGAAAATTCACTTTATTTATTTAAGTTACGCTGGCTGGGCATGGTGGCTCATGCCTGTAGTTCCAGCACTTTGGGAGGCAGAGGCAGAAAGATCGCTTGAGCCTAGGAGTTCAAGACCAGCCTGGGCAACATAATGCGACCCTGTCTCCACAAAAATTACAAAAAATTAGCCAGGCATCATGTCGTGTGCCTGTAGTCTCAGCTACTCAGGAGGCTGAGGTGGGAGAAGCACTTGAACCTGAGGATGTTGAGGCTGCAATGAGCCATGATCACACCACTGCAGTCAGCTTGGGCAACAGAGTGAGACCCTGTACCAAATAAATAAATGGAAGGAAGGAAGGAAGAAGGAAGGGAGGAAGGGAGGAAGGGAGGGAGGAAGGGAGGAAGGGAGGGAGGAAGGGAGGAAGGGAGGGAGGGAAGGAAGGAAGGAGGAGAAAATCACATTGATGAGATTTGCTTACCTATGGATAGCACAGAATGTAGTAAATTTTTGTTGTGTTGAGATTTTGGGAGTTGTTAGTATATCATAATCCAGCCCATTGGTTCTCCAACTTTTTGATCTCAAAATCTAATTATACTTTTGAAATGTTCTTGATTACTTCAGAGAACTTTTGCATATGTGTATCACATCTGTTGATGTTTATAACATTAGAAAGTAAACAGATGAATTTTAAGTGTTTTTTGTTTGTTTTTTGAGATAGATTTTTGCTTTTCTCACCCAGGCTGGAGTGCAATGGTGCTATCTTGGCTCATTGCAACCTCCACCTCCTGGGTTCAAGGGATTCTCTTACCTGAGCCTCCCGAGTAGCTGGGATTACAGGTGTCCACCACCATATCCAGCTAATTTTTGTATTTTTAGTTGAGACAGGGTTTCACCATGTTGGCCAGGCTGGCCTTGAACTCCTGACCTCAGGTGATCTGCCCTCCTCGACTTCCCAAAGTGCTGGGATTATAGGTGTGAGCCACTGCACCTGGCCTTGAAAGTTAATTAATTAAAATAGCAATTATAAACATTCTATATTGTATCACAAGTCATATGTACTTATAGAAATTTCCATGTTTTCTAAAGTAAAAATATTTAAATAAATATAACCTTGTGGCATATTTTTGAAGTGCTTTTATGTTTGAGTTAGTGAAAAATTATTGTAAATAATGTTATGATATAACATGTACTATAGTGCCTGTGTAACTCCACAGTATACTCTCAAAGGAATGAAATTTAAAAAGAAAAATACATCTTAACTGTTATTATAAAAATTGTTTTTACCTTAAGAATTCCATGACAATTTATCAAAATGCCCCCAAAATTACACAGCATATTTTGAGGACTTCTAACTTAGCTTACTAAACAGCTTACCCCAATTATCAGATCACTGAGGCTGGTTCAAGATTGAGCTTTTCCTAAAAACTAAAAAATATGAACTACAATGTTAGAAAATATGAAATATATGGTTACCTTCACTTAAATATTTTTTTTTATTTTTTTGAGACAGAATCTCTCTTTGTTGCCTAGGCTGGAGTGCATGTGTGTAATCTCTACTCACTGCAACCTCTGCCTCCTGGGTTCACTAGATTCTCTTCCCTCAGCCTCCCAAGTAGCTGGAGTTATAAGTGAGCATCACCATACCTAGCTAATTTTTGTATTTATAGTACAGACAGTATTTCACCATGTTGGCCAGGCTGGTCTCAAACTCCTAGCCTCAAGTGGTCTGCCCACCTGGGCCTCCCAATGTTCTGGGATTACAGGTGTGAGCCACCATGCCCAGACTTACTTTATATTTACCACGTGAAGCCTGGCACATAAATCAGCACAAAAAAAAGTCTGAATTATGAAATCAAACTTTACTGATAAAAAGTTTGAGCTTTAAATTTAAGACCACTAATATCCAATATCCTATCTACTCCTGGATTTTTAATTGTATGATACAATGAAGTATTTCTTTTTGCTTTTCCAAGTTTGAGCTGAATTTTCTTTGAAACTTCTAATCAATAATTATAACTGATAAATACATGCTTTATTAACAACAGACCAACCAAACTACAAATACAAAAATTATCTCTGGATTCGTAATAGTCTCAGAATAAAGATCAAATTTATAAAATCTAGCAATATCTGACCACTGTTTAATATTCAACACCATCTATTTCATCACTATTGCTTCTCCATGACATAATCAGGAATTAATTTTAGTAACTGAGAGGGCCATTGTCATTTTCCACGTTGATGACTTTGTGCTTGTCTTTTTCTCTCCCTGGGATCATCTTCCCAATTTCCTGGAAAGCCATAATCATCTTTGAACTCTCAGCTTAGATTACACTTATTCAAGCAATGTTTCTTTGATCCTTTGAAACTGAGTTATATCACTTTATTCCTTTCATAAAAGTGATTATATTTTATTATAACTATCTGCTTGCCATACAATGAACTACTAAACAGTGAGCTAATTCATTAATACATTTGTTCATTCACTAATTCTACAAATGCATGTTAATTACTCGTTTTGCTACATCATAGGAAAATACTGGAGAACAGGGAAGATATAGCTTTACCCTTAGGAAAGATACTTATGTATTTAATGTTTCCCTTAGGCAGCATATCCCAAAAGATAAATAAGGAAAAATGTCATTTCTCAAAATTCTGCCTTCAGCCAGGCATGACAAACCTATTATCACACTGGGTATTGGAAAATCTTAATGAGAACCCAATCCTCTTCAATAAATATTTATCATTTTAAATTATCAGAATAGTCTGATTTTGGTTTTAAAATTCAAATATGTATTGTATTTTTAAAATACAAACCTTAGCTTCTGTTCAAGTTTATTTCTCTCCACCCCTTTGAAGTTGACTCTTTTATATTATAGAAGTTTGAAGAAAAGTGTAGCTGTTTTTCAAACATGTCCCCTTCTTGAGGAGTATGAGAAAAACTTTATCTCTTTATTTAACTGACTATAACTATCATTCTAGCAGATTGTCTGAGGTCTCAAAGTATACACACATTGCTCCCTATGTGCCCCACAGATGAGGGAATCATTTATGAACTTTCCTTGGTATCAGTCTTGGCCTTATGAATTTGGTTGCATGTTCTGGTTCATCTCCAAGAGGTTTGATATAATATTTCTCTGTTGTTTCTGCCCCCCTTTCCCATCAATAACTTTTAAGTTCTCCTATTTCTTTTATTTACAAAGTCAAATCTGAGGCCCATGAATTTATTATAATACCCAATAAAAGGCAGGTATTGGTATTGTCTGACAGTCTATGCCCCATCTCTGCCTATCCGCCTCTCATCATGCCTTTCCTCCCAGACTTTTTTGACCCTGTTCTATTAGCGCTACCAAATCTGATGATTGAGCATATATCTATCCAGCAAATCCCAGACTTCCATTCTTACACTGTCAGTCATAGTTATTTCCTTTAGGTTCTCACTCATGTTTTTAACTTTGTTTTAAAAGTTTTTATCTAGGAAATCGTCAACCACACACAGAAAAGACAATGGTATAATAAATCTTCCTGTACACTTTAACAGTACCTTTAATAATCATCAATTTAGAACCAGTCTCAAGGACTTCAATCGCAGTTTCGCAACAGGCACTCCTCTCTCCTATATTCTATCTACTCTCCCCCAAAATTCTGCATTCCCTAAATATTATCCTCAGCTATCTCTCTAATTCTGCCTTTAAGCTGTCATGGAAGTAAGTTGTAGGAATGAGTGAGAGGAACAGTTCTCTGAACTTGTTTCTATTTCCAAGCCTTATGGGTGATGATTGACCACAAAAAGCAGTGGTTCTCTGAACATAGATACAGAGGGTACTGAGCTCTTTCCTTGAGTCACAGATATAAAAACCACTATAAAGTTCCTAACACGGATATTTTAAACACAGGATGATAGGTTAAGAAAGGCTAAGTGAAGGGTGCTACGGAAACAAATATCAGAGACTTATATTTCCCAGGGTTAGAAAAGATCCCTTGAATTTCAACTAGCATTTAAGCTAATTCTGGAAATATATATGTAGTTACATAGCCACCCTGGGCTGCATTGTGGCCTGAGGTGTTCTGTTTGTTTGTTGGGTTTGTTTGTTTTGGGAAAGTCTAAGTATCCATTCAAAGCCAACAACTACTAATTTTAGTAGCTGGAAATTTTTAATATCCCAGCAACTGCGAATAATATAAGGATGCATAGAATAAAAGTAGCTTCAGTGTTCAGGGTGTAACTAAAGAGAAGTTATCAGGGCATAGCTCTTGCAGGAATCAAATATACAATGGGCAGTGAATAAAAACACAGGAGTTTTGGGTTTACACAAGGACCTTACTGGGCAGGCCTGATGTTGAATAATGGGTGGAACTATTAGGGGATCCAAGAAAAAGTTGTGTGGGAGCTCTGGGAAAGTGAAAGTACCAGCAAAGGTAAGAAGACATCCTGACCTGGGGAGGGGGCAGGAGGACAGGATGAAAAGAGGGAAAGAAGCAGAGGAGGCCAAGCTGCTGGGGAAGCTGAACAGTTGTGTGTCTTTATTTTATGTGCAGGCTGTCTTAAATCCCTAGATCATTGGATGACTATTATCTTACCCTGTACAACCATTAATGAAAAAATACAAAAGTTCAGTGAACTTTGCTGAAAAGTACTTAGAAAATCTTTATAGCAAAAAAAAAAAAAAAAAAAAAAAAAAAAAAAAAAAATAGAAAACTGTGTCCTGATTTTTATTCTAATTGAGCTTGGCTTAACTTTTACTTGTGGGAATAAGGGAGGGGTAAAATAAGATATTTCTGGGACAAAGACCTGAAATTTCTGTTCTTACAGTGAAAAGTGGTCTGGTGCAATTACTCAGTAAAACACAGGACTGTCCCTTGTGGAAATTTAGCAAGACAAAGGTAAATGGCAGGCAAGTGGTGCATTCATTTTGCCACTATATTCTCCCTTGGAATCAACTGTACCACATCATTAGATATATGATTTAAGGTCTTCTATCTCCAGATAGTTGAGGCTCTCTATTAAAGGGCAATTTTTTAAACTTGCAGAGAACTTATTCTCTTATCTTCCTAGTTTTAAATAAGCGCTATGGAACATTCTTGAAGAATCAGAGTGAATCACCTCTAATAAATGTTAGCAACCCAGGAATTATGTTTTGTTTGTTACATAATTTTAATGCTAGAGTAACATCTTGATTCAGGACTCTGTTCAGCTGAGAGAATCAATTTTAACTAGAGAGGTGTAACAATCACATAGCATTTCTGCTGAATAAGGGTTTGAGTAAACAAATCTTTAAAATGACTAAATATAACTTTCTAGTAATTACATTAATGTTTACAAAACTTTCACATTTTAAACTCTTTCTACATTTTCCAAAGCTTATTCAGTTGAGATAAATAAAAAATCACATCTTTTATAAAACTAATTTTATAACATAAAATTTTGAAGAATACTATGTGAATATAATGCTATTCGTATTCATCAGTTTCTTCGGACAACAAATGTTTTCACTTTGAGTCAAATTTTTATTCTTACGTTTTTTTTTTAATCTACCAAAAAAAAAAATTAAACTGTTTTTGACAACAAAAGGTAAATGCGTTCCTTTCTAATGTAAAATCTGGCCTGAGCAAAATTCCATTATCACCAAATGCACAATACCAAAGCATAAAAGCAAACATATAATATCTGGGCTTCTTTTACATTAATAGAACTCTAACTTATTTGAAGTAGAAAGAGGAGTCAGGAATGGCTGTTTTATAAGTCCTGGCCAATAACAGGAATCGGAATAGAAGAAGGGATTTTTAGGCAAGCGCCTTCAAAAAAATAACTTGATTCTCCCAACACATAACTTTGTTTCTTTTTCTCTTTTTTATTCTTCCTACCTGGAAATCAGAAATGATGGTTAAAGCTGCATTAGTTATTTTAAAACAGGATGCAAAAGTGAGAAAATGAATCAGGATTAAATAAGGTAGAGATAAAAAAAATAAGACCTTGAGGCAACAGTGATGTTGTTATAAGAAAAAGAGATAAACCTATATACTATTTAATCTCCTTTGTGGAAGAAGGTGCATGACTCTAACTTGCAAGCAAATATAATCCTGATACGCAGTTAAACTTGATAATTGGTTATTGCATTGCAATAAGTGTTTTTCAAATTAAAAAATTAACTCTATATAAATATTTATTTCAATTTATTCATTACTTATATTTATTAAGCACATATTAAATGTCTGGGGCTACTCTAGATACCAGAGACTCAACAGTAAATAAAACATAAAAGTCCTTGCTCTTTTAAAGCTTTCATTCTAATAAGGATAAACTAAATTTAAGCGAAATATATATGATGATCCAAGTGCTATGGTGGAAAATAAAAGGTAATTGAAGGAATGTGAGTGACAGTTTGGATATATACTGCTATTTTAGGTCAGGCAGTAGGAAGACTCTTTTTAATAAGATGGCAATTGAGTAGAGACTTACAGAGGAGACATAGTGAGCCACATGGAGATATATATATATATATATATATATATATATATATTTGTATACATTTATATATGTGTGTGTATATATATATAAATGTATATATACACACAAATATATGTATGTATATATATAGTGTGTATATATACTACACTATATATATATACATATATACAAATATATATATACACAAATATATGTATATAGTGCAAATGTTCTAGATAGAACAATAACAACAAAGGCCCTGAATCCAGAGCACACCACAGAATTCAAGAAGCAATAAAGGGGTGAGTCAAGTAATGTGGTAGTTATATTCTTAGATCAACTCTTCTCTACTTTTAAGTGGAGTTATATCCTTAGATTAACTCTTCTCCATGTTTACATAGGAACAACCTGCAATTTTGTATTCCTAAACAGTTCCTTTGTGATAACAATGATGTGCACCAGGAGTCTACAAGGTCTTAGGTGAAATTATTGTCCCCATCCTTCTTCCCTTTCTGTATTCACCTCTTTGTAATGTGACTTTGCAGGTTTATTTTCTAAGCAAATTGAGTATATTTTCATGCCCATTCATTTGTGTATGGCCATATGAACTTAATCTGGTTAACTGAGCCTAAGCCTTAAGATCCTTTTTGTGGTTTTGTGTCCCCTTTCATTACATCATTGCTATTAGATGAGAGACACATGGAACCCATCTGAGCCTAGTTAGATCACTGACCACCCCCAACCAACACACAGATGTATGAGTAAGCCTGGTTGACATTAGCAGAACTGTCGAGTCCAGTAGCATAGATGAGTTCACCAGCCACAGCCAACAGTCACATGAGCCATTATAAGAAGTCATTCTGTATTAAGCCACAGGGTTTTATAAGCAACAACTTATCTGTACAATACATACATTTAAAAAAACATTGTCATGGGGAATTTTTAAAATCCAGTTACTGCAGGGCACAGTGGCTCATGTCTGTAATTCCAGCACTTTGGAAGACGGAGGCAGGCAGATCACTTGAAGACAGGAGTTTGAGACCAGCCTGGCCAACGTCGTGAAATCCTGTCTCTACTAAAAATGCAAAAATTAGCCAGTCATGGTGGCATATGCCTGTTGTCCCAGCTACTTGGGAAGCTGTGTCAGGAGAATCCCTTGAACCCAGGAGGCAGAGGTTGCAGTGAGTCAAGATCATACACTCTAATCTGTGTGAAAGAGACAACCCCTCAAAAAAAAAAAATCCAATTACTATTTATATTGGAAGACTGCTAGTTTTCTAAGGTATGTTTATGATCTACTCAGAAGTATGACTTATGGTTGACCAAGTATTATCTTCACAACACTGTTCTTATTTATATTTTGAATCAAATTCTTCATTAAACAAAAGTTAAATAGGCCATGATAGCTATCATATTTGTAAAATATGAAGTACTTTCTTATTTTGTGCAAGAAAAAAATACTGATAGCTTTTCTGATGGAAAAAAAAAGAGTTGTATCAGCTGAACTTTATGTGAGCTATGAAAATCAGAAAATGTGAAAACGGAAGATCATGCTAATTTAGGATTGCCCAACAGCAGCAATGAATCAACTTCATTGAATCAAGTTACTCTCTTGATATCTATACAGTACTTTACAGTTATTCAGCCAAAGTGTAGAAAAACAATTATTTAGAAGATGAAGTGGTATTGAATGGGAATTATAGGTGTCTGCATAAACATGAGCTATATTTATACATTTATATATGTACATATTTATAGGCATATATTAAATTGGCTGTGAAAGTAGTTGTGGTTTTTGCCAATAAAGTAGTGACCAAAACTTCAATAACTTTTGCATCAACCTAATATCTATACCTCTATTTCATGCTCTCTGAACAGACCTGGATGTAAACACAACCCAGGAAGAATAAGCACAGCTAATCCCCAGACCTTGGGTTTCTGAATACCATTCTCTACTTAAAAGAACAAAGGACCTTAGGAAAATGGCTGATTCTAGGATGAAAGAAAAGAAAGTATAACCCTAGAATATCTTGCCTTGCTACAAAATAAATTGCACAAATAATGAAAAAAATATAATTAGGGGACATAGAGACAAGTTTAAAGGGATTCCCATCGGCCGAATCTAGAGAAGTTTGAACTTTAAAATAAATAAGAAAGCAACAGAATATTTGTGGAATAAAATAAGAATCTTTTATTGCTTTATTGAATCCAGTGTCTGCTATCTTTTGCTAATACACAATTACTGTACCCCTTTGACTTAAGTAATTTGAAGGGAAAATATTATTCATCCATTTGTTACTATTGTTTCTAAAATCGCTTACTAATTTCAGTGGGGTCAGTAATAGCTGTACAGTATTTCATTCCATGAATATTATTTTACAGCCCTGTTTATTTTGATGAAGAAAAATTATCAGCTTTGGCCAGCGGAAGCCCTCTCAAGTGGGGTCATTTTGATGTGAATTTTATGTAGGGAATTGACTTATACAATTGCAGGAGCTAAGTGGTCTCCTTTTAAAGCTACATCTGTGTCCAGTGATGGAACCTGAAGTTCATAGAACGTGGGAGACAAATCAGGAGGGAAAGATCACCAGCAGAATGGAATTCAAACAATACAAGCTAGAACTCCACGAGGATGGACTAAAATCCTCCATGAGAAAGAACAAAAACACATGTCTGTTCTTATTGCCCCTGACTTTGGTGAACAGGGTATCTGGTACAATCTGTTGCCTTCTGGTCATGAAGCTAAACACATACACACACAAACACACACACACACACACACACACACACACACACGCGCGCACACACACACACACCCCTACCTGTTTCAGTAAGAGTGAAATTGTAGAATCAGGTACTGCTCCAGGCCCACATGGTAAGGCCACAGACCAATAAGAACATTGAAACAAAATGTCCTCTTACTTCCTACCACCATAATATCTCACAGAAATCTCTCTTGTGGCCCAACCCAGAAGGAAATGAACAAAAAATGAATTCAGAGAAATGTAGTTCACCCTAGCCTAGTAGAAACATTACAAAGCCACCTCTTGTAGACTTGGCATCCATATACATCTTTTACGATACTTAGTCTTGAAATAAAGTCAATATTAAAATTACAGTTCAACCTAATGTAATAAAACTGTCTTCCATATAACTGAAAACACACTAACTCCTTCCTCGAAAAAGGCTACAAAATGTCTTTTTGTCATTAAATAATGTTCACTCTTCTCAAGCTGATTTATACTCGGCCTATGATATTTTATAACTTAAATGTTAAGAAGTAAGGTTAACTATTGTAAAATATTTTATTTTGAAAGATAAGGAAGTGAAGGGCAAGAAAGCAAAAATATTTTATTAATATAGGTAATCAAATTTATATCAAGATAAGAAAGAAACATTGATAACTATGTTTTTATATAGTCTTATTTCTATAATTGGTCAGATGCTTGAATCTGATATTTATAACTACCTTCTTCCACTACTTATTCCATATTTCATTTGCCCTTAGCAAGTACCTGAGTTGCTCAGTTCATCATAATTCTTTGCCTGGTGGCATGAGTAACTTAGCTCTGTGTGTGTGTATGTACTTGTGTATATACAGAATCAAGAAAGAGAGATCATCATATAGGAAAATATAAAAGAAACATTTAGTAATATGGAAGATAGAATAAAGCATTTAGCATGTATCTTACTAGAATACCAGAAGAAGAACATTAAAAAAAGGTGATATCATTCATGATGATTTGCCAGGACTGGTGAAGAGCATGAATCTACAGATGCAGGGATAATGCATATACAATGTAGGGCAAATAAAAAAAGAAGTCCACACATAAATACATTATAGAGTAATGGCTAATGCAAGAGACAAAGAGAATATCTCAAGAGCAGTTTGATGGAAAGGACAAACCATATGCACAAAAAAGAAATTAATGAATGACCAAAGTAACCTATAAAAGTAGCAGATAATATATAAAAATGTTAATTTGAAAAATGGCTCAACATAGAATTATGTACCAGAAAAATAATTATTAAAATTGAAGGAGAGAATAAAAAAATTAAATACAGAAAAGTATCACTTGAGAAAGCTAAGCTTTAGGGCTCTATAAGTCAATGTGATAGTAGGCAGAAGCAGTTTCTAAAACAATCTTAACTTTGGGGACATAAAATAGACTATATTGTGAGAATTCTCATTGATGATCAATAGGGGAAACTTTGAGTCCTGAATCTTTGAAAGATGATTTTGCCAAACTTTGTCTCTTACACAGAAATATCCTTTTAGTGGTCCATGAAACCAACCAACTAAAAGCAACAGAAAAGAAATGTGAACTAACCTATGCAAAAACAACACAAAAAGAACAAAATTAGCCATATAATAGCTCAATCAATGACAAAAAAGACATGCTAGAACAATGTGACCTCCATGGAGCTGAAACCCGCAGCCACATGTTACAAAATAATTAAAAGAAATAAATTCAAACTATAAAAGAATGGCACAAATGAAACACACCTCAGCTAAAAAGTGAGAAATTTAAAAAATAACAAGGTAAAAAGAGAACAAGCAACATTCAAGAAAGAAATTTTAACCAAATAAAAAGGATTATAGATTTGTAGACATATTATCTATGCATATCCAGTGTAAAGAAGAACAATTATAATGATAGCAAATAAAAAGGAGAAATGTGACAAACAGAATTTGAGCAATAATTTAAATAATGAGAGTTTCGAATTGTAACTCCTAGAATAAAATAATTAGTCTCTGCTAATTCAAATAAAGGATTGAATAAATAAACAAGCAGGAAAGAAGAAAAAGAATGATTCCATTTATTAAATGTGGAAAGAGGAAACTAGTAAATCCCCAGTAGGCAAGTTCCACAGTAATAATTGCTGTAAGCCAGATCCAAAAATAGGGACTAATATTAATGAGTAGATATTTGAAGAGAAAGAGGGTATTTCCAATGCCTCAATGTATTTCCCCTAAAATTTGTATTAAATCCAGTGATGAAAATAATAACTTTACAGTGGAGAAACTTGACAGACAGTGCTTTAACGAAATGATTGAAGTTAACATTATCAGAAATGAGACTATCAACACAAATTATGTGCCTTCAGATATGATATATGGAAAGGGTGTATCAATCCAGTGGTATTCTTGCCAAAATACACACCCTAAATTATTCATGAGAAAAGTAATGCCCATGTAATGTCAATCTGTGACACTAAGCCTAACACCACCCAAAATCTCAGAAATGTGTAAAATTACATTTATGCCAGGATTTATATACTAGGAAATTAGGACTGACATACAAACTACTATGAAACAGAAATACCTACTGAGAAACTGCAGAAGTATGGGGCTAATATTGAGGACAGGAAGAAAAGCCAGTTGAGCCTGGATTTTGGGGCCATGTTTCCCAAAAGATTCTTCCAACCCCTCGAAAGTTAATTGAGTGGTTGAGCAGCTACATGCAGCTTTCACCAGACACACGCCACCAGGGGGGAAAAAATGTTCAGGACTGGACAAGGAGGGGAAAGCTTGTAAACAAATGTGATTGATAAAGAATTGTAAGAGACTACAATAAATGTCTCAGAATAAATGTAAATTGGAAATGAACTTGATCTCACAGAGTGGGAAGTGTTTGTATGATCCAAATCTCCAGTGTAATTAAAATGTTCTGGATTTATTAATTCCTCTAGGTCCTAAAAACAGCCAAATATTTTTGAGTAAGATAAAATTGTTGTAGGCCTCAATCCCTTCTGCAATTTAAATATACATCCTTTGGAATCCATCTAAAAAGAACGCGTTCTAATATGAGACAAGAAGACATGATAGAAAATTGACAGATCCAAGAGTTATCACCCATGAATTCGACATTAACTGTGTTGATGCATTCAAGGAAAGAAGCTTGATTACTTTCTAGGACAAAAAAACAAATAAGAATCCTTGAACTAACAATTAAGAAAACTTGAATTATGAACTGAAATTCTGCTAAAAATATCTTATTTTTAGATATCCCATAGTTATTCTCAGTGTAAACTCCACTCTGTTTTAGTTTTTTCCCTTTACACTGCACCCTCAGAGTCTGCTTCTTGCAGATCTTCCAGCAGTATTCTGTTGTTATTTTTACTTAATATTTGTTATCACGGCGGAGGCGTTGGGGAGCAGGTATGCATTTTCAGTGTCAATGGGCCTAAAGTGTGTGGTCTTCACAATTGTTCCTCTCTTTTCTCTCTTCCTTAGCTGTAGTACTGAGACTAACATGTATTACTATCCCTCCTCCAAAGTTAGTTGTTTTTTTTTTAATGTCATCTTCCCACAGCTGCAAAGGTTTTCAATTGTAGTTAGAGACATTAACACATATCTCTCAGTCACTGATGGAATACTGAGGGGCCAGTACATGGGGGGATTAGTAAAGATAAAGATCCAAACAACATAGTAAGGAAATTTGACCTTATTCCCTTAAGGTCAAATACCCTTAAGAACAACATAATACACTTTTTCAGATATGCATTGAACATTTACTAATATAAAACCATATACTAAATTATAAGAAAATCTCAATCAATACCAAAGGTTTGGAATCATGTAGATAAATGGGTAAATTACAAATAAAGTTATCTAGAAAGTATCTTTAGTTAGATGATGCAATCGAGAAGACATTTTTTGCAAGGGTTTTATATGAAGAAACTAAAATCTAATGATTTACCAAACGTTTTAAAGTAAGCAGTGGCAGAGGCATGAACAGATTGATAGACATTTTAAAGGAGCAACTTGGACTGCTGAGATAAGAACAGAGGGTCAGAGGCTAGGCAGCAGGGAGACCATTTAGAAGGCTGTTTCATTAACCCAGGCAAAAGAAGATGGAGACTTGGACTAGGCTGGGTCAATGATACTGACCAGTCCTCATGTTAACTAGCATAGGGAATTTAACAAATAGTGCAAAATATGGTCCCTGCTTCTAAAAGCTTTGAATTTAGTTTCTTGACTTTATTTATTCACTAAAATATATCAGTTTGAACCACACAAAATTGTCATTTCTGAGGATGAAATTGTCAAACTTCTACAATTTCATATTATTCAATCTCATAAGTTCCATTAAAGCAAGGCTTTTATTGTTTTGTTCTCTACTGTATCCCCAGGAAATAAAAACAAGGCATGGTTTTTAGAAGAAGCTCAATAAGTATTTATTTAATAAATAAATAAACTTTACTTCTTTAATTGGCTTAATATAACACCCAAATATGTCATCGTAATTTATTTAGTCATTCATTCTATATGTAGTAAATTTACACTATGTGTCATATATTGAACTTGGCATTGGGGAGACAAAATACAAAATGATCTCTATCTTCAAGAAGCTGACAGTCTGATGTGTGATAGAAACACATGAATAAAAGTTATTGCTACAGGGATTTTATTTTACAAGTGTCCTGGAAGTACAGAGGAAATTGGTTAACACTTCTTAGGAAAGCAGTGTATATTTTGACAAAACATGACATTTTAATTAGGTCTTGTATAAATAACATTTCATGGGTAAAGAATCAGAAGCATTAGTATCATCTAAAGATGACTATAGTGGGGATTTCCATGGTCTTACTCTAGTTTTCTGAAATATTATATACCATTCATTACAAATAAAAGATGTAAAAAGTCACAATATAGACTATGGCATCATCTAGGTCTTCTAAATAAACATGTAACTTAATTGCTTGGAGGAATAGTTGACACAGTGCAAAATTTTCTAATAATGAAGTATGAGACTTTTTTTTAAGCTTGTGTTTGTATAAAGACAAGACCCTTTTGAAAAGAATGCCTAAACTAAAAAATAGGATACAAGCAGAGCTTTCCTAACTTTGATACCAGAATTCTTGGAATTTATACTCAGGTAAACATGTAATTTGAGCACTTCAGTACTATCCTTGCAAAGGAATGTTTCAGGCTGACCTATTTAGTGAACAATTTGAATTTAGAGAAAAATGGACTAGCATCATTCTTTCAAGAAGAATGGATAGGCTTCTAAAATAGGAGGACAGAAGTAACAGAATAGGAAGAAAAAACGTAGGTAGTGGAAATGAGGGATACTCAGAATGACTTTAGATTTGTCCTTGTGAATCTAGAACATTTCAAGTTCATCTTATGTCTGTAATTCAGCTCTTTGTATTTTTACTGTATCTATTAATTTAATACCCTTCTAGAAAGTCCTTGTATTTGCTCAAAGATCCTCATAAAAAGATATTACTTGTAAGACAAGCATACCTGTCCAACCATGTGCTTGCTTTCCACTTCATGTCATCATCTTTAAAACTGTCATAAACCTGAACAAAGCATTGTGTGGGAATGGGAAAGGGGATTGGCATGGAAGGAAGGAAAATTCCTCAAGGCAAATAATTTAGCCACTTCCTGATATGCAACTTAGTATAATGATGCTCTTAGAAATAGTTTATATTTAGATATTTTGTATACACTGACTAAAGAAGATAAGGAAACATACTTATATAGCAATGCACTCTAATAATTCATCAGTGTAACTCATCCATGAAGGCAGGAGAAATTCCACAGCAACACGGTGAGCACCAAGAATTCTTTAGAACAAAGGAACATAGGAAGAAAATAGTGTCAAATAGAAGATCATGAAAATAGACTACTTCTTCTGTTTATGGTAATTTCTATTATTCTCATTCAGATAAACTATATTCTAAGGAGCTTATACAGGAAAGAGTAGATGTCTAATGGAAACTGACAAAGGTGCTTAGGTAGCTCTCTTATAGTGATAGAAATAGAGAACAAATAAAACAATTTTTTTCCCAATTCCAAACTTATACCTGAATCTTTACAAGCTTCATTCATACACAATTTCTTTAGCGACAAGCACAAGAAGTAGATAAAGTTGGTGTCTCAGTAGCAGTGAACTTCCCTTTCCAGGAATGACGTTACTTGAAGTTCTTTCGCAAATGATAATAATTTTAAAATGTTGATTTTTATTTCTCGGTCACTTAGGCATAAGAGGAATTTCATCAGTAACTATGTTTCCTGGAGAGCTGACCATAAGCAGAGAGGGTGAGGATTCTGTGCCTTCTCAGTGACAAGAAATACCAAAGCTGTCCCAAGTTTAAAACTCCAGACAGGAAACTCATTCTTTCAACAAATGCTTATATACTAAACACTTATTTTTGAAGTGGATACAAGTAAAGTTGTTTGTAGATTCAGATTAGTAGGAGATGAAGATGGTTAAACAGTGTTGATAATGCAGTATATATAATTAATAAGAGATGCTAGAGTACAGTGGGACTTTTACAGAGCTCAAGTTGTAAAGGGTGAGGAAGAAGGAAATCAGGAACATTTCTCTATGAAGCTGATGCCTGAGCAAAATTTGTAAGAGTGAATAGTAGGAAATCAAGAAAAAGGGAGGAGAATAGCACATTTTAGTCAGAAGAAATAGCACAAACAGAGGTTTAGAGACATGAAAGCTTAAGATTATTCAAAGTCATAAATATTTGAAAAATGTAAGATAAACCATCACTAGTAATGGTGAAGATGCCCAGTCTAAGAGATAGAAAAGTTAGGGAAAATGTAATAAAAATTAAACAAATGTATTGACATTGTAAAGATTGCATGTGTATGCGTGTGTATACATGCTTTCAGGGAAAAGCTTTCATTCACCAATATACATAATGCAATAGGGATTGAATGTTTAGAAGCAGGAAGGCCATTTAGGTGCCTTCCTTCTAGTGAAGATACAAGTTAACTAGGAAGAACTTCCAAAAACAGAGCAGTATAGGCATCTATCATATTTCTTTTTAAATTCCTTAATAAAATATCTAAGACTCTATACTACTAGAGAAAAACGTGCTCCCCAGTGGAAACCCATGATGATAACTGACTATATAACAAAACTTGAAGAAATTACTGTATATATATGCACACACATATTTTAAATAAAGCCATTATAGATTAAAGACCCCCGACACACACACACGCCCTTCCAGGAGGAGAAAGATGTTAAGAGGGTGTGACTAACTAGATGATCACTGGGACAGGCTCAGATTCACTTCGATCAGAATACTTACATTTGTTGATTACAAGATAAGAACACAATGAACACAATAGTGAAGCCTTCAGATATGCCCCATAAATAGTCACCTCCAGAAAAGACTAGGGTTTTTTGTAGGGTTTGCATCAATATCTATGTCACCTAGATCCTAGTTGGGTTTGCCCATCTTAATGTTGATTACTTCTTATCTTAGTCCCACAGGTCATCTCTTCCTAGGTGCTGCTGCTATTGCTATTGTTGTTCATAACTTTTTGTTCCAGAACTGAACTTGAAAGACCATTCATAAACGTAGTAATTAGGTATTCAGAACAATCTTAGTCAGTGTGATTCACTTTAGTTCCTATTTGACTGGATTTTTATTAATAGATTTTACAAAGTAAAGACAAAGAACCTGTAAAAGGATCCTGTAAATCAAAAGAAAATGGCAAATTTTCTGAAGACTAATAGGAACTTCAATTAGCATATGCACCATCCTATTATTAAAAGAAACAGTAAACAAGTAAATAAGCAGAAATGTGTTATCATCCTTCCAGTGTCAATGAGGAGAGAAAAATTGATTTTGTATAATAATATGCTGAGAACTTTTATACAAAATATTTATTTTTCAAATGTAATCATATTGCAATGGCGTGTTCTAAGGTCTTACACGGCATGGCTTCTGCCACTCTCCCAACTGTGTCTTGCCATTTACCTACTTACTCCTTACTTCCACACTGGATTTGCAATTCCTCACACGCCACCAGTTCTTTTCAATATACAAATTCTTTTGCTTGGAACAATCTTATCCACACTTTTCATGGCTTGCAGCATATTGTGCATTAGATTTTTACTTTAATGTATCCTTTCAAGAGGCTCAGATATCTCTACCTGGTTTCAGGCTCATGGTTCATATCTTATTACACATGTCTTTGTGTTACTTGAATACTGCAAGACTCCACAAAGCCACAGGAATAACATCATAGTCACGGTACTTGAAAAAACAAGGGAAAATATTTGGTGGCTTCAATAGTGCACAGGTTACCCAAGAGCTTAAAGCTCTTCCTCAGGCAACCTGTGCAGCTCTATTTACTCCTATGCACTTTCCTGATATGCAGAACTGTCTCCAGAACTTGCTGTCTCAGAGAAACCTTTTCTTAAAATGTGCACAGACAGTCTCTATTCCTCAGTCAGTGGTCCTATTTACTCCCATTTGATTTAAGCCACTTGGGATAGAGATTTTAACAACCTATGGAGCAAGATACTTCATAGAGCCATAGCCATTCAATTTCAATTTTTTTCTATGTCTGTTTTCTGCCTCCTGCTAGTAGGACCTAAATCTAGTCTGAGAAGTTATATGGACACAACAATCTTCCTAAAGCCTCCTGTTTCCAACTTAGAAAAAAATTTTCACGTTCAAAACAAAAATTTGATGTCTTTGGTTTATGATCTCACCTTTACAACTTATCTTGGGAAAACCATAGTCTGACCAACTAGGAAGTCAAGTGCAATAAATTCAATAAAACACAGAAAAAGAGATCGCAAGAATGGAGGAAACAAATTTATTGATAGTTCACTTTATCTGCCTGACTTCACCTCTTTCCATTTTTGTCTAGTATACCATTTTATACTTTAAGTTCCTTTAGGGATGTAAATTTATCTTTTCATCTTCACCTCCTTAAGCCCAAGATATTTTGTAGCACACAGTAGGTGAGGTGTGCAATAACATATGTAAAGGACGTGTAATTTAACAAATAAACAGTCTTAAAGAAAATAACACCAAAAAATAAAAATAAAAAAAATAGTTTCTCTCTCTAGATAAATAGGTGATAGATTAGATAAACAAAGAGGTAGCTAGAAAGATATCTATCTTGTATGTGTATGTAGGTGCACAGGACGAGACTGTAAATCTCCTACCTAATAAGCTTAGAACAGTTTAATGATATTTGTATAATACTAGAATGGAAAAGTCTATAAAATATAAAAATTGAATTTATTAAAAATAATAGACATGATTATACAAACTATTTCTGTACATTAAAATACCATATGCAAAATTTAAAATAAGTAAATGTATAAAATATAGAGACAAAGAATCAAGAATTACTATTCTTAGTAAATAAAAAGGACCTTTACAAGACAAAAGTAATTTATTTCTACTTCAAGCTTAAGTATTTACCCTATTAAAACTCACTCATTTCCTTTCCCAAATGCCACTGAATAAAAAAGGAAATTTCAAAACAAAATCGTGATCAAAAGAAGAAATGGTTCAGATAGTCAAATGCAAACATTAGTGATTCTCTGGAATGTACAGAGCAAATAATTTCTGATTGAAGATAAAATTCAGCAGAGCTCAGAAACTCCTGCCTTGGTGGCAATAAAGGAAGTTTTAAGATAATTTAATAGAAGGTGTTACCAACAGAACTGTGGAAGAAACACTGAGCTCTGGGAGAGCAGGGTTCTGGTAAAAAATCCCCCATATTTGTTTTTGAAAGTCTCCAGTTTTTCTAGGTGTAAAGGGCCTACTAATTGCTAGACAAAGATTTTTTAAAAGAAGAAACAATAACAGATGCAGCCTCATAAAACTTCTGAACTGAAAGGATAAAACCTTTTAAAGTTTTCTGAAAGAAAAATCAGATATCTTATAATGTAAAAAAAAAAAAAATCTAGGATTAAGAGTAAATGTCTCAGTATGAAATATTTGAAAACCATGGAATAATTTCTAAGAGTTCTGGAAAAAGATGATTTTAAACAAATTTATACTCAGTCAAATTATCACTTAATTGATTATGCAAGTGTACACTCAGGTATAAACTTAATTAAAGCAATTTATCTTTGAGAACCATTACTTTGGCTTTTAAAAAAGATTAATAAGATGGATAAACTTCTGAAAAACAAATGAAAGAGCAGTAAAAATATGGAAAAATATGAGGCAAATAAACAGAGCTTAAAAATAATATTATAAACAAAGTATACCAATAAATTTTTGAAAACTGACAAAATATGTCACTACCTAAGAACATAAAATTAATTTAATCCAAGTGTAGAGGAAAAACATTAACGAACTTACACATATATAAATGGAATTAAAATTATTATTAGAGATCTGTTCAGCCAAAAGTACCAGATTTTATTATCAGGCTTATAACAGAAGTTGTAGAATTGAGAGAGGTTACCAAGGGCTGGAAGAAAGAAAATGGATAATTATTTAATTGTTATGAAATTTCAGTTATGCAAGACAAATAATTCCTAGGGATCAACTGTATAGCACAGCACCCATAGTTAACAATATTGTATTGTGCACTAACAAATTTGTTAAAATGTGAGATTGCATGTCAAGTGTTTGCAACACAAAAAAGAGAATGAAAAAGAAAAAAAGGTATGCAAGGCAACTTTTGAAAGTGGTAGATATATCTATTACCTTGATTGTGGTGGCTGTTTCATGTGTGTAGATGCGTATGTACAAACTCATCAAATTTCTTATATTAAACGTGTATAGTTTTTAAAATATCAGTTATACCTCAAAAAACCTGGGTTTTTAAAAAGTAGTTATGTGTTTATTCTATTTTTCTTTCTTTAATTTGAGGCAATTTTTATCCTATCTGGTTCAAGGATTTGATATAAAAATGTGGCATATAGATTCAGAAAAGATGAGGTTTTAAAATAGGTTCATTTACTTTTCTTTATTTCCAGGTGAATTTAGATTTGAGATTTATAAATTTCTTAAGGGGTTATTTTTCCAGAAGCATATTTCTTATGTTTTAAAAGACAAAAAAAAAAAATTTAAAGTGCCAGTTGTAGGTACTTATGTGATAACCAACAATAGAATAAAATGTTACAAAAATAATTCCAACTCTAAAGAAAAATGCACACATTTTGAGTAAACACTAAGTTTGAGTATACAGTATATTAGGCTATTACCAATTTATTAAAGAGCAAAATATTTGTATCTAAGTGGTATGGACTACTTATAAATTATGATTATTATTAAAATAATGGTTTTCTACAAATAATTGTTTCCTACAACTACAGAAAAGTTTTAAAATGTATAGCCATTTATTCACTTAACAAGTATTAACAAGTATTGTTCTATGCTAGACATTTAGTGATAATCAAAACTAATACCATTTTTTTTGGTAGAAGTGGCAGTCTATTTGTGGAGTAATTATTAGTATACATTCATGTAAATAAATGTAAAATTGCAACCAACATGAGTTTGGAAATTAAAAGTTATGCATATGCAAAATAACTAAAATAGACGGATCAGGATTAAACTGGGAAGAAATGATCCTGCGGCAGTTAAATCTCAACTGTGATATGAAGGGAAACCCAAGAACTTTTACCACAGGCACAGTCCTCAGTACACAGTGCTGAATAAAGATGAAGGCATTTTGTTGCTTGAATAAATGAATTGATCAGAGAAATATATTACCCTGACACAAAGAGAAAAAGCTAATATTTGCATGGTATATGAATGAAGGGACAAGGCTGGGTGCATCTGAAGCAGCTAACCCATGGGCCCTTGGTTGCTGGGGAGTCACCTTGAGGACTAGGGATCAAGATCACACCAAGTGAAAAGGTCTGGTCTAGAATGCAGACTCCTCAAGAAAAGTAGCCTTTTCAGCTTTGTTTCCTGCTCACACCTGTATATTCACAGTGTTTCCTTTCCTAGCATAAATAATTCCCTGAGATTACACATTCCATTATGTTACATGCTAGGAACTTACCTAAAGTGCTTCTTTTCTTACTTGATTGGTGACATCATATATTTGAAATAAACAAATCTCTTTCAAAATTTAACTTTTCATGATTGTACTTTAAGTTCTGGGGTACATGTATGGAATGTGCAGGTTTATTACACAGGTAAACATGCGCCATGGTGGCTTGCTGCACCCAAGAAACCATCATCTACATTAGGTATTTCTGCTAATGCTGCCCCTTCCCCTCCCCACCACAGGCCCTGGTCTGCGATGTTCCCTTCCCTGTGTCCCTGTGTTCTCATTGTTCAGCTCCTACCTATGAGTGAGAACATGTGGTGTTTGGTGTTCTGTTTTTATGTTAGTTTGTTGAGAATGATGGTTTCCAGCTTTTTCATGGCTGCATAATATTTGGTGATGTATATGTCCCACATTTTCTTTATCCAGTCTATCGTTGATAAGCATTTGGGTGGTTCTAAGTCTTTGCTGTTGTGAACGGTGCTGCAATAAATATACGTGTGCATGTGTATTTACAGTAGAGTGATTTATAACCCTTTGGGTATATACCCAGTAATGAGATTGCTGGGTCAAATGGTATTTCTAGCTCTAGATCCTTGAGGAATTGCCACACTGTCTTCCACAATGGCCGAACTAATTTACACTCCCACCAACAGTGTAAAAGCGCTCCTATTTCTCCACATCTTCTCCAGCATCTGTTGTTTCCTGACTTTTTAATGTTTTTAATCCTTAAAAAGGGATCATTGGCATTCAGTTTCAGCCAGCACACATGAAGTTTACTTTCAGAATCCAAATTTATTTTGTCTAATGGAGGTAAGGTACATGAGATAATATAGAAAAGTATAAAACTTGGTTCTTGTTTTTGATCTGGTTGTGTAATAAGTCATAGATATGCATATGACTTTTAAGCAAAATTACATAACAATACAATAGATTAAATGTATTTAAGAATCAGTGCCAAATAAGTGGCTTATAAATAATAAATCACTTGAGTTGAAAAGACAGCACATCACACTGAAGGCTAAAATGATTTCAGGAAAATCCTTACAACTCGTAATGGTGAAGGGAAGAATGGATCCGAAGAGACTGAAACATGTTGGGAGTAGAAAGTACAATAGAAATGAAGGAAAATTTTATGATTTTCTGCAAGTCTAAATGCATATTCAAAAGATTATTAGCACCATTCAAAAATCAAAGAAATTAGAAAAATAAATAAACTTAAATAATTATGATAACCCACTGGCTATTCCACATACCCACAACTTATAGAGTAACATATCTATACTAGAACAGAATCAACCACATGCATTGAAAGCAATGAACCCTATGATAAATTCTAGAATTTTAATTCAGGAATTATGAGATGCATTATGAAGTCATATGAACAAGAAGTTCCCATGTTTAGATTTTTGCCAAAATGCAACATATGTATTTTAATATACTTAGTTTTTTTTTTTCAAGGTGCAAGAAGAAAAGGGTAGTATCCTGTCTCCCACCCTCTCCAGCTGAGTAATTTAGGATGTGTTGCTATAACCATCATTGTTTACCTTAAAGTCACATACATGTTTCCTACATCCACCCATTCAGTCTCTCCAGAAATATACAGCCACAAACAAACATTTTCATACAGAAATGTCTTTCTTAGGGATGATGATTCTAGAGTAAAATTTTGAACTTTAATTTGCCATGAAACCATGGAATATTATGCAGCCATCAAAAACGATGAGTTTGGGTCCTTTGTGGGGACATGGATGAACCTGGAAACCATCATTCTCAGCAAACTGACAGAGGAGCAGAAGATCAAACACCGCATGTTCTCACTCATAGGTGGGTGTTGAACGATGAGAGCACATGGACACAGGGAGGGGAGCACTACACACTGGGGTCAGTTGGGGGGAAATAGGGGAGGGACGGTGGGGGGTGGGGAGCTGGGGAGGGATAGCAGGGGGAGAAATGCCAGATGTAGGTGATGGGGAGGAAGGCAGCAAATCACACTGCCACGTGTGTTCCTATGCAACAATTTTGCATGTTCTTCACATGTACCCCAAAACCTAAAATGCAATAAAATAAATAAATGGGAAAAAAAAAAGAAATTGTATTACATTATGGTTAATGACACATTAACTTTACATTTTTTGTTATATTTTCTTTAGACTCTCAGCAATGTTTAAAATCAAGTGAATTATCTAGATGAGAAATTCACTGCAGTGTGCTTTAAAAACAAGAACACCTATAAAATATAAATATATGGATGTCTACCATTTATCTTCTCTGTTTGCTAAATAAGAATAAGTGTTCAGTCCTCCAAACATTTAATGTTAGCTCAATCATTAGTGGAAATGCACTCGACTACTACAATATTTTTTGTGAATTTGTTTAAATAAAACAAAAAAATATTTAAGACAAAATCCTCATTTTCATGGCACATGGCTTTTCAAGGCAAAATTGAACTCACAGAAACTAAAGCTATTAAGATAATGCTTGCTTTTATTTGTGATTTTATGTAATTTCCTTCTGGCTAGTGTTTTCCAGAAAACTTCTTTGAGTAGTTGCTGTTGGAGCATGAGTTCTTGGTGGAGTGAGATAGCCCTAACTCTCTATTGACCTGGATAGAACAGAAGTATTCACAAGTTTTCAAGACTGTAGATTCCAAGACCAAATAGAATTTTTCACAATATTCAACAACAACAACAACAACAACTTTATATAATGCCTACTAAACACTTCAAAGGATCCTGCAGAGGTAACAATGGGATCTCATCCTCCTTGTTTGAATTATTTTAGAAGTGAGAACCATGAGCATAGCCTTACATGATAGATAAATAATACACATTTTTATTTTCAGAATTTTACATTTAGTGTGTCTCCCTTACATTCTTTATTCCTTTGCAGGATTAAAATCAGCAAGGGTGGTATAAAAATATGTTTAGCAGCAAATACTTTTTCTTTAGGAATCAAGAAGGCAGAATGCAACCAGGAGAGCCTTGAACCAGGACTTTGCTCCACCCTGACACAAGGAAGGGATGGCTCCCAAATTCTTTCTTTTTGCATTTGCTTATATGGAAATTGAGGAATAAGGGACATGTGTTCTATTTTTTAATAATTATTGGGAGAATCATATAAGGAAATATTTTGAGAGAAAAATTTTGTAAACGGCAAGGTGCTGAATAAATATTTAAGCCGAAATTTCTTATAATGTAAATCTCAAAAATCACCGATAGTGAAGAAAAAAAAAGTTGGTGGATTGCCACCTCCTGGCAATGTGGTAATATGCTCAATACAAGCAGATCTTATCCTGTAGGTGACTCATCAGTACTTTTTAAGTTTAGTCTATTCTC
This sequence comes from Cebus imitator, assembly GCF_001604975.1. Lineage (NCBI taxonomy): Eukaryota > Metazoa > Chordata > Mammalia > Primates > Cebidae > Cebus > Cebus imitator. The sequence goes on from NW_016107560.1 coordinate 2,599,807, forward strand.
TTTTTAAATAAATTCAGCAGCCTGTGCTATTATGCTAACTATATTCTTTGCAGTGCAGAACTTAAAAAAAATACTACACATAAAAATACACAAGCTTTTCAAATCTCACAGAGAAATTAGATTTGGACTGCAGGTCTGAGACCTATTACTCAATATTTATTAAGATAGACATGTGATTTAAAGCTAAGATGAGGACAGAAAATGCAATCATTATCCATCTATTTGGCATGTCTGTGAAAAGCTATTATGACCTATTTCATTACACCTTTTCATTACGCTATTTACTGTGCTAATTGAGACTGTAATGTTGGAGATACAGAAAGGATTCCTTAAACACGTAGCATATGCAAGAATAAATAAGACAATACACTTAAGTACTTATTTTTATGCTATCTTACAGAATTACCCATGAAAACTCACAGAGTAAAAACAGATGATTGCCATTTAAGAATACAGAAAGGTGACAAGTATGTCTCCTTTATCCATTTGATCGCTTCATTAACAAATTGCCAATCAAGTCAGAATCACTCCTCAGAACCAAAGCCTCCACCTATCAGAAATATAGCTAGGGTCACCCTGAGTTGAAACTGCCTAAGAGACCTCCTTGTTCCCTCTGCTATACTTGACCTTGATGTCAGAAACATTTTTCAAAATACAAGAATTTATTTCAGAGTTTTAGTTGTGGCTCAGTGCACATTTTTTTTTATTTTAATAAAAAATACTTTGCAAATTAACTTGATTAGATTTCTCATAAACAATTCAAAATTTTTAAAATAAAACAGAAATTATACTCTTAATTTATGCCAAAGGAATATGACAGCAGCTTTTTCTAGGTGAACATTTAATGTGTACAAGTTATGCTGACAAAGGTATTTCCTCCTTAAAAGTTACATTTCATGGTAATGGATTTTTAAATAGGTGACTAATGTTTTTGACAAGCCTGAAATTTCAGGAAATGTTCTCTCATTCATTGGAACAAAACGATTTAGCATTAATCTTTGGGTCATGATATTCAGAAGTCTTTAGAAAAATTCTGAAGCAAGTATTTCAACTCTTATATTTAGATGAAGTAAGTATGCTTAGGTTAAACTTAACTGGCTGAATTCTGCATTCTACCGAAGGAGTGAACTATTATTTGTGACTTTAACTCTTACTTCATGGTTTATAAAATATAACACTAATTTCAAGATTTGACTTCAAAATACAGTGTATATATGTCTCTTCATGCTTTTAGAAGAGGAGTTATGTAATAATCAAATATTGAAGAGCAGTGAGATACTTTGCAGTTTGAAAACTGGCTAATCATGTCAGTTACCTGAAATGAAGTACTTACCAAAGAAACCTAACAAAGCTTTACATGTTAACATTTCATAAGTCTATAGTGGACATGTAGCAGCTGCTAACATTTTAATTTTAAATACACAGTGAGTTACAGATTTAAGATTTATTTTGTATGAGAGGAAAATAATAAATATTGAACCTGTAAAAGTTTTAAATACCTGATTTGGATCTTGTTACCATATCAAATAAAACAGCTCAGAGTTAGTTCTTATATAGCTAAAAAATATACAAAATTAAACACACACACACACACACACACTCTACAATGTTTCTGTTCAACAACTGACTCTGAAAATATAAAACAAAGTTCTGAATTTTGTTTCTAAAGCAATCCAAAAGCATTTCAATATCTATAGTTTTTTTTAAATAATGTGTTAATCTTACCAAATTAAATTTTTAAGCAGGTGAAATTTAGCATTGTCACTCTAAATCAAGGAGTAGAACTTGAGATTTGTCCTTTTCAGTGATTTATTTTCATTTGACAGTTAATCATGGATACTTCAGTACATTTCATCAGAATCGTATCATATAGCCAACATAAAATTAATATTTTCTCATAAGGAATTATCCGAAAAAAAAATCCCCTTGCATGGATTTTATCCCATGATGTTAAATGCATGAATAAATGGTGAGGTTCCTTAGATGTAAGTCAGGATTCTGAGGGAGTGCCTGTGATACCACAGAGACCAGTTCCAGGAATACAAAATGGCATAATATTGTTCCTCATAAAGTAAAACCCTAGATTATTTTAGTTGGGAACTCTTGGGGCCACATGTTTGGTCTCTGCATGGCCTGCTGCTGTGACTCCACCGTAACTGACCATCCCTCCACATCCATCACTCATTACCAATGCAGGTGTGTAGGAAACAATGGGAGAGATGAGGAGCAGTCTTCTCCCACAAGTAAGTGTCTCCCACATCCAGGAGTTTCTTGTCTTTATCACTAGATATGGGGCTTAGGTTTGCCAATATGACTGTTCCTTTTAATACTCATGCTTCTTTTCAATGATTGTTACATGATTCATTTTTGAATACCATGCATTATTCCAGCATTTCTCTGTTTGCTATGGGCATATGAATGGCTTTGGTTTCTTTCAAATTTATACTTTTATGAACTATGCAATGAGAATCACAACTTATCCCACCTCCTTCCTCCTCTACTGATGCACCAGCCATGTACTTCCTTCTTTTTGTCCACTTGAACTTCCTCCATGTCCTACTCCTCCCCACCTCTGTTACTATTACAGCATTCTGGGTACTTTTCAGTTGCTTCACACAGGGCTGCCTAAGCATAACACATATTTTCTATCATTTAGTAAATTTTCTTCTTCTTCTGCCCATTTTAGAGATTAAAGAAATAAGATCAACAAGGTTAATTAATTTGGCCTTGAGATATACGTAGAGATAGTACTTGAATCTATGTCAGTCTAAAGACTTAGCAGAAATAAATTCTTCTTACTCTGCTATAAGAAACACTGTCCAACCTATGAAGAAAAAGCTCTTCATTCTAAACTGCATTTTCTTCTATAATCTAACTCCATTTCCTATAAACTTTTATTTCTCTATTTTTTCATTCCTGATTGCACACTTTATGACATGTCTTATCAGTCTTCCCTCCAAGGCAGTCAGAACTTAATAGCATTAAATTATCTTCACATGCAAAGAACACCATACACACTTGAAAATGTATGAGATCTTGCTTATTTTTGTTATACACCTTTTTTGGCACAAATGGGTAGGCTTATGAACTAATATTCTACCTGCTTTATCATTTTATTTTGAAAAACAGAAACTTCCAGGGAGTTCATGTTTACCTTGGTTAGATCACTGTCTAGTAAATACTAGGATACTTAGGCATAATTTAAAATGCAAAGGAAACATAAATGAAAGGTTTAATGGGTCCTTGCCCTTCTCTTTTAAAAGTACTAGTTTATTCCATTTCTAGAATTTTATAAGGCAAATTCTAATTTACAATGTATAAAGTTCATAAAAATTTACTCACAAAATATGTTATGAACGTGGCAAAATTGGCTGAAGTTAAAGATAACTGTAACTGCAGAAAAATTAACATAAAAATACACATTTTGAAGTCAATTTATTTAGTACTTCACTTTCAAAAGTTTCTAATTTATTTGCATTCACTACAGTATCATCAAATAACCTAAATATTAATACTTTCACCAAAATGTTAATGTTGCATTTTCCAAATACCTTAAGATATTTTTACCATTCATCACGTTTTCCTCAAAGACTATTCATATACATTTTTATCATTTATATTCATATGTTTGAAGGTAGGCAGAGGAAGATATAATCACCATTGAAAGGTAATTTAAATTCAAAGAAATTACATCACTTTTCTAGTGCCTAAGAGTGATAGAACCAAGAGTAGAGACTGCTATGCAGACTATTTAAGAAAGGTTACTCTAAATTGATATGCCAGTGATGGATATTTTTACAAATTACTGCAGACTTTTGGGTGGCTCACAATTTCCTTTGCCACCCTCAGTTACATCAATACAGTTCTTCTCTAATTTGGCTTCTAATTTAAATATGCAAATTTTCATAAGAAATTCTCTGTAAATATAATTCTGTAAGCACAATCAAAACTGAGACTGAGTGCTTATGCTATATGTAACACAATCATAACAGGCATTATGGATGTTAACCAAAAATCGTAAAATTCACCTCTTTTGTATCCATGTAAAATTGTTTTATGTACTTTATACATATTCTTCCCAGGTGCTAGATTGGTTATTCTATTTTTATTATGATAGCTCAAACTGAGATAAATATGAAAAATAAATAAAGAGAAGCAACTTTTTTCAAAACTGAATATAGAATATTTTAATTTTTTAAAAAACATTATTTTATTGGTTAAGTTTTTCATGATTTCATTAAAATTATCACTGTTCTAAAGATTAATATACCTACATATTTATATACAGGAACGTTTATATTCTTAGAATAAATATTTAGTGATGGAATTGATGTAGGAAATACTTGAGAATATAGGAAGTGTTCTTTTTTAATACCTTAAGATGGTTGCATAAATGTATCAAGAATTAATTCTATTAGCCTTTAGCCAGGAAGCTCAATTCATGTGCCAAGAGTATCCAGTTAGATCATACAAATACATAAAGTGGGCGAGGACATAACAACAGGGAAGTGGCACAAATTAACGAGTGACTACTCCCACCTTACAGATCAATGAGGTCTGTTTGAAGGCCTGTGGGCCACAAATAGAGGCTTTTACTGAAGACAGACTAAAAACAATTAGTGTGACACTCATTTGCTAGTTCAGGAGGCTCTCTAGTGACATTGGGACATACCTTGCATGATTCTAGCAGGTTTAAATCCTTACCTGGATACACAAAGTGACATACCGCAAAATTTTAGATAGCAGTTTTTGAAACTAAAAGTGGCTTAAACTATGCAGGTTTATTGCATTCCATGAGGTAAGTCCATGGGTGATTAATTCAGAGGCTCACCAGTGTCAGGAATCTCAATCACTTGCTCTGCCCATCTTGGTGTCCCCATATGTTTGCAAGTTATACATCAGTACTGCAAGCATCATTTATCTAAGGTAGTAAGGAAAATGATGGAGGAGCATTTCTTTACGTTTCTCTTTTATTAATTCTCTGGAAAAATTTCCTGACTCCTAATTAAACTGAATTGAGTCAGATGCTCAACCCCAAATTAATCCTTAATAAAGGATAAAGAAATTGCCATGGTTTACACAGAGCAAAAAGTCCTAGAGTGCCCAGGGCCCACTTTCTCCTAGCACATCTTCATCAATTCCCTAACAAAGCCACACTGTGTTAGCAAGAAAGCAGGAAGAATCTGTTACAGGCACAATTGAAAGAGCTAACCAGTTTGTTCCCAAAAGAAGCCTGTTTTTTCACAAGCATTTTTCTCCAAATTTCTTCAGTATTTTTCCCAATTTTACATAAATTTTGCATCTTTCAGTGAATAATTCTAAAATCTCTCATTTATTCCCATTTCTATTAAGTGGACATAGCTATATTCCTTATAAAATAACCAAATTTGGCTCACTTTCTCAGCCACATAGCACTGAGAAGTAGAACAAATTTACTATGTCAAACATATTATCCATAATAGCCCATGGCTAAACCAGAGAAATGAAGACCTATCTCCCATCAGACTCATTAACCGAGGGGTGCTTTGAAGCTCACTATAGAACATCATTCAGCCTCCCTAAGGCTCTTAACCATGCCAGAACACCTAACCATCTAAAATAACAAACCAAAAATATTCCAAGATTGTCTTCTACATAGCCAAAAGAAGCTAACCTTAAATACCAATAGTATTCTAGAGTTGAACAAACCTTGGAAATATATTGAATCAACTTCAGACAGAAGGATTCCATGCAGATATCTTTTTTCCCAAATCACCACAGCACTAAATTTTCTGGGACTATGTCTGTCCTTCTCAAACCAAAAGCCAGGCCCCAATGAAGGAACAATTTTATTTCAATATTATAAATTTAAATGTTACCTAATCAGATAAAAGTTTCTTAGTTTAGAAAAGAAGATAAAGCAAAAAGAAAACCAAGGCTGGCTCAAGACTGAGTTCAGATGCAAAATCTCCTTATAGCAGACATAGCAGAACACATAGTATCTTACGTAGCAGGGAAGTGAATGATATTGTGATTCTCTCATATTTTTTTTCTCATTAGAATAGTTGATGGTCTTACATGGAAACTTATGAGTCACTTTAAAAAGCAAGCAACTTTGTGGTTTTTCTTCATTAAACTTTATTTTAGAAACATAATTATGTAAAAGTCACATTGTTCTTACATTTTCAGTACTCAGGTGGAAGATTTAATAATCATATGATAGTTTCACCAGTAAATTCCATATTGTGAACTACTAATTATTACATAGGCCTATGGCATATTGTGATTTTCACTTAGGTGAGAAATAAAGATCAAGTTTTAAAAAGTTAATTTATATGCCTTTTAAGAATTTAACAAAAGTATTATTTGAATTTGAAAATATAGACTATATATTTCAATAAAGCCATAAAACCATTTTTTTTGGTAAAATCTAATACTTTCCTACTTGCCATATTCTCACTTTTTTTCCTTGAGCTTGAAATTATGATTCAGAAATTTGCAGATTGACATGTATTATTGTCAGGCCTCCAAATCCAAGCCTGGACATTGTTAGCCTTGGTGACCTGCACGTACACCTCTGGATGATCCCCAGGAGCCAGGAAGCCTGAAGTAATCACAAGTAACCAGGTGGCCACAGAAAGAAGTGAAACAACTTGTTCCTGCCTCAACTAATTGCTCTCCCCCTGCAAGCTACAACCATTGTTCCTGTTCAGCCTTACAAAAATTTCCCCCCAGACATTGGGTTTCTCAAAATTCCCACCCCTGTAACTATGTAATTTACTGCAATCTCCCTTCTGAATGCAACTGATACCCCCCAAGCTTATAATCATGCCTGCTTGTAATAAATGACCCCTACCCTTGTGATCATGCATCCCATGATGCCCTTCCCCTCCCCAAAACAGATTATCTCCTTTAATTGACCATTTACCCCAACCTGTGTAACCAATCCCCTCTCCTACTCCCTTTGCCTAACTCCTTTCTTGGACTTGGCCCACTTGCACCCAAGTGCAAAATAAGCTGCCTTGTTACCCACACAAAGCTGTCTTGTGGTCTCTTTACATGAGCCATGCACCTGCAATTATAAATCAAACCTCATGTACTAACAAAATGGAAAGGCATATATATCAAACCCAGAATTATTGAGATTTATAAAAATTATATTTATACATAAGAAGGAGCTATTCATAGGGCTACATGCATTGAAAATAGGATTAACTGTGAAGATAGAGAAGAGTGGATGTAATGGCACCAATCCATGGAAAATCTAAAAGGGGGATCCTGATGAAGAAAGAACTGCTGGTGAAAATTAAATTCACTTTCTCTAAGGATGTGCCCTTCAATGAGAAAAATAAAATAAAATTTAGTAGTGGGAATTACTCTAACTTATGTAACTTTTCAAGTGAGTTTAATGGAAGTGGTTTTTTTAATATATAAATATTCTTATTTTACAAGGTAATTCACAACATAGAATTCAAGTGAGAAAATTTTGGTTTAAGGGCAATTTTGTTAACTAAGAAAGTAAGAATTCATGTGATTGTTAGTGATGGATATAGAGATTTTTTGGAAAATTGTGATTCTTCCTGCTCCTTAAAAAAATCTTCATTTGCTAAATTTAATATAGTATATGACATTTTGACATGTTGAGTAAATTAGCACAGGTGTTATATATGCTTTATTAGAATAAGTTATATGTGCTTCACTGTGAAAACAGACTTCTTTCGGCAAAATATAGCTGTTGACAGTCTGGTAAATGTGTGAACAATCCTGCAGGGAGATTCTCCAAATTGAAAATATATTGAGATTAATTTTTTAAAATATTCATTGCTACTCAGAGTCACATTAGGCACCATGAGACTGAGAGGAGATTCTGCAGTTTTTATCACATGTGCCTTAACTTCAAGAAGATATATGCAAGACATGCTCCTCAAGGAAAGATATGGAATGTTGAACAATTAAAAATGACAAACAATTAAATATAAAATAAATGCTTTAGATCATAATTACCCTGTGATGAGAGGATTTCTCAAAGGTGATCTAGAGAATACTTACTAGTTCTGCCAGACACTGAACAACTGTTTTGATTAAACATAACTGTAAAATTTGCCATCTCATACTTCACTCTTAATGCTCATATTTCACATTAACACATGACATTTCTCAATCTCAAAACTCATATATTAACCAAGCTTGTTTAACAGAATATTTTTCAAATTGATTTAACAATAAAACATCCAGCATCTACTAATGTTTTGTGTAAATACTTTTATTTTCTACACATTTCAGGAGATGCCACTAGAGCTGAGAAATGAATAAGAACTTTATAGATCCGTGTTAGTCAGGCATCATTGTGGAGATGGAATTTCAGCTGAGTCTTGAGGCAGCAAATATTTTTTGTGTTTGCAGACAGAGGCAAATTTGGAGAATGTTATAATCAGACAGAAAAGAAAACTAACATTTCAATGAGAAGTTTCAAGAAAACCTTAAAGCTCATCACTCAATCTTTCTTTGAAAAGTTCTAGTAATTGGAAAATTACTACTTTGTTCCAGAAATTAATAATGATCTTGTCATAGGTCTACAATCTGCAACTTTGAGGAGGTAATTAATTCTATTCCCTTTTGATAGAACTTCCCTTGTGTTCTTCAGCTATCAAACTCACTCACAAGACTACTGTTTTGTAAGCTAAATTTGTCCAGATTTTTAAATAAATATTCACATCACATTTTTTAATCTGTACTTTTACCTATTCTCTTTGTCATCATGTCCCTCAACATTTTAACCACCTAGTGATTACAATGGGAGAACTTCTCCAGAGGAAACTAAAATCTAATCTTCAGAATCATAGTACTCTATTGAGTATAAACATTCTGACCACACCAAATCTTAATTATCTCTGACCTTCATTTATTGGTCATAGTGCGTGAAATACAGGTCTATGTTTGGCTAGACGGAAAAAGTAACTGATAAATCATAACTATTCTTAAACTGTGGTAGAAAGAAAACAGAAATAGATATGGTTCACAGTTACAACCTTTTAAAAAGATTATAATAAAAGACTCATCTAATATCTTAGACTGTCAGCCAGATCAAAGATAATTGAGAAAGCCATATCTAGTTCTATTCCATTTCTTAATGCAGTTCAGTAATGGTCTCACTAGGCATGCACTGTAGACTAGGATAACACTATGGCTGTGGTTATCACATGAATTCTGAATTCTGATGTATCTGGAGATAAAGAGGACTATCCAGTTATCTGTGAGGTAATAATATATTCTGCAGTTATCAATCAGCAGATCAATTTAGAGATGATAAGTTAACCTGAAGCACATTAAAGAAATGTTTTCAATTCATCATGGGAACTAAAGGACTAGTTATAAAGTGATCCAGTTAGTACAACAAAAATATATTTTATAAATATTTTTGGAAACTTGGCTATGTTAGGATTATCTTGTTACTGATAAAAGGAAATTTTCATACTGATTCTCTCTAGGATAATAACTTGCTGTTTAGGTGAAAGAATATAACAATATCCATAGCTATAATGATTCATGACTGTAGGAGTGTGGATCATGTCTAAAATAGAAAATAGTTTTATGTGGTCGAAATCCTGTTTTTTAATCCAAAATTGTACATCAGTGCTCTTTCTCATGTTATGAATCTTTGCTGGTTTCAAGCTACACAAAGGCTCACATCATAAAGGGCTGTTTGTCAAGCTTATAGCCAAATTTACTAGAATGCAAACTCTTAAAGAATAATCACGAGAATGCAGATTATTAAAGAATAATTAAAGAAATTGGAGGATATAATCAAGACACATTCACTAGATCTAAAGTAAAATAAGAGTATAATCTAAGCTAAGAGTCAAGAAACTTATTTTATTCAACCTCTGATTGGAGCTGGGATCTCCTGCTGCCAGGGTTCCCACTGGAAGTTTATGTGTGGTTTGGGGATACATGTCTTCACTCCCCAGTTCAGTGGTCCTTCCTGCCCCACAAAGTCCAAACTCTGGCACATCTTTCTGCCAACACCAACTGACACCCCATAACATGACAAACATTATGACAGTGGGTTTGTGCCCTCCGCAGATAGTTTCTGTTCCTACTTCCTTGACACCTGGTCAGAGGCAAGGTCCACTCCTCTAGCCCCCACTGCCAATATGGCTTCCTCCAGCTTGTATCTTAGAACTCAAGCCTCTTTCTGGAGGGTGGGGAAGCCTAGTTCAAGTTTTAATGCAAGTTTTGCCTTTACAGAGGCTCGAGGTTGAATTGATTCCTAGAGTACCTTACTTATTTCATACCAGCAGCTTTTTAGCCTCCAACTGGGGATATCTAAATATCAGAAGTGGAGGTCAAAATGCTCAGTAACTTAACATTAAAAATGAAATTAAAGCAGCTAAAAAGGCTTAGTAAAATGCAACATGGACTGTGAAGATTCTATCAGCAAATCCATTTTCCCTAAGCTGCTGTTAGAAAAAAAAAATGGTGAATCAGAGAGCCATGATCAAAGGGGCAAGCTGATTTGTCATCACTTGTGTGATGAAAAACAGCTTTGGCTGAATCTTGTACCTAATCTGGCCTAAGATTTCTATTTACACAATGCATTTCGACAGTTCAGCTTCAATGAACAACTAAGACAGCTGCCTTTAAATTTTCTCAAGACTGGAAACAATGTAGGATTTTCTTTTCTTCTAAACATAATGAACATATTTATTTTATGTTTTGGGGGAAAGTTTAAAAACTATACATGATTATCTTTCTGGACCCAACTTTTCTTGAAAAATCTATCCTATTTAGGAATACCTCAAATCCTTTTAGAGTTTTTCATGGGCATGAGTGGATAATCTTTTATTTGTAGACTACATATGCGGTGACACCTGAGACAAAAAGATAAATTCAACAAGTCCACTGTGGCTCATGGAAACAATACTCTGTCCCTGTACTTCTACATCAAGTCAAACCACAGATATTTGTGGTTTCTGTGGCTACTCTTAGAAATTACTGTAACTACATACTAATTTTCTCTTAATGCTTCCTGAGAGGGCTGCTTTGAGTCTTGTTCATTTTCATGTGATGCATTGCTAACATCTTCTGAAGTTCTAAATTTTAATAACTGTCGAGATATCTAACTCAGTCTCCTTTGTCAAATATAGTCATGCATGAACAAAAATATTCTCACATTTCTGGCTAAAATGTTTCAAAAAATGGATCACTTATATCTCCCACCTCATTTATGGCACCTGCTCCTGAGAGGCTTCCAGATTCATTTAATTGAAACTCATTTTTAGAACCCTGAGAATGCTCTAATAACACCTCCATCTTAAGGAGAAAATGTTACAATTGGCCAGAAGACTGGTAGAGTCTACATACATGTTCTGCAACTCATGATAAAAACAACACATACCATAAACAGCCCATCTGTTCCATTTATTGATATGCTAGGATGTGAGGTCTCTTGGTTCTAAGATAATAACAGCTCAAATCTCTTTGGTACACTAGCTACAACAGGTTAACACTAAGTTGGCTGCATTGCAAGCTAACAAAGCTGACAGCAGTTCCAGGCCAGTTCCTAGATTTTTTTTTTTTCCTTTTGGGATCATGCTCCCTTATTTCTTTTCTCCTGAATCTATTCTCATCTCTTTCTCTACTATATTTCTTCAGCTTATTATATTTGACTACTTCTACTAGCACATGGTCACTAGCATCAGGTTCACTGGACAAATAGAGATTTTTCAATGACAAATGTGTTTTATTACTAATGATAGTGCATAAGCAAATATTCACTAATAATGAATTAGGAGTTCCTATCTGGAAGGTTTGATGAAATAGTATATACTCAGAGATCCAAAATTGAGTCAGTCATTAGAATATCTTTTTCCTTAAATAGTCCTGATCTTCCTCATATATTTTCTCTATGAAGTCTGTGTGAAAAAAATAAAAAATCAGGGAAAGTTTTGGGCAGGAGAAGCTAAAAATCTAGAGAAGCTAGTCATATAGGTTGCCATTTCAAAATTAGAAATAAATGTGAGACAAGTCTCTTTCTGACTTTTACATAGCCTGGGGTATTTGTGTGCCCTTTAATCTTAACCAAAGGGGTCCACTTTGCTTGATTTGCAGAATGACCTTCAGAAAAAAGAAGTCTGAAGGGTTCTTTACTTTGTTTCATATTTACTCTGGTAAATGTGTTGTTATCAACAGAATTATCCAATATCAGTCAACAGTAAATTGTTGATATGCTTTTGTTTTCTAAATAAATAAATTTGTATTTACAATTTATATTTACTTTATCTCACATAATTTATTTTCTCCACCACAAAATATATCATGACACTTCCAATTTCAGAAATAAACATCAGATTAAACTTTCGATCCTGGTCAACTCTCCTTAGAGTTTTTCTATTTAGTTTGGAAAATTCTAACAACTAAAGAAATGATATTACTTTGTAATAAATTTAGACTTTTTCTGAATAACGCACCATATTCGACTGCATTGTCCTCATGATGGACAAGCAGATAATTAGAAAAATCCAGAAGAGTGACATGAATGTTATATAAAATATGTCCAAAACTGGTATCTTTAGGCATAAATATTTGTCATCTGACTTGTTTGTCACAAAGTAGCTGTAGACCCTTAGGCAATGTACTTTTTTAACCCTACATTTCCTTATCTGTAAAGGTGATATAATAATGGCTATGTGTGTTAACTAAGAATGAGTCCTAGGAATCTGTATTTTAAATATAGTTTTGAATATTCTCTATGCAAATACCCTGAATTTGGTTCCTCAATGGGTGCTGAAAGCTACTGCCCCAAACCAATCCTATTTCTTCATTGTTTTTATATAAGGGTGATCTACTGATTATAAAATTAAATATTAAATTTTTTTTTATGTCTCATGGAGAAAAATCTTAACAAAAAGCAATCACTCAAGAGGAGTAAATAATTTTAATCTCGCTTTTGAGCATACCTTACCTATGACATTTATTTCCCTGGGGTTTGTACTTTTTGTCTTCACATTTACAATTTTTTTCCTAGTATTGTCTTATGATAACTGCTGTTTTATTGTTGTTTGAGAACAAATATTTAGTGCACAAAATAGTATTTCTACAAATTTTCCCTTATATTTCCATACAAAAGAAATGCAAAATGAGATTAAAGAAAAGCTTCAGATAGAGTTTTCATTCAAATGTTTCAACGTTATCGACAAATGTCTTCTACAGTTCTGGAAAACAATGCCTGATGCCCCTTTTTTTCTGCAATATGGTAACAAGGCAAACTAGATAATCTGAAAATCCAACAAAAATAAAACATCTTAAAAAACTTGATAAAGTATATATTTAACAATTTTTAAATGGTTTGTGAAAATGTTAAGAAATTTAGAGTAATTTTCAAAGGAAAGAGAGAAAAATAGCATTAGAGGTAATTACCTTTTGGAGCCACTGACAATGCAGAAATCTATGTGTTATGGAGTTTCAGTATTAGAAGCCATGTGGTTGGGGATTAAGTCAGGAATTCTTACACAAAGCTGTGACTGCTGACAGATAAAGCAGACTGAAAGAGAGAGCCTAAGGTGATTCTACCTCCACAGTAGAGACTTGTATGCCTCTTCCGTGGGTGAAAGGTAGAAGTTTGGAAACTGTGACTCAAAAATACAAGGGCATAAGAAATTTCAATTTTATGCTTTTATAAAGTTGTTGGAAGAAGATGTCATAGGAACATGTCAAAAGATGGATAATAAAACAAAAAAAATTGAAACAGACATTAAAGACAGGGAGTCAGTTTCCCTAATACATGATTATTCTTCAAAAACAGTGTTTAAAAAGACTAAAAAAATCTAAAAGCCAAAAACATGAAGAGATAATTCTACAAATTATGATATAAAAATGATTCTTAAATGTATAAAAACAGGTTAAATCTCCCTCAAAATAGGTTCAAATTAAAGTTACATTAAAACCTTATATATCACCCATTAGATTCACAAAAATTCAAAAGTTGTCAACACTTTAGTTAATAAAGCTATGGAAAAATATGAGCTTTTATATACTGCTGGTAGAAATGTAAATTGGTAAAGACTTATGGAGATGAGAGTATATTGCAAAACTGCACATTAGTTTACCCTTTGGCTCAACAATCTCACTTTGATAATTTTATCCTTAAATTACATATGAAATAATTAAAAATGCCATATGTAAAAGGTTATTCATTGTGACATTAGTTGCAATTGCAAAATACTGGAAAGATCCTGAATGTATATTCATAGGATATTGGTTGAAAAAATTATGGTATTTAACACAATGAGGTACTATAAAACTGTAAAAAAGAATGAGAAAGATTTTGAACAGATATGAAGTGATCTGTAGGGTACAGTCTCAAGAACAGCAAAGCACCAAAGAAAACTAAGTATATGTATAGAAGGGAAAATTACATATGTTTGTATGGATATATAAATATACAAACATATTTATCATGAATTTTGAAAAAGATAAAAAATCTATTATGTAATACAAATAGACATTAATAAACCTAACTTTATTTCAAACATGCTATGAAATCCCATAAAAAGTATAATTTTCATTATGTTCCCTATCTTAAGTTGACATTCAAATATAGTTTATTATTCCATATACCTATCATCAATGATATGTATATTAACTTGGATATGAGAAATGTTTCATTATTATTTTTAAAAAAGATTCTTTCAGTGCCATAGAGAAGCTAGTAATCCTTAGAGAGTAGTTGAAGAATGATTTGTGTTGTCTTGGACAAATTCCTTGACATTCAATGCCTCAGTTCTTCATTTATGAAATGAGCTTATAAAAGTCTCTATCCAGTAATGTCATTATGAGGATTAAGTAGTTATTAGACATAAACTGCTTAGAATAATATCAAGCACATAATTACAATCAATAATTACTGGTCAGTAGTAAGAGCATGGAAACCATTTCTCCAGGACCCAAAGTCTTGAATCATCAATTTGTTCCTGACTATTAGTGATAGCTGAAAGCACTATTTTAGTTAGAGTATTCTGCAATGGAAATAACAGTGATTCTCAACTGGGGATGTCATCACCATCATTGTTGATGTCTTAAAAATTATAAACAAACAAAACTCAGTCGAATATCACCCAAAACCTACTGAACATAATTTTTAGACATCAGGCCCAGGTTTAGGTAAGCAAAAATTTCGTAAGTGATACTGACAATTATAGCAGAAAATAAATTATGCTAAGTCCTTCACCTCAGACAGAGAACTGAATCTCAGTTTCTTTTCTGTAAAATGAGGATAATGATCCTTTATAAGTGGGTTTGTTGTGATGGTTAATAAAGATAATAGAGAATACTTAGTTCATTGTCACAAGTCAATGAATGATGGCTATTATTTTCTCTTCTTGTTGAAGGCTGAAAAATTACATAAAAAGAGGAAATGAAGTATTTATAACAGATCATAGATAATGTAATTTACTATTATATTTTAATGAGATCTGTAATTTTGGTATACTTTTAAACTCTACTTTTAAGACCATTAGACCAAAACTTATAAAATATAAAAATATCACCTATTTTCACAAAGGTAATTGAAGGTCTTAGTGCAATTTCAAATAATGGATTTATGCTGCTGACTTGCACACACAAATGAGTGCCCTTGTGAATTGAAAGATATTCAAGCATGTTTATCATACTCTGAGTCTGCAAATGCATACTGATCAACGCCCCTCACTCATTAACATACAAGACTCCTTTCTTGAGGTTTCATTTGCATGCTCTTCTAAAAGCTCCCTTTTTCTTCCCTGTTCAAACAGCCAATGACCTTTGTAATCAACAAGAAAATTAGAAGCAGGTGAGAGATTATTTTTAATGATGCTGGGACCAAATTGTTTGACTTAAATCTGAACTTTTTTTTCTATCATTTGTAATGCCTGACAAATATTAATAATGTGAAGTTAGAGACCGACTCTCTCATTGTCTCTGATCAAGCTCTGTAACTAACCTTTTGCTTTCATATTTAATTAATAAGATAAAAATACCTCTCCTTTATCACTCTTTTTTTTTTTTCCTGGAGCCTTCAGTGTAAACATGGTCTCTTTGGGATTTATTTAATGCTCTGGTAACCATTACAAATTTACCTAGATGATTATAAGTGAAACTGAACACATTTACTACAGGATTGTACTTATTTATTTTAATGAGTGCATACTAGTGAATCAGAAATAAACTTTCAACATCATAAATGACAAGTATCCGTCATGTTTTCTGTTTCTTTTGTGTCTCAATATTCTTAATCATATTTACTTAATATAATCCCATTCCCTAAAGTTTCTTAGAATTACCAACTTTTGTTTCAGCTTCATATTTCAAATAAATAATAAACATTAAATAATAAACATGAATTAAATAATAAACATTGCCAATTGCAGTTATATCTAGATTATCTACAAACAAACATGTGCCTGATGAATCTAAAGCAAATTGAATTTCAGGTCAGGTTTTCTATAATATTTAATATGATCTACTCTGCTGTTTCCTAATTCTCATGAAAAATATGCTCAAAGAGACTAAAATCATATCAAAATGTATCATCCAAATCTTTCAGGATAAATAGAAACAGACTTCATAGTAATCCAGAGTTTTGGATTTGTCACAACTCCCTTGTTAATTTTAAGCAATGTAGTATTCATTATACTTCAAGTCTTAACCTATCCAGCTATTACTGCCATTTGAATAGAAGTAATATTAGTATTATCTTCTAGCAAAGTAAGTACTTATTTTACCTGAGAGAAAGAATATAGAGTTTTGAGGAGGAATCTTATTAAATTTTTTGCTTTTCATTTAAAACAATGTACAATTAATTGTTCTTGATGGTTTGACAATATTTTCCAAGACTGTCCTATTAATATTTTGCCAAAAGGGCCAGGTGTGGTGGCTAATGTCTGTAATCCCAGCACTTTGAGAGCCAAAGTGGGTGATTCACATGAGCCCAGGAGTTCAAGTCAGCCTGGCCAACATGGGAAAACCTTGTCTCTACTAAAAATACAAAAATTAGCAAGGCATGGTGGTGCATGACTGTAATTCCAGCCACTTGGAAGGCTGAGGCAGGAGAATTGCTTGAACCCAGGAGGCAGAGATTGCAGTGAGCTGAGATCATGTTGCACACTCCAGGCTGTGAAGAAAGAGTGAGATTCTGTCTCAAAATATTATTAGTAATAATACACCAGGTGCAGTGGCTCACGCCTGTAATACCAGCACTTTGGGAGGCCGAGGTGGGCGGATCATGAAGTCAAGAGATCAAGATCATCCTGGCCAACATAGTGAAATCCCATCTCTACTAAAATATAAAAATCAGCTGGGCATGGTGCCGAGTGTCTGTAGTTCCAACTGCTCAGGAGGCTGAGGCAGGAGAACTGCTTGAACTCCAGAGGTGGAGGTTGCAGTGAGCTGAGATGGCACCACTGCACTCCAGCCTGGCGCCTGGAGACAGATTGAGACTCTGCCTTAAAAAAATAACAATAATAATAATACATATATACTTTTACATTTTATATAATATATATGTATAATCAAGAGGACTGACCATATATATATATACAGTCAAAAGGACTGACACTCTTCAGCTCTCCACACATTTGAATACAAAAGATTCAATGCTATTTTAAATATTTATACCTACATATATATTTAAATTTACACCATAAAAGTTTATTGGTGGCATTGCCTTAAAACCTTCTAATCAAGTATGAGACTGCTTAACAGTGAATTGGCCTTTAAATACAAAAATTAAATCTACAAATCTTATTTTTGTGATTTATGTTATATTTATATACTGGCTAATTACAAAATAATCCAAGATAGCTTAAAATGAGACATTAAAATGTAGTTTCTAATTGTAATAGAAAATCAAGATTCCAGAAAAATGTTAATACCATATACTTGCTATAAGGGTTAACCTATGTTTTTCACAGATTTCCATATATAACCATGAGCCTGTGACATGCAGAAGAAAAATAAAAGGGATGTAATAAATGGCATAGCTCTAACAGAAGTTAGAATTTATATGTATGATAATGAACATCTAAGTACTACAACATTAAACTCAAGATTCAGCTTAAGGTTTGAATGCATGTTTTGAGTTCAATGTTCTCTGTCAGTAAAGTTTGTATAAATGTCATATACTTCTAATGTCATACAGTGTCATATACTGCTACTTTGGAAAAGTCGGAGGAAAAAGAAAATAAACAAAGTAAAAATAAACCTATATAAAGTAGAAAAAAGGTTTAACTACTGTTTCTATGGCCTTTTCTATGTTGTATGGCCTCAAGCATGCCTGAGAACTTGACATTTAGTTAATTTTCCCAGCAATATTAACTCAAATAATGCATAAGTAGACATAATATTGGATCCAAGATAAATAAGAATTCAACCAAAGAATGTATTTAAGAGCAAGTACATGTGCTTTATTGTTGACATTGTTTATGAACAAATGAGTCACCAGTACTGTTGAAAAATATCATCAATGAAGAATGAAAACTTGTCACAAGTCCCTGAGGACAGTGTGGACTAGCTGCATGTAAAAGGTGAAGAAATTCAATACCTGATGGCCTTTTGAGCCAGTAACCATTCAGCCTCTTCTTCTGTGACTAAACATCTTTTGAATGTGGATTTGGGAAACTGTGGTTGGGAATCATGAGGCACTTCATGTTGTGCCAGCTATATTGTTTTTTGCCCTTGAGCTTATCTTTTTTTTTTTTTTCTGCAGAGACCTGGTTTTATGCTTTATTGGGGAAGATTTATATCTGTTTACTTTTGTTCCTACTTCTTTTTTTTATTGCATTTTAGGTTTTGAGATACATGTGAAGAACATGCAAGATTGTTGCATAGGTACACACATGGCAGTGTGTTTTGCTGCCTTCCTCCCCATAACCTATAACTGGCATTTCTCCCTATGCTATCTCTCCCCAACTCCCACCCCCCACTGTCCCTCACCTATAAGAAAGATTTGATGAAATGTTAACGAGAACAAATAACTTAGAGAAGAATATAAGCGAATCGATGTAGCTGAAAAACACAACAGGAGAACTTTGCAAAGCATACACAAGTTTCAACAGCCGAATTGACCAAGCAGAAGAAAGGATGTCAGAGGTCAAAGATCAGCTCAATGAAATAAAACGAGAAGGCAAGATTAGAGAAAAAAGTGTAAAAAGGAATGAACAAAGTCTCCAAGAAATATGGAACTATGTGAAAAGACCTAATCTATGTTTGATAGGTGTACCTGGATGTGATGGAGAGAATGAATCCAAGCTGGAAAATACCCTTCAGGATATTATACAAGAAAGCTTCCCCAACCTAGCAAGGCAGGCCAATATTCAAGTCCAGGAAATACAGAGAACACCACAAAGATATTCCCCTAGAAAAGCAACCCCAAGGCACATAATCATCAGATTCACCAAGGTTGAAATGAAGGAGAAAATGCTAAGAGCAGCCAGAGAGAAAGGTCAGGTTACCCACAAAGGGAAGCCCATCAGACTCACAGCAGATCTCTCAGCAGAAACCCTACAAGCCAGAAGAGAGTGGGGGCCAATATTCAGCATCCTTAAGCAAAAGAACTTTCAACCCAGAATTTCATATCCAGCCAAACCAGGCTTCATAAATGAAGGAGAAATAAAATCCTTTACAAACAAGCAAGTACTCAGAGATTTCATCACCACCAGGTCTGCTTTACAAGAGCTCCTGAAAGAAGCACTAAACATAGAAAGGAAAAACAAGTACCAGCCACTCCAAAAACGTATCAAATGGTAAAGAGCATCGATACAATGAAGCAACTGCATCAACTAACGGGCAAAACAGCCAGCTAGCATCAAAATGGCAGGATCAAATTCATACATAACAATATTAACCCTAAATGTAAATGGGCTAAATATCCCAATCAAAAGACACAGACTGGCAAATTGGATAAAAAGCCAAAACCCATTGATGTGCTGTATCCAGGAAACCCATCTCACATGCAAGGATACACAAAGGCTCAAAATAAAGGGATGGAGGAATATTTACCAAGAAAATGGAAAGCAAAAAGAAAAGGAGGAGTTGCAATTCTTGTCTCTGATAAAATAGACTTTAAAACAACAAAGATCAAAAGAGACAAAGAAGGACATTACTTAATGGTAAAAGGATCAATGAAACAAGAAGAGCTAACAATCCTCAATATATATGCACCAAATACAGGAGCACTCAGAAACATGAAGCAAGTTTTTAATGACCTACAAAGAGACTTAGACTCCCGCACAATAATAGTGGGAGACTTTAACACCCCATTGTCAATATTAGACAGATCAATGAGACAGAAAATTAACAAGGATATCCAGGACTTGAACTCAGACCTGGATCAAGCAAACCTAATAGACATTTACAGAACTCTCCATGCCAAATACACAGTATATACATTCTTCTCAGCACCACATCACACCTACTCTAAAATTGACCACATAATTGGAAGTAAATCACTCCTCAGCAAATGCAAAAGAACGGAAATCGAAACAGTCTCTCAGACCACAGTGCAATCAAGTTAGAACTCAGAATTTAGAAACTAACTCAGAACCAAACAGCTTCATGGAAACTGAACAACTGGCTCTTGAATGTTGACTGAATAAACAATGAAATGAAGGCAGAAATAAAGATGTTTTTCGAAACCAACAGGAATGAAGACAAAACGTACCAGAATCTCTGGGACACATTTAAAGCAGTGTCTAGAGGAAAATATATGGCAATAAATGCCCACATGAGAAGCAAGGAAAGATCTAAAATTGACACCTTATTGTCAAAATTGAAAGAGCTAGAGGGGCAAGATCAAAAAAACTCAAAACCTAGCAGAAGACAAGAAATAACTAAGATCGTATTTTAAACTAAGTAATCTCAGTGCTGGTGATACCTATTATGTTATGTTTAATTATCAATCCAAGCTTACCACGACTGACATTAGTAGAGTTCAGTGAGAATGATAGTAATTAACAGCATTTCACATACTTCAAGTGATTGGGATAAAACCATAGCTGAACAAATTCTTGCTTTAGATTGACAGGGTGGAAAAAGGGAGTTGATTTTTAGTATGAGTGGTCAAGAAAGATCTCACCTAGAAGGAGATATTTCCACAAAGACCTGAAGTACAAGGTATAGGAAGTCATTTTGATTTTTGGAGGAAGAGCATTTCAGAAAGAGGAAGATGAAGCAGAAAGCCCTGGAGGTAGGAATAGGCTTCAAGAGCTTTGTATTAATATTTAAAAACACCAAGGCAGCCAGAATGGTTGGTGTAGAACAAAATAGGGGTAACAGAAGTAAGCAGATGATATCAGCAGGATAATTATTGTGGGTAAGAGAGGGGCAGGTATGAAAGGGATTTCTGTTTCATTCTAAGAACTTTCAATTTCACGTATAATCAGATGGGGAGTCACTAGTGGGCTTTAAGCAAAGTAGAGATATAATGTGACTTATGTCTTATTAGAATCACTCTGGCTATTATTTTCTGAACCCACTGAGGGAGGTGTTGTACAAGGAGAATGAGTGAAAGACTAGAACAGTAGAATAGTGAAAGGTGGCTTAGCCCAAGAGAGTAAAGGATGATTAAGAATGGTGAAACTGACAGGATCTTCCAGTGTATCTGCATGTAGGAATCAAGGATGATTCCAGGGTTTTTGGTCCAGTTGCTGAAAGGCTGGTGTTGCCATTGTGAAAGACTAATTATTCACTAGACACATGAAAAATGGTAAGACAGATTTTATTCAGACTTTGGAATAGCAGACAGATTTTTGTATGAACTCAGTTCAATTCCATTCAAACAAAAGGAGAGAAACTTTTTCAGTGCAGAGTGTGCTAAAAGTAGACTCCAGAAGCACATTAAGAGTGGGAAGCGGGGAGAGGTTGTTTAATGTGAGTAGGTCATATACATTTGTTAACATGTAAAGTTAGACTCCTATCTAACCAAGGATACTAGGAGATAGGTAACTTATTTTTCTTGCTGAGTACTTTTCAAAAGGATGGTTCCCAGGTTCTTAAAAGGGGCATTGCTGAGTTGTAGAAGATATATCTAAAGGAGACAGTAAAAGGATTTACATTTGCAATTAAATAAAAAAAAATAATAATGCTTCAAAGAAAAGGATAGTCAGGGAACTATAGTCAGGTTTTAGCTGTAACAAAGCATAAATTCTTTTGTAGCTTTGAGCTTTCTCAGGGAGGCAATTTAAGGGGCTGTGGTTGTCATCCTAGGAACACTACCCCGAGCTGATGGAAACCATACTAGGGTTTATTTATGTCTGTTAGTATAGGTGGTAGATAAAATCATTTGTGCTAAGAGTTTGTAGTTCTCACAGTATGAGGTTGAGACCTAATCAAGAAGAGGACTCAGAAGAGCCCTTGAGCAGAGTTTGGTCAAAAGAGAGTCTTTGTCAACATATACAAAGTTCAGATTAATTCTCCATTTCCATAAACAGCATCTCTTGTTCTGACGTTGATAGTTAAAACCTGTTGTTTACAGCATAGCTAGCTTCTACTTTTATAAAAAAATGATTTTCTTGGTCTTCTGAAAGAATCTAATATTATTTTATTTCACATTAACAATACGCGTATATTTTTCTTAATAGAAAGAAACAAATGTTAAAATAAAGATAACATTATACTAGCCTAACTTTATCTTTTGGGACCTTTTTCAATGCCAAATTATCTGTATCTGCTATTCAATGGTAAGGAGGATTTTAATTAGGTTGTATTTAAAATGTTAAAGCTACATAAAAATGTCACATTTGGTTCTTTTTTATATTGCCTTAACAAAAAAGAAAATTAAAATTCATGCACACTGAACACAATAAAAATTCCAAATAAAAGTACACAAAAAGAAAAAAAAGGCTAATATATTTCCTATTAGGAGGAAAATTACCATAATGTTATAAGAATACATTTAGGGAAGAATGAGTAAGCACTTATAGTCACAGTAAATGCATAATAGATGTTCAAACCATTCTCTGACTCCACCATACTGCTTGTTTGGGGGAAGTCCTAAAAAGAGAACAATGTAGCAAACAGCTGGTGGAACATTCAACTGTATTCTTGTTAAACAACATGAGAAAAGAAAGCAACTTTAAAATTTTTGTTTTCTAAGCCATAATTGCATACCTAATGCTGACAAATTAAAAAGCAAGCAAGCCTATGTGCATTCAAATAATAGGTTCTAAGGCTCTAAATGTCAAGCACTTCCTATGAAGCAGTCAGTTTGCAATTGCATATTTCAGCTCACATATGTTTAAGGTAAAATATAATAGTTAAGCAAGAAAGGAGGCCAGTGCACAAATGTTCATATTTGCACTTGGTAGACCTTTCCAAAACTATAACTGTTAAAGATGTATGAATTGGTTTTGTAAAAAAGTCTTCAATTATTCAATTTATATTGTCATAGGCCTCCCTGCTTACAATAAAAGAAAATTAATACAGAGCCCAGTTTGGATACAGGGAGGAAATACTTGCAAAATATACGCCTTTTTAAGTTTTTTTGTTTGTTTGTTTTAACTTTTGTGAGTACATAGTAGGTGTTTATATTTATGGCATACATGAGATATTTTGATATAAACATGCTTTGCATAATAATCACATCATGGAAAATGAGGCATCCATCCCCTGAAGCACTTATCCTTTGTGTTACAAACAATCCAATTATACTCTTTTAGTTATTTTTAAATGCAGAATTAAATTATTTTGACTATAGTCACCATATCATGCTATCAAGTATTAGGTTTTATTCATACATTCCTTTTTTTTTTGTACTCGTTAACTATCCCCATCTCCATCCTACACACTCACTACTCTTCCCAGCCTTTGGTTACCATCCTTCTATTCTCTATCTCCATGAATTCAACTGTTTTGATTTTTAGATCCCACAAATAACTAAGAACATGTTATGTTTGTCTTCTATGCCTGGCTCATTTCACTTAACATAATGACCTCCAGTTCTATTCATGTTGTTGCAAATAACGAGGATCTTGTTCTTTTTTATGTCAAAAGAGTACTCTATTGTGTATAGGTACCATATTTCCTTTATCCATTCATCCGTTGATGGATACTTAGGTTGCTTCCAGACCTTGGCTATTGTGAACAGTGCTGCAACAAACATGGGAGTTCGAGTATCTCTCCAATATACTGCTTTCCTTTCTTTTGGGTATATACTCAGCAACAGGATTGCTGAATCATATGGTAGCACTATTTTTCATTTTTTGGGGGAACCTCCAAACTGCGGTTGTACTAATTTACATTCCCACCAAAAGTGTAGGAGGGTCACCTTTTCTGCAAGTCCTTATCAGCATTTGTTATTGCCTGTCTTTTGGATATAAGCCATTTTAACTGAGGTGAGATGATATCTCATTGTAGTTTTCATTTGCATTTTTTCTGATAACCAGTGATGTGGAGCATCATTTTGTATGCCTGTTTGCCATTTGTGTGTCTTCTTTCAAGAAATATCTATTAAATGGTTTGCCCATTTTTTAATTATTCAATTTTTTCCTCAAGAGCTAATTTGAGCCCCTTATATAATCTGGTTATCAATCCCTTGTTGGATGGGTAGTCTGCAAATATTTTCTCCTATTCTGTGGGTTGTCTCTTCAATGTGTTGATCATTTCCTTTGCTGTGCAGAGGCTTTTTGACTTAATGTTACCCCATTTGCCCATTTTTGCTTTGGTTGCCTGTGCTTGTGGAGTATTAGTCAAGAAATTATAAAACATATATCTTATAAAAGACTTATATCTAGATATCATATAAAGGCCTATATAGTACATAATACAATAAAAATGGGCAAAAGATATAAACATTTACAAAAGAAAACACTCAAGTGGCTAACGAGCCCATGAAAAGCTGTTCATCATCAGTAATTATCAGGGACATGCAAATTAAAACCAGAATTGATAGCATGCCATATTTATTAGCATGACTACAATAAATAATACAAACCACAACAAACATTGGAAAGCATCTGGAAAAATGATATTACTCATACATTGTTAGTGGTAATGTAATATGGTAAAGCCATGGTAGAAAACAGGTTGTCAGTTTCTCCAAAAGTTAAACGTGAAACTCCTAGCAATTCTATTCTTAGATATGTAGCCAGCATAAATGAAAATATATGCCCACACAAAGATTTGCATACAAACTAGGTTACATGTAAGGTTCATAGCAGCATTATTTATAACAGCCCAAAACTGGAAACAACCTAAATATCCATCAACCGATTGACCAATAGGCAAAATACTATATATTCCCACAATGAAATATATTCAGCAATAACAGAGGAATGGATTACTGACACTTGCTGCATCCTGTGTGAGCCTCAAAGAAGCCAGTCACTAATCCCAAATTATATGGTTCTATTTATATGAAATTTCCAGAAAACGTAAACTTGTAGAGACAGAAATTAAATTAGTGATTATCTAGGCCTGGGGCTTGGGGGGAAACTGTAAATGGGCCTGAGGAGTCTCACTGTGGAAAATGCTCTAAAATTTGTGCTGACAGTTGCATCATTTGATAAATTTACTAAGAGACAGTGAATTGTGCACTTGAAATGAGTAAATTTTCTCATATACAAGATATACCTCAATAAAGTTGTCAAAATATTAAGCTTTTCTCTCTATCTTTGTCTCTCTCTCTCTCTGTACCTGCCTATGTCTACCCAGTTCTCTAAGATTTAGAATGAAAATGTGAGATAGATATCATAGGGACATTTTTTAAAGTTTTTGAATAAAAAGGCATTCCTAGATGCTTGTCCTAAGGGCAAATAATTCTGATTAAATTGACTGGTTTATCAATAAAGGTTGGCATTTCAGATTAGATCACATGGAATATTTTTAATAAAAGGATGCATAAACCTGAATTTTCAAGGTTTTGGTGAAAAACACAAGATGAAAATACAAAATACAAATGTTTTCCAGAACTTTTTGTGTAAATTAAGGTGTCTATAAATGAAAGGATAATAGATTACATAAATATTATATTAAGGCTTCATAAAGATTCTTAAGTATATTTTATTGAAATGGAGAAAGTGATGTACTCTAATGAATTTGTAATGCATCTTTTTACTACTTAGATATTTTATTTACAAACCAAAATGCTCACAAAAATTTGCAGTATCCTATTCACACTATATAAGACTATACGTGAGAGTCACAAAGATGCTCCAAAATAAGATGTAAACACAGGAATAGAGGTGGAAGTCTTCTAGGTATGAGAGTTAAAATATAATCATAGATGAGCTCTCCCGGACTGTGGTACAGAGAAACAGAAGACAATCAGGTGAATATATTCATAAAGGATGGGTTATAGAAAAGTCAGAGATAAAATAATAGATTTGTATTTGAACAGCAGGGAATGTAAATATTAATATTTATTAAAATTAGATTAAACTAAATAATGTCCTTTGTTTACATGTCTTGTGTTACTATTTAGAAAGTTGTATCGTAATTTATAAAGAGATTTCAGAATCCATTCTTTTTCATTTTTTGGAAAGATCATAACTATGACGTAATATGTAATTTCAGTTGCACTAAAAATTCATGTGAAATGTTAGGCACAAATAGAAACACCTCTTAGCTGTATGACTAGGCAAGTTTCTTAGTTTCTATAAATTTAATTTTATACTGTAATTATAAGCATTAAATGAAATAAAGAATATGAAGCATTTATTAATATATCTGGCATATAATATGCTTTATAAATATGAGGTGTTTATTTTTAGTATTGGTATTATTAAATTAATCTGGGTATAGAGGCAAATAACACCGATCTTACATGCAACTGAAAATTGTACATTAGCAATTTAATTGGCACTTTTAAATCTAAACTTGATTTAAAGTGAACCAAATTCACAAGATGAAATCTCAGGGCTGAGTAAAATATTTACACATGTCCATTAGGAATAGTCATAAAGCTAATGTGTCATAAGTGTACATACCATGGTAGGCCAGATTTTTATTCTAGTTATATCAAACTTCACTTGCTTTGTTAGTCTTTTATATAAATCAAAGGACAAGTGAAAAACTATCTATTGATAGGATTTTTTGATGAGAATGTTAAAGATAATGCATAGGAAGCACCTAGAACAGTGAAATCAACATAGTAGAAGTTCTATAAGTGGTTGCTCTTATTACAGTTATGGAGTAGATGCTATCACTAGAAATATTACCTTGTGTTCTCTATTCAACCTCCGTGTTTGCCTTCTTTCACTACATGCCATTTCCGTATATTCCAAAATCCTACAGCTCTGACTTTCCACCACACTGGTGTAAACAAGAGAGAATTCAAAAGTCCTTGTTTATCTTTCAAATGCTAACCCTTTTAGATACTTATGCTACTGATGTTATCAAAATGCTAGATTGGAAAACTCTTTTAAAAAGACATGAACTTTTGGTGACCAATTAAACATAGCTATAAGCTATGATACAAGACAGTTTATAACACAAAATTATTATTTTTCATGTACAAATAGGCGTTTCCTGGACACGTGTAGAATTTTTCTTCATGCTGATATTGAATAGGTAGTAACAGTCGCTGAACCATTCATCAGTTATAATTTCTTGTGTACTTCCTGTGCTTCTTGATCTTCCCAATGCCACTATAGGATGATGATGTGTCTATTGCCAAAGAACAAAATATCTTTTTTGGGGAGAGGTGTCTAAACCAGTTAAAAGTGATCCTCAGCCAATTTTCATGAGTTGTAGTGCATAAATTGACCATTCACATCTGCATATATGCCTCTCCTCCTACACACACACACACAGACACACACACACGAGAGAGAGAGAGAGAGAGAGAGAGAGAGAGAGAGAGAAACCACCATGAGTTAAATAGGAAATGAAAGATGCTTTTAAAGTAATCTGGGTAAATTGTATATTTATATTTCATAACTCTCCTCAGAATTAACAACTCAGAAGTATATTTATCATTCCATGTCGATTCTAAATTATGTAGCAACCAGGAGAGAACTGTGACATTTATTGACTAGCAATACTTTCAAGTACTATCTAGCACTGAAGGGCAGCCTTTTTTTACAAGTTGAAGAGAAAACACCATGGCCTAACAGAAATATTATTAACTTTAGAGACAAAAATTTTTGTTGGGTTAAAATCTGGTTTCATTACTTGCTTTTATGAACCTGAACAAAATAACTTTCTCTGCTCACAGAGTTTTTGTGATCCTCAAGGACAATAGTATATTAGGGTTGCTGGCTTGGGTGAGTAGTGTTGAAGTAAAATTCTTGTGTCCATTATTCTGTGTTTAACATTATTTCTATAATGCAAGTATACTAACTTTTAGAGATCTAATGAATAAAATGAAGAAGCATTATTGCAATGCATTCACAATGCACAATAACTGCAAGAATATAGTTATAAATAAACTAGCCCCGCCACACTGATAATTTTTCAAATAGATCTATGTGATTACTTCAGCCTAATGTTATAAAAGTTTACAGTGGTGTATATATTATCAGCTCACTCAACAAACATGTTTATCCAATAAAAAATGTAATCAAATATGTTTAGTACATTTTAGGAAAACCAGTATAATATATAACTAAACAGAATACATATTTGGGCAGCATAATAACTAATATAAGCTGAAATGTATTGAAAGCTTACTGTATACAACACATGTCCCAAAGCTATTACATTTAATCCTGCAACTTATCAAGAGGTCCCATCATCATTCCCATAATACAAATGGAAAAATCAGGTAGACAATCAAACAGATATGCAAACAACAAATTCTGAAATAAAGTTTAAGAAAGTTGCTTAAAGTGATCAGGATAAAAGAGGGAGATGAAATCAACCATCATAAAAGTGGTAGTGGAATAATTTGCACGTGGCATGTGTAGATCTAGAGTCACTCTTTGCATGGATATCACAGAGGCAGCCGCCATCTGTAAAGCCTCAAATAAAAAGTCTCAGTTATATATTTTTAGGAATTAGTTCCTAGTAAGTAAATACCTTAATCATAAGAGCAACTAACATTACCAGTAACTCAATCTGAAAAAGTCATTTTTTTCACAGTGTCTTAACAACATGAAAATCCAGTGAAAGTTTTTCACAACTAGTTTTAGATAAAGATGGTGATGTATAAACTGTCTCACTTGTCCTTTCACCCTGTCCCTGTTTTCTCATTGAAATTTTCAAACAAACAAACAAAAAAAAAAATGGAAAGAAATGTAGAAGTTTGAAGTCCCTTCATCTAGCAATGTTTTTCTGTGGATACCAGTGTATATGGATGAGAAATATTCATGGCCCCAGACATGATGACACCTGTGATTTCTATCTTCCTCAGCTGTGGACCACAACTCAGGTTCATGTTAGATTTACTGTTCTGAGGAGCTGCTCTGTGGGGTGATCAGAGCTACTTCAAGGTCCTCTCTCTAATTAGTTACCTTTTCATCTGTAACTACTCCAGATTTTATTCCTCTGTAGTGTCAGAGATTAAGAAGTGACATCAGACAGAAAAAATGCACATTGCCTACAGAAAGGTGAACTAAATATTAGGAAATGTTGGAGAATGGAAACATTCTCCAAAAAGTGCTAGAGGTTGTGCACTTTTGTTGTTTTGCACACCTTCTGTCAAGAGTAACTGCACAGCTTGCATCATATTTTCCAAGGATACATTCACCTCAGAATAATCAGAGAACGAGGTAGCGAGAACAGAAAAAATGTCGTCAGCCTTGTGTATTCACTCTGCACATAAGTAGGTTTCATCAGAAGATCTGAGAAAGGACCTCAAAAGGGATGCAGGTGAAAAGTGGGGGGCAGAAGGTGATGCAGCAGCACTGCTCCTGAGAAGCAGAGGCCTAGACTGATGTGTTCTCATTAAAAGATGAGTAAAGAGAAAAGTAGTATGAGGTTTATGAAAAAATTCTGAAAAACAAAATAGAGAGATAACGTATTGAGAGTATAGAGGAACATACTTTGGTTTGATTTAGCAGCAAAAGCATAGTACTTTAGAAAGCATAGTATTTAGAATATATATATATATATATATATATATATATATATGTATATAAATACACATAAGTTCACAGCATGGAATGCAAATGGCTTTTGGTTAGCTTCCCAAAATCTCTCTTGAAAATTCCCAGAAAACATTGTAAATAGCAAAATACAACATCAAACAGTATATTTGGCAAGTTACAGACATACTACTGATGAAGTCTGCAGGCAGATTTCAAAATTGTAGGCAATTTTAGGGCATTAACAATAATTAAAAGGGAAATAGAGGTAAATGCATGAGAAAAGTAACAAAACATTACTCAACTACAGGGTTTATGCAGTGTGGCATCCTCACAGTATGAAGACAGCCAAACAACCTAGGTAAGACACAAAGGTGGTGCTTGTTCAGAAGATGAAATTGATAAGACAGGGGAAACAAAGTAATCACGGAAAAAACAGTAACAAAAAGAGTCATGTAAGACTACAATGTGAAATGGTATTATTTCTAACATTTAAATTATTAATCAGCCTCTCTACTTCATTCTCCAATTGTGTTTTCCAAGACACAATGGTGTCTGAACCAATGAGAAAGTAATCTTTTTGTAGAAATTATAAAACAGTTTTGCAAACAGTACACTATTAATTATAATGTATTAATTTTCAGAAGGAAAAAGATTTAACAGAGATGTTAAAGAGCTAAAGATCTCTTTATCATGCTAAGATATTAATGAAATATCCATTTTCTTAATTGTAAGAACATTTTTAATCAACATGAAAAAAATCAAAGGAACAAAGCATTAGTAATTTTCATATAATGTTTGCATTTTAAAATATTAGTTAATTCATTAGCAGGAAAACTCATTTAGGAAATATAATATTAGAATACTCACCTAAGGGCAAATTTACATACCAGGTAAGTGACAGCTCATTTTTAATTTGATTCATTAAAGTATTCCTCTCAACTCCAAAAGAGATAAATATACTTTGTCAGAGATTTCTGTCAAAGGTGTTAAAAATAGTGCATAGTCCAATGTTTAAATAGTTTAAAAAACAAGATCACCAGGAAGATGCAAGGCAGGACTAGATTGCAGGTCCATACGGAGAAATGTACAGAGGATCTCATGTGAATTTTAGCAAGAACAAACTAGCAATCCTAAAAGGACCCACAGACCCTTTGAAGGAAGCAGGCTGCTCCTGCAAGACCCAGGAAATACCTCAAATACTGTGCATGCCACAGCTGTGGAAGTGGGACAGTGAGACATTCCTCTCCTGAACACACAGCCCCTCTGGAGAAACTGAAGGTCTGTCTGTGGGAGAAATTTCCAACCTTACCTGGAGCTGAGTCAATTTAGAGAGCTGAGTGAAATATAGGGGTAGAAGAAGCAGCAGAAAGGCCATGGTAGCTTACTGGGTCCCTAAGCAGCCCATTGCTGCCTGGCACCACAGGCATCCATCAGGAGGGTGGCCAGAGGAGCAGGGGGTAAAACTCCACAGGGAGAAGTAAATCTCTAGCTGAACTTTGTAACAATTTGAAGAAAGATAAAAGCCCCCTTGCCAGAACTTAGGGAAGGGTGCAAATCCAGTGTACAGACTCCACAGGCAGTGGAAGAACCAAGCCCTCTTCTTTCACAGCTGGGAGACAGGTAGCCTGAGGCACGTTTTCAAGCTCAGTCCCACTCAGAACCTGGAAACAAGACTGCTGGGGGCTGTTTCAGGGGACGGCAGGCGTGGTAGTGAGACAGGCCCTTTGGTTTGTGTGGGAGGTGAGTGAGGCCTGTGACTGCCGACATTCCCCCACTTCCATGACAACCTGAATGACTTAGTAGATACAATCATAATCCTCCTAAGTGCACAACTCCAGTGACCTGGGAATCTCAGCCCCATCTCCACAGCAGCCATAGAAAGATCCACCCAAGGAGAGTCTGAGTTCAGACAGCCTAGCCCTGTCCCCATCTGACAGTCCTTCCTTACCCACCCTCATAGCAGAAGACAATGGGCAGTTCTAGGGCTCCACCCACTATCAGTCCCTCTCCATACTACTATAGCTGATGCTCCCTGGAAAGTGTCACCTCTCAGCAGGAGGTCAACCAGCACAAAAATAGAGCATTAAACCACCAAAGCTAAGAATCCTCATGGAGTCCATTGCAACCACCTGCACCCACCACCTCTAACAGAACAGGCATTGGCATCCACGGCTGAGAGACCCATAGACAGTTCACATCACAGGGCTCTGTGCAGATGACCTGCTGTAGCAACTTGGAGCTTGGTAGACTTGCTGGACGGCTAGACCCAGAAGATAAACAGCTGTTTGGCACACAGGAAGCCACATCTCTAAGAAAGGGGGAGAGTACGACATCAAGAAAACACCCCATGGGACAAAAGAATCTGAACAACAGCCTTCAGCCCTAAACCTTCCCTCTGACAGAGCCTACCCAAATGAAAAAGAACCAGAGAGCCAACTCTGGTAATATGACAAAACCAGGCTCTTTAACACTGCCCCCAAAAGCACACTAGTTCACCAGAAATGGATCCAAATCAAGAAGAAATCCCTTTTATACCTGAAAAATAATTCAGGAGGTTAGTTATTAAGCTAATCAAGGAGGCACCAGAGAAAGGTGAAGCCCAGTGCAAGGAAATACAAAAAACAAATCAAGAAGTGAAGGGAGAAAATTTCAAGGAAATTGATAACTTAAAAAGCAACAAAAAATTCAGGAAACTTTGGAGACACTGTTAGAAATGCAAAATGCTCTGGAGAGTCTCAGCAATAGAAATGAACAAGTAGAAGAAAGAAATTCAGAGCTCAAAGATAAGGTTTTCAAAATAACTGAACCTGATGAAGACAAAGAATAAAGAATAAGAAAATAAGAACAAAGCCTCCAAGAAGTCTGGGATTATGTTAAATGACCAAACCTAAGAATAATCAGTGTCCCTGAGGTAGAAGGGAAATCTAAAAGTTTAGAAAACATTATTTGGGGGAATAATCAAGGAAAATTTCCCTGAACTTGCAAGAGATCTAGACATTCAAATTTAAGAAGTACAAAGAACACCTGGGAAATTTATGGCAAAAAGATCTCCTAGGCACATTGTTGTCAGGTTATCCAAAATTAAGACAAAGGAAAGAATCTTAAGAGCTGTGAGATAGAAACACCAGGTAACCTATAAAGGAAAACCTATCAGATTAATAGCAGATTTCTCAGCAAAAACCCTTCAAGCCAGAAGGGATTGGGGCCCTATGTTCATCCTCCTCAAACCGAACAATTATCAGCCAAGAATTTTGTATCCAGAGAAAATAAGCATCATATATAAAGAAAAGATACAGTCTTTTTCAGTCAAAAAAGAGCCGAGAGATTTTGCCATTTCCAAGCCACCATTACAAGAACTGCTAAAAGAAGCTCTATATCTTGAAACAAATCCTGGAACCACATCAAAACAGAACCTTTTAAATCTAAATTACTCAGGACATAAAAAGCAAAAATACAAGTTAAACAAGCAAAAACAAAACAAAAAAACAACAACAACGAAAGAATACAGCAAGCAAAGAACATGATGAGTGCAACAGTACCTAATATCTCAATACTAACATTGAATGTAAATGGTCTAAGTGCTCCACTTAAAAGATACAGAACCACAGAACGGATAAGAACTTACTAACCATCTGCTGCCTTCAGGAGACTCACCTAACACTTAAAAACTCACATACAGTAAAGGAGTGGAGAAAGGTTTTCCATGCAAATGGACACCAAAAGTGAGCAGGGTAGCTATTTTTACATCAGACAAAACAAACTTTAAGGCAACAGCAGTTAAATGAGACAAAGAGGAATATTATACAATGGCAAAAAATATTGTCCAACAGGAAAATATCACAATCCTAAACATATGCACCTAACACTGGACCTCCCAAATTTATAAACAATTACTAATAGACATAATAAATGAGATAGATGGTGACACAATAATAGTGGGGGACTTCAATACTCCACTGACAGCACTAGACAGGCCATCAGGACAGAAAATCAACAAAGAAACAATGGATTTGAATTAAACTTTGGAAAAAATGGACTTAACAGATACATACAGAACATTTCATCCAACAACCACAGTATTCAGCACATGGAACTTTCTTTAAGATGGACTATATTATAGGCCACCAAACAAGTCTCAATAAATTTAAGAAAATTGAAATTATATCAAGCAGTGTCTCAGAATACAGTGGAATAAAACTGGAAATACACTCCAAAAGGAACCTTCAAAAACATGCAAGTACATAGAAATTAAATAACCTGCTCCTGAAGAAATATTGGGTCAAAAGCAAAATCAAGAAAAAAAAATTTAAAAATTCTTCAAACTGAGTAACAATAATGACAGAACCCATCAAAACCTCTGGGATACAGCAAAGGCAGTTGCCATTTTGGGGTCACCACCTGCCAGGGTCTGACTGAAGACCCAGGCTTGCATGATGGATGAATAACATACACTGACATAGATCTTTTGCCTGTCAGCCCCGCTCAGTGGCTCTGCTGCCTCAGTCTGCAGCATTGCCTTGATCAGCCAGCAAAGATCACATTTATTTTGTACAGATTATATGACAAAGTTCGTGAGTAAACACCACTAGAAGGTAATTAACATTGCTGACTCACCAACTGGAGAGCAATCGTACATCCAAGGATGGTTGAAAGTTAGTCTTAGGGCCACATGAGTAAACAAGCTATTTAGATAAACTCATCTACACTCCCTTGCTATTTGCTTTTCTGCTATTAAGCTAAAGAGAATTAGGTTGCCGTCAGCCACATCTTTTACTGAAACTATACAAAGCCCCTGGCCTTCCAAGAAGGTTTGTGACTATTTCCTATAATTTTACAATTTTTCCCACCATCCCAACTGAACTCCCACAGGCAATGATAAGAGGAGAGTTCATAGACCTAAATGCCTACATCAATAAAACTAAAAGAGCACAAACTGACATTCTAAGTTCACACCTCAAGGAGCTAGAGAAACAAGAACAAACCAAACCCAAACTCAACAGAAGAAAGGAAATAAGTAAGATCAGAGCAGAGCTAAATGAAATTAAAACAAACAATAAAAAATACAAAAGATAAATTAAACTAAAAGCAGTTCTTCAAAAAGAGAAATAAAACTGATAGACCATTAGCAACATTAACCAAGAAAAGAAGAGAGAAAATTCAAATAACATTGCTAAGAAATGAAACAGGATATATCACAACTGACACTACTGAAATAAAAAAGATAATTCAAGGCTTCTATGAACACCTTTACACACTAGAAAACCTAGATGAGATGGATAATTTCCTGGAAAAATACAAATCTCCTGTATAGATAGCCTGAAAAGACCAATAACAAGCAGCCAGATTGAAATGGTAATTTAAAAATTACCAACAAAAAAAATCCGGGACAATACTGATTCACAGGAGAATTTTAACAGACATTCAAAGAATGAATACCAATTCTTTTGACACTATTCCACAAGATAAAGAACAAACTCTCCCTAATTCATTCTATGAAGCCAGCATCACCCTAATACCAAAACCAGGGAAGGACATAACCAAGAAACAAAACTACAGACCAATATCCTTGATGAACATAGATGCTAAAACTCTTAACAAAACGCTAGCTAACTGAATCTAACAACATATCAGAAAGATAACCTACCATGATCAAGTGGGTTCCATAAAAGGGATGCAGGGATGGTTTAACATACACAAGTCAATAGTGCAATATGTCACATAAGAATAATTAAAAACTAAATTACTTGATCATCTCAATAGGTGCAGAAAAAGAATTCAACAAAATCCAGCATCCTCTATGATTAAAAGTATCAGTAAAACCAACACACAAGGGACATTATTTAATGTAATAAAAGCCATCTATGACAAATCCACAGCCAACATAATACTGACTGGGAATAACTGAAAGCATTCCTTCTGAGAAATGGAACAAGACAAAGATGCCCACTCTCACCACTCTTCTTCAACATGGTTCTGGAAGTCCTAGCCAGAGAAATCAGACAAAAGTAAGTAATAGTGGGCATCCAAATCAGTAAAGAAGAAATCAAACTATCACTGTTTGCTGATGATATGATTGTTTACCTTGAAAACCCTGATGACTCCTCCAGAAAGCTCCTAGAACTGATGAAATAATTCAGCAAAATTTCCAGATAAAAGACTTATGTAGTTTTTCTATACACCAACAGCAACCAATTGGATAATCAAATTAAGAACTCAAGCCATTTTACAATAGCTGTAAAAAAACACAAAATACTTAGGAATATGCCTAACCAAAGAGTCAAAAGATCTCTACAAGACTTCTACAAAATACTGCTAAAAGAAACCACAAATGACACAAAGAAATGGAAATGGAAACACATCCCATGCTGATGGATGAGTACAATCATTATTGTGAAAATGATCATACTGTCAAAAGCAATCTACAAATTTAATGAAATCTCTATCAAAATACGACTATCTTTCTTCAAAGAATTAGAAAAAACCACTCTAAAATTTATATGGAACCAAAAAAGAGCTTGCATACCCAAAGAAAGATTAAGCAAAAAGAACAAATCTGGAGGCATCACACTACCTGATTTAAAACTATACTATAAAACCATGGTCACCTAAACAGTGTGTTATCTGGATATAGGCATGGACAAAGACTTCATGACTAAAACATCAAAGGCAATGTCAACAAAAGCCAGAATTGACAAATGGGATCTAATTAAACTAAAGAGCTCTGCACTGCAAAAGAAACTATAATCAGAGTGAACAGGCAACCTATAGAATGGGAGAAAATTTTTGCAATCTATCCATCTGACAAAGGCTAATATCCAAAATCTACAAGGAACTTAAACAAATTTACAAGAAAAAATAAACAACCGCATCAAAAAGTGGGCAAAGAATATGAACAGACACTTGTCAAAAGAAAACATTTATGTAGCCAACAAACTTATGAAAAAAAGCTCATTGTCACTAGTCATTAGAGAAGTGCAAATCAAAACCACCTTGAGATGCCATCTCATGCCAGTTAGAATGATGATTATTAAAAGTCAAGAAACAACAGATGCTGGAGAGAATGTGAAGAAATATGAACATTTTTACACTGTTGGTGGGAGTGTACATTAGTTCACCCATTATGGAAAACAGTGTGGCAATTCCTCAAGGATCTAGAACTAGAAATACCATTTGACCCAGAAATCCCATTACCGGATGTATACCCAAAGGATTATAAATCACTCTACCATAAAGGTATATGCACATGTATGTTTATTGTGGCACTGTTCACAATAACATCGACTTGGGACCAACCCAAATGCCCATCAATGATAGAAAGGATAAAGAAAAGGTGGCATGTATATACCATGGAATACTAAGCAGCCATAAAAAAGGATGAGTTCATGTCCTTTGCAGGAACATGGATGAAGCTGGAAATCATTATTCTCAGCAAACTAATGCTAGATCAGAAAACCAAACACTGTATGGTCTTACTCATAAATGGGAGTTGAACAATGAGAACACATGGACACAGGGAGAGGGACATAGCACACCAGGCCTGTCAGGGCTGATAGGGTACCTGGGGAGGGATAACTTTAGGGGAAATATCAATGTAGATGATGGGTTGATGAGTGTGGCATATCACCATGGCACATGTATACTTAGGTAACAAATCTGCACATTCTGTACATGTACCCCAAAATTTAAAGTATAATAAAAAAATAGGCACATAGACAAATGGAACAGAATAGAGAATGCAGAAATAAACCCAAATACTTACAGCCAACTGATCTTTGACAGAGAAAACAAAAACATAAAGCGTGGAAAGGACACCCTTTTCAACAAATGGTGCTGGAATAATTGGCTAGCCACATGCAGGAGAATGAAACTGTCATATCTCACTTTATCCAAAAATCAACTCAAGATTGATTAAGGACTTAAATCTAAGATCTGAAACTTCAAAAATTCTGGAAGATAACATTGGAAAAACCTTTATAGACATTGGCTTAGGCAAGGATTTCATGACTAAGAACTCAAAAGCAAATGCTATAAAAACAAAGCTAAATGGCTCAGATCTAATTAAACTAAAGATCTTTTGCATGGCAAAAGGAACAGTCAGCAGAGTAAACACACTACCCACAGAGTGGGAGAAAATCTTCACCATCCATATATCTGACAAAGAACTAATATCCAAAATCTACAATGTACTCAAACAAATCGGTAAGAAAAAAAAACAAACAGTCCCATCGAAAAGTGGACTAAAGACATGAATAGGCAATCCTCAAAAGAAGTTATACAAACATATGAAAAAATGCTCATCATCACTAATGATCAGGCCAAGAAACATGTGAAAAATATGCTCAGCATCATTAATGATCAGGGAAATGCAAATCAAAACCACAATTCAATACCACCTTACTCCTGTAAGAATGCCCTAATCAAAAAATAAAAAAAAAAAAAAGTAGATGTTGGTGTGGATGTGGTGATCAGGGAACACTTCTAAACTAATAGTGGGAATGTAAACTAGTACAGCCACTATGAAAAACAGTGGAGATTTCTTAAAGAACTAAATGTAGAACTACCATTTGATCCAGCAATCCCACTGCTGGATATCTACCCAGAGGAAAATAAGTCATTGTATGAAAAAGATACTTGCACATGCGTGTTTAGAGCAGCTTAAGTCACAATTGCAAAACTGTGGAACCAACCCAAATGCCAGCCAATCAATCATAAGTGGATAAAGAAACTGTGACATATCTATCACACCAGTATTTGATGGAATACTACTACTCAGCCATAAACAAGAGTGGATTAAAAGCATTTGCAGTGACCTGGATGAAGATTGGAGGTTATTATTCTAAGTGAAATAACTCACGAATGAAAACCAAACATTGTATTTTCTCGCTCATGACTAGAAGCTTAGCTATGAGGACACAAAGGCATAAGTAAGAATGATACAGTTGAATCTGGGGACTTGGGGGTAAGGGTGGGAGGCAGGTGAGGGGTAAAAGACTACAAATAAGGTGCAGTGTATACTACTTGGGTGATGGGTGCACCCAAATCTCACAAACCACCACTAAATAACTTATTTATGGAGCCAATCCATCAATTACTTGTGGGAAAATTAAATAAATAAATAAAGGACAATAAAAATCGTTTGTTTCAATTGGTGTTTTACAATTTTCATCTTTTTGTCCAGATTAGCAGACTTGCCTTCAATGTCCACAAGCAAATAGCTTTTTTAACATTCTGTAAAAATTTGTTCAGCTAAATACCAATGGTTGCCAAGCTATCTGGACAGGGCATTTCTTCAGGACCAGAGACTGTTGAGAATAACCTTGTGAATACTCAGTGCTAAACCCAGTTGTTCCCACATCTTCGCTGTCCTTGCCAAGGATACTGTTGATATTCTTACTATCCTGGATGTGTGAGCCCATCTAATTAGCTAACCTCTCTGAGTAAAGACTAAATCCTTCAACATTATTGACTGGCTCAAATGATGTTATCCCAGATAGCTGTTTTTCCTAATACCTGAGGCACCGGCCCTTCTAACTTGTTCTTATTGCTTTGTCCTGTTCACTTCTCATACCTCCCAGGTTTCCTGTGTGTTTTCATAGTGGTAAAATCTTAATGAACAACTTCTTTTCCTGGCTAACTCCTTTTTATTCTGTGGGTCTCACCTTTAATGTTACTTCTTCTGGGAAATCTTTCATAAATTACAAACTCTAAGTTTGGTAGCTCTCCTGTGAGTTTCTTTATCCTTTCCTCATAGAATCATTTACGAAGCACACTGTGGAGTATAATACAGTCTGTCTTCTCATGAGATTTTAAATGTTCCTCATGCACAATTGTATGATCTGTATCTATCATAGGACTGGGCATACAGTCAGCACATATGTCAGAGGGAAAAAAAAGGGAAGGAAAAGAAAAGAAAAAGCAGAAAGGGAGAAAGGGGAGAGAAAAGAAGAGAAGGGAGGAAAAAAATGTGGCTAAAGCCTTAGGTGATTTTTGTTTTTAATACTGTAAATAGCACTATAATTGTATTGAGAGCTAGAATATATGCATTTTTGTCAATGCATCATAACCAATTAAATTCTATTTCATTTTCTCCATGATGTCACTCTAAATTAAGGAGGCAATAAAGACTATGTTCACAAATCAGAATTCTACCTTGTTTGGGTGTTAGCTACTGAAGTAAGTAATACTATGATTGCTTCTTTAGACTTCAGTACGTAATTATCCACTCAGATCCCTGTGTCTTTCAAATTAAAGGTGGTTATCCAATTTGTGACTAATCTGTTTATTTAACAAATACTTCATATGTACTTATTATGTGATAAACATCATGCTACTTACTCTAGCAAATAGTATCTCATTTATTTCTCAAACCAATCATTTAATGCAGATGACATTATTATCACTTTATCAGATGAGTAAATTGTAGTACAACAATTATATAATTTGCCACTCAAAGCAGTCTTATAATCTTTGACACTATTCTAATGCATTACTCATTCTGTCAAATGATAAATAATGCTAATAGTAATCTCTCAGCAAACTAGGGATACAAGAGAATTCTCTGAACTTGTCAAATGGCATCTTTAATATACCTACTGCTAACATCATATGTAATGATGAAGGACTGAATGCTTACTTCTAAGATCAAGAGTAATACAGAGGTATCAGCTCTTACCATTTCTGTTCAACATTATACTGGAAATTGTAGCCACTGCAATCATTTTTTAATTAGGAGTGGGAAGAAGGAAGGAGAAAAGAAGGGAAGGAGGGAAGGAGAAAAATAAAAGTCATAAAGATTGAAAAGAAAAAAATCAAGCAAATAAGTTTTTAGAATTCACAAGCTAATCTCTCTCCCTCTGCCTCCTCACCTAACCCTCTCTCTGTCTTTCTATATCTTCAGAGTCTCATGTGGATATGATGCTCATTGCACAGGAAAGAAATATGCAAAATATGGTAGTTGCCTTCATGACAATTCATAATCTACGTAACAAATATATTTGATTGTAAAACAAAACCACTAAATACAACACATTTGGCCGGGCGCGGTGGCTCAAGCCTGTAATCCCCGCACTTTGGGAGGCCGAGGCGGGTGGATCACGAGGTCAAGAGATCGAGACCATCCTGGTCAACATGGTGAAACCCCGTCTCTACTAAAAATACAAAAAAAAAATTAGCTGGGCATGGTGGCGTGTGCCTGTAATCCCAGCTACTCAGGAGGCTGAGGCAGGAGAATTGCCTGAACCCAGGAGGCGGAGGTTGCGGTGAGCCGAGATCGTGCCATTGCACTCCAGCCTGGGTAACAAGAGCAAAACTCCGTCTCAAAAAAAAAAAAAAAAAATTCAACACATTTATTGTGCCCCTACAAAGATGCCTGCATATTTATTTCAGGTGCCGAAAATGAACAGAACTAAAATAAAAGACAGATCATGGCAAATTGTTTCAAAGAAAAAAACATGTTATGAGAGCAAATAGGAGTAACTACCAACGATATTGTCGAAAACCTTGAGAAGTGCTGTAGCACCTGAGATAGTATCTGATTCTGCCTCCCCACACATTGGCTTGCTCTGTCAGCTCATCTACCTGACATGTAGGGGACCCAGAGACAACAAATGGCCTCCCATTTCACTTAGGAGCTGTGATGGCTGCAGTTAGTCTCTGGCCTTCTCACATTTAAACGGCCACTCACTCCACTATTGCTACTCTGCCACACATTTCATGTCTCTAGAATCTTCTTTCAGAGGTCATAGGTTTCCTCAAAGGCATAAACTAAGAGAGAGAAAAGAGGCCCCTGTCCCCTAAGGTTCCAAGTTTATAGTGGATTGTCTACACTGACAACCCTTCAGGGCCAGGTGGTCTGCAGAGGATGAGGATGCCTCTCACTCACTTTATCTATTTCCCATTTCTTCTAAAAATTTAAAAGTTTGCACAATTCTTGTGTGGGGACAGATGGGAGGGAGGCTGAGAGGAGAGGCTGAAAAAGTAGGAGGTCAAAAATAACTAGTTTTGTGACTATGAAATAAAAATTTGGGGTCTTGTGCTTAAAGCCTAGGCTCCTCTTTATAGAAGCAAAAGCTTTTGTGTTGTTATTCTCCAACACTGATCTGATAACTCCTCCCTAAAATTAGTGACTTGAGTATAGTTGCTTGATACGGGAAAGGAAAGGAGCAGAAAATGCTGACTACTATCTCAAATTATTTTTCTACTCTATAACATGTGATCAATATGGCCATAAAACATAAAAAATATAAAGAAAAAAAATTAACTGCAGCCCCATTGCTGGTTAACATTTGGTCTCTATTTATTTAGAGTCCATTATTTGAATAAATACACAGAAATGATGACAAACACCTGGCTATCACATTATTTTGGGCGTGGGTGTGAAGAAAACAATCTGTCATAAGCAAAATACTAGGATTAAGCCCAACTTCTCTAAAAGTATCCTGCAGGAAAATAAGATGATAAGAAATTGGCCTCTTGGTTTGATTCATCAGGCTTGGAGAAATTGGAACAACAAGAATTACCGACAGAGAACTGAGAAGAAAGAGCACCATGAAAAGTCCAACTTCCAGTGCGGTCTGGGCCACTGCAGTGGACATCTGTACTTGGTAAAATATTTTTTTGAGACCAGTTTATGCAATGCCCTATTCAAATTAAATCTCAGCACCCATAATTAGGAGGACCATAAATGGACATCTAAAATTCCTTGATGGGTGCAGTGGCACACACATGTAATCCTAGCACTTTGAGTCTCAGTCTGGGTTGCAGAGTGAGACCCTGTCTAAAAATAATAAAAAATAATAATAAAATAAAATTCCTGAGCACATTGTTTTTCAGAGAAATATATAGACCCCAAATTATTCTGCCTTGAAGCCAGGAATAAGAAAGAAAGAAATGACGACACATAGTTTTGCAACTTAAAAAAAAATTGTCTTGGTGTCAGCTTTTCCCATTAAATAGTACTCTTTTCTTTATTTAAGAATCTGACATTAAGTCTCTATCTCTATTTGCCCTGTCAATGAATAATAGAGTGTGAGTGCTTGCCCATAAGCCATATTCATCAGTGCACAAGTCAAAGAAAATTGAAAAATATGTGTTAAAATAAAAACAACAATAAAAGTTATACTACCTCAAAGAAAAATCTGTCACTCACCATCATTTATGGGGTAGATCGACATTAGAGAGGCTATGCCCTTACTTTACCATATAAACAAATAAAAGAAAAATGGAAATAAAGCACAGTGCAGAGCAATACATACTAAATCTCTAATTGCTTTCCTGTCGCCCATTTGCTTATGATATGCTGCGTACATTGACGGGATAATAACTGAAGAGCATGACAAATGTTTGAAATGCATACAAAGAGTGCAGATCCACTGCCAGCATAAATTAATCACTTCATGACTCAGCTAGTGTTTCCACTTTTAATTGATGCAATAGATTTGCAATTATGGACTTCTCTTCTGAGGTTGGCTTTTATTTTGATTGAAGAAGAAACATCCACCAAAAATTTTTGCATTAAGCTTTTTAAAAATTTTAAACTGGTTTTTCAATGTGGGTACTCATTCTGATAAACCTAAATCTTTCTGACATGTTTTCTGTCTTAAAGAATGTGTTTTGCCCGTAGTGTGAGGCACCTGCGCAATGGCAGGCACTGGAAATGTAGCTTAGCTAGGAGAAACCAAGGAGAGACAGAGATGGGCAATATGGTGTTCCGCCTCATCTCCCTTCACCCTACACAATTCTGGGACTGATGTTTCTACTGTAACTTAAGGTCATAGAAAATTCTTTCTCAACTACCATTCAAACTGGAAAACATCTGTGCCGGTAGCTTTGCGATTCTCTGAGGATGGGTAAGATCTCAAGGGCAATTGGTGGGAACTCTTCTCTTCTTTAAATCTCCATACACACTATTGGTGTACAGGATCAAAAAGGCAGATTAGGGTAATTTGCATATTATGCATTGTATATATGTATCAAAACATCACACCATACCACATAAATATGTACAATTATTATATGTCAACTGAAAATAAAATAAAACATTTTTAAAAGTCAGATTGTTTTGCCTTCTCATTTTATAGGAGGATGCAAGATTTACTTTTACTTTCATCATGTCAGAAATGAAGAGCTGTTATAGAAACATTAAAAATACACTAAAACAGCTTGCAAGCCAATACACCAGATTAGACACATATTTTTAACAACTAACTCCAATACACTGAAATAAAATCAAGAACTTAGATATATAATATAATTAAATTAAAAGGAAAATAAGTATAAATTAAAGGAAAAAATAAAGGGAAAACAAAGAAAATCAATAACCCCAGGTGAAAAGAACTGAACGAGAGTACAAAAAAGTTATTATCCAATGTTGAAACAAAATTAAATGTGGCATGAAACCTAGAAATAAGAGAAAGAAATGATTAAACAGAGCAACTCTCAACTTTAATCAAAAAGGAATTGATACGGGAGCTTACGTTCAGGAATGAGAGACACATTTTTAAAATTCAAAGTACTAAGTCTTATGCCTGCAAAGGAAACACTAATCTTAGATGTGGTCCTGAAAAGGACTTGGAGATTAACTCTTACACTGTTAGATACATAATTTTAAAAACTCTGGGAAATAAACCACAACTAAAACTTGACAAGGAGAGAATGATCATACTAGCAACTCATAATACTTGAGTCCATAAACAGTCTCAATCCTAAGGATAGACTGGGCAACTATTAATTTCTGGGGAAAAGTCTCTCACTTCACACAGAGAAGTGGAGGCTAAGTAGGAAAGAAAAGAGAAAGAGCCTAAGAATGAAAGCAT
The DNA here is from genome assembly GCF_001604975.1 of Cebus imitator. NCBI lineage: Eukaryota > Metazoa > Chordata > Mammalia > Primates > Cebidae > Cebus > Cebus imitator. The sequence goes on from NW_016107560.1 coordinate 2,644,598, forward strand.
TGCAATGAAGGGAGAATAAGAGTAACATGGAATAGTATTTTGGTTTGTTCTCCCACCTCTAGGGGAGCATCTACATGAAGGAAATCTCACTGATATGGGATAATATACTCAGTGAAGTCTTGAGCTCTTACACAGTGCCTGGGAACAAGTTAGTTTGTTAGGAGTGATGCACATACATGGTGCTCAACTTATTAACCCTGATCCCTCTCCTCCAATAAGGTTCATAGAACTATTGATAATTCCCGATAGCAGGAAATCCAGCAAGCCTTCTTAGAGAAGATGTTGTTGAAATCATCTATGCAGAGTTAAAATGTGTAACTATAACATATGTACAAATATGTATGTACACATATCCACATGTTTTTTTGGAAGGGAATGGGCTTTTTAAATTGAATGAATGTCTTGAGCCAAGGCACAAAAGCAAGATGACATGATTAATATAATTTCTTAATGACGTTTACAAGAGAGTAACAGTAGAGGTTGCTAGGAAATTACATAGGGTTAAATGAATGATTTTATGTGCTATGCTAAAGACTTTGCGTATTAATTTATAGGAAAATAAATTGTTAAAGATACATAAAGTAAGATTTTAGTAACCTCAGTCTTTTAAAGCTATGATCTCTTATGAAAAAGTAAATACTTCATATCTCCCTTGATATTTTTTTATTTATTTGAATAAAATGAATACTGTGGGTCAGAAAAGAAACTAATACTAAATTTTTAAAACAGTCAGGATTTTCTAAACAATCATGTTTTTTTATAGATATAAACACACATACAGACACACACACATACATACACACACTCACTGAGTGTCTGATATGCTTTACCAAAAGTCATTTATTTTCCCCAAATATGTTTTAGAAATAGCATGCTAAAGAATGAATCATAAAGGAAAAGGTAATTCTGGAGATGCACAAGGAGAAAACTGCAGTAGTTTCTTTGGTTACAAGAAACAGGAATTGACTCAGACTAAATTTTTAACACATTTCTATATATTTCCAGTAATGACAAAAGTTAAGCGGTATCCATGCTATCTATTATATCAAAACCAACACATTAGAAAAATGCTACCTAAACTTATCTTCTCTCTATTCCAGATAAATCCTATTTTGGAATACCTGCAGTTTTAGTTAAAAATTGTTACTAACTTTTACATTAAAAATAATTAGAGTTAACATTTATTGAGTGCTTATCATTTGCCATGAATTGTTCTAATCACTTGACAAGTACGAATTTACTTAATGCTCACAATACTCTTATGAGGTGAATACATTTATTTTTCCCATTTTACAAATAAAGACATTGAGCCAGAAAGAAGTTAAGAAACATGTCCAAGGTCACACAGATAATTAGTGGGGAAGCTTGAATTCCAATTATCAGTCTGGCTGAGTTTCCATGCTCTTTAACACAATACTTTAATACTTCTTAATATTATATACTCATAAGTTTGTTAATATTTTACAAATAATTATGGTTCCCAATTACTTCTCTGGGATTCATATTGTCTTCTCTTTATTGTACATATTCTTTAGGAATTATTTCAATGGTTCTATGCATAATAAATTTCCTGAATCCATGCATATATAGACTTTTATATAAGAAAATACTTCTATTTTCCCAGACAATATATACAATTTAACTAAGCCTAGAATCCTAGGTTCCAAATTGTCTGAAATTTTATATAATTTTCTATGTCTCTCCCAAGACAGTATTTTTTTACAGTTTGACGTTGTGGTGATTATCGTCACCATAACTTCTGACCAGCCTGTGCACTGGGAGGATGGGGTGGAGCCATGAGAAGTTCACCCCCTTTGCAGTAGGGAGGAGCCTGGCATCTCCTGTTTTGGGGTGGAATTGTATCTGTGAGGCAGGAAAACAGCTAGCAGGACTCTCACTTTACTGAGACTCCCCATTTCTCTTTTTTTTGTCCTTTTTACCCAATAAACCCTGTCCCTTTTCACCTTTCAAAGTGTCTGTGAGCCTAACCTTTTCTAGCTGTGTAACAAGAACCCTAAGGAGACAGTCCTATAACATCTATCTATCTATCTATCTATCCGAAACAAATCTTGTAGCATCCTAATTTCTCATTCTACAAGATTGCACCAAATACGTATATTCACACATACATACATTAGGTTACCTAATTTCTCATGCCATAAGATTTTATATGTATTTAAAATATGTATAACAAACATAAATATACATAAATAATACATAGATAGAAATGTTTTGTGTTTTGTGATTGGTATGCAGTTGGTAACATAAATATGTATAATATAAGTAATATTTTCCAAATAAATAAAATGATTACAAGTTATCAATTACATTAATTTCGAAAAACACTGTTTAATCTTGGTTACACCTCAGGAAACTATATGGAAGAGAAAATAGATTGCTGAATAAAATAATTGTATTAGAGACTTTCATGAAATTCAAGGGCTTGTATACATGTCAGCTTCCTGGTTGTGATATTGTACTATAGTTTTGCAAAATGTTATCATTTCCAAAAAAAGGTGTGTATCTACAATTATTTCAATCAAAAATAATAATCAAGGAGCACTTGGGAATGAAATTAATTTGCTGATGCCCAAGAAGCTGCTCTCATTCACCATTTCACAACCTGCATCTTCACTGTTTCAAAGCATTCTATGCCCTCTTTCTCTTCCTACACACCTACCAAAAGTAAAATAAACTGCGTTAAACATTTTTTAACATAAGTTACACAGGAAAATTAATTAATCAACCCCTCGCCCCCATAGATATTTAGAAAATACGGAATTTTCTCAGAAATTTTACTCTCTATATCTTATATTGCATTTCTGATTATGGTATTATTATTATTATTATTATTATTATTATTAGAGATGGAATCTCACTCTATCATCCAGCCTGGAGGGCAATAGTGTGATTTCAGCTCACTGCAACCTCCACTGCCCAGATCAAGCAATTCTCGTGCCACGGCCTCCTGAGTAGCTGGGATTACAGGAACTCACCACCGCCCCCAGCTAAGTTTTGTATTTTTAGTAGAGATGGGGTTTCACCATGTCAGCCTTGCTAGTCTTGAACTCTTGACCTCAAGTGATCTGCCCACCTCAGCCTCCCAAAGTTTTGGAACTACAGGCATGAGCCACTGTGCCTTGCCTATTATTATTGATTAATATATCAATTTCTGAGAATACACAATTGCTAATAAGTTAGACATATAGTTGGTACTTACTATATCAAATTGGACAATAATATTTTTAAAAAATGTATTACTCTTAATTTGATGTAAATGTAATGATAAAAGGAAAAGATAAAAAGATTAATGTCTTATTTCACCTGGAGCTTATATTTTACTGTTAAAAATTTCTCTTACCAGCAGATATTCATTTTATTTCATTAGACATATTAGTGTTATGAATAGATATCAATTTCAAAAACTAAGTATAAGTAGTTGAATTATTATTCACATTTATTTGCATTTATTATTTCGAGTGCAACATCACAGCAGAAAATCAGGTTATTTCACACACCATTTCAAATCACCAAAAATAAGCATGCATGTATTTGAGCATTTTATTACCCTATTTCATAGTGAAATATGAAGAATATATTTTTTCTTGGGTTTAAGCTTTTTTTCTCTACTCATTTGATTAACAAACTTATCTGTATATAGCCCATTCAATGCTCCATTTCCTTCTGTAAAATTTCAAACACAAAATCACAAGATATGTCACTACAAAGACTACCAGCAGAATCAAATGTGACAAACAAACATTACATCATTTTCCTTTTACCCTTTCAAAAAGAACATGTTGGATTGAGCTAATTTTAGGTTTCAGATGAAATGTAATCACATCATTTCACCCTCACCTAGGGAAGTAAAAAATTGAACTTCATGCATTAGGCTATAACCTTAAGATTATGAAATGATCTATTTTCTTTAATTCACTAGCAACGTAATAGTTACATCACTTTAGAAGAGATTAGGATTTCAAGACGAGATCCACAGAGAATTTTAATTTCCCTGACTGGTTTCCTGCTAGTTTTAAACAGATGACTATCAATTCTTTATAAAATGTAGGAGAGTTACATTAACCAGATAACTTCAGTCCTGAAAAGCAAAACTGGTATAATTAATTTGGTAACCTAACTAAGCTTTTCATACTTAAGTTAAAAATGTGATTTAAAAAAATTAATTAACAAATATCTTTGGTGTAGATTAAATATTGTTTCAGACACTATTCAGGATGAACAGTGAATTGAGTATAAAGAAAACAAATCTCTGAATTTAAAGATTTCTGTCATACTAGGATTACAAAGAACTCTTGGGCAATTATAACTAAATTTAGGAAGTGTGACAACTAGAGTAATTATTTGGTGATACAGGCCTATAAATAAAAGAATTGATCTAGTTTAATATTGGGAGATATGGAAAGCCTTCTAAAAAATGCCATATTTAAGTCAAAACAATAAACTGATTTCTGCTAATGGTTTGTACTTTATCTTGAAAACAAATGGTGTCTATTGACTAAATTTAAGGAAGGTGGAGTTAAACCAGATTTGTATTTTTAAAAGATCCTTCAGGCTGGTCCTGGTGGCTCTCACATGTAATCCCAGCACTTTGGGAGGCTGAGGTGGGTGGATCATCTGAGGTCGACAGTTTGAGACCAGCCTGACCAACATGAAGAAACCACGTCTCTACTAAAAATACAAAATTAGTTGAGCGTGGTGGCACATGCTTGTAATCCCAGCTATCAGGAGGCTGAGGCAGGAGACTCGCTTGAATCCATGAGGTAGAGGCTGCTCTGAGCCAAGATCATGCCATTGCACTCCAGCCTGGGCAACAAGAGTGAAACACAATCTCAAAAAAACAAAAAAATCCTTCAAACTGAAGTACAGACAATCGACTAGAGGGAGGGCAGCTGACAAGATGTCTAAAAAACTTATACACTCCTGACCTCAAGTGATCCACCCTCCTTGGCCTCCCAAAGTGCTAGGAGCCATTACAGGTGTGAGCTATGGTACCCAGCCAATATTTGTCAAAAAATATTTAAATCAATTGTGATAGAATGCCTTTAAGCCTTTAACAGACTGCTATTGGGGATATTGTTAAGCTAGAAATAGGTCCCTGTATTTGGCATTACAGAAATTGATCACAAAGAACAAATATTGTTAAAAATCTGAGAAATATTGTTTAGAATTTTTTAAATGATGAGATGCAAATATGGACGAGTCATTGTAATTGCAGCAGTGCAGCCTATCTTCTGATATTACTGAACATGACACAAATTACATCAGTTTGAACAAAGGCAACTACTAAAGAGGTCACCAATACTGTAATGTTGATAAAAAGTGGAGATAAGTCATGTACACCAGGAGGTGGCAAACCTTTTCCATTTCCATAAGGAGCAGATATTTTAGGTTTTGTAGGACATGTGTGTTCTTTGTTGTTACTCATCTCTGTTCTTGTCATGTGAAAGCTGCCATAGACAATATATAAGCACATGAGTGAGGCTATGTTCTCATAAAACTTTATTTATGGACACTGTAATTTGAATTTTCTAAGATTTTCATTTGTCATGTTTTAATTTTTTTTCAACCACTTAGAAAAACGTTCTTAGCTAGTGGGCCATACAAAAATAGCTCCAGCCAGATTTGGGCCATGGGCAGTAATTTCTTAATCCCTATTCTACACAATAAAATTAAATGAGAGTTTCAGCTAGGTGGAATCAAATTCTCCAAATTAAGACATTTGCAGCAGTTTCAGTCTACTATTTAACTCTAGGGAACAATTTCAACTATTTAAATTTAGAATTTTTAAATATCAAGTATCTGAAATAAATGAAAATTGCATTGAAAAGAAACAAATGGGGGAACACCCATTCAAATGTGTGATTTTTTTGATTAAGAAATGAAAAAGCAATGTCACTTTTATCAAGTGAAGCAGGAATTGGTACATGTGTCACTAAATCCAAAATTGCCTACCTGTATAAGGTCATGTTGTTAAATAAATAAATTATCTAGTTTATTCATGTAAATCTTACCTTATTGCATTGATCTAGAGAATTAAGGCCATGAAGTTCTTACCCTTACTTCTCCATTTCGCTTTGCACATATTAAAAATTACTTCATTGGCTTCTATACCTAAAAAACAAGGCAGTGCTAGAACTTCATTATAACTATCCTTTGTAAAAGACAAAACAAGTTGCAATGTATTGATTCAACTTACATTTATTGCTTACCTTGTGCTGTGTGCTGTTCCAAGTAGTGGGGTTAGTATTATAAACACTGGCAGCAAGCATTTTTATTTAACCTGTGTCAAGATAGCTTAATCAAAGTGGTAACAATAACATTGTTTTGGACTTCAGAAAGGCTTGCATTAATTAAAATGGTCCATTTGAACTTAATTCATTAAGTGGTTAGATTAGCAAATATGATGGATTTATTCCCAATGAAGATTCAGATGTACAACATGCATTTTAATACTTGTATGACATTGATAAATTATATAGAAAATTGCAAATCATTCTACATACTTGTAGTATAGGAACAATTTGTTTACAAAGCTATAAATAGAAGGGCATTCCACTAACATCCTTCTGGACAAATAAATGTTTTGGAAGGGCTGAGACTGGTTCCCATAAAAATGCATCAAAACTTCAGTGCCTGCTTGGGACATTTTTGAATCTGCCCTGCAGTATTTCAGGAGACTGTAAAAAGAAACTTTTTGAAATATGATATAGAAGGAAACATATAACCACAAATAAGCTCAAGGCATTGGTCATCAAAATAAAGATGAGTAAGGAAGAATATCAAAATTGAAAATTACCTTTTAGTTTTCCTCAGGAGGAAATTGGTTATATCATATATTTAAATCCATATTTAAATTGAAGATAATTTTTAAGAGGGAGAGGAAAATGTCTTTATTTTAATTTCTACTAAGTGCTCCAGGTAAAATTGATGACTTAATAACGTTAGCTCACTTTTGTTCACTTGATCCTTGCACAAGATCCTGCGTCAAAATAGGCCAGATGTGTTTTCTCTCTCTCTCTCTCTAAAATACTTGTATTTTAGGTGACATTTCTACATTTTCAAAAATTCACATTATGTTTTAAATTAGCCTGAGGACTCAACTAGATAATAGCAAGACAAATTAAATAAAAGCATGTAGAAAATATTTGGCTTTATATTCCACTTTGAAATTTCATTGCTGTTTCTTACAATTGTATCTAACTTTTCTTACTCAGAGTATCTCCATGATTAAAAAGAACATCTGGAAAAATAACTAATATATGCAAATGGTCATAAATGTTGCTACCTCCTTATCACTGTTGTCTTGTTTTATTAAATTTATGCCTTTTGTGAAATGGCACTCTCTGAGTTGTTTCATTGCAATATTTATTTTGAACGTGCACACATGATCTTGCTATCAAAATACTGGAAGGGATTGATGTGAATCTAATGTTCCATGTAGATTGAAGGATATAATGAGATTGAAAATATTTGCCTTATTGACATAATGATCTAAAAATACAAATTTGACAAATACTCTTGTCAGGCATTCTAAAAAAAATGTATCTCCTTCTGCCTCTCCCTCTTTTATTCCCACTCACTTTTTCCTCTTCTCCCTGCCTTTATTCATTATGTAAGGTGAAGAAGAGTATATTTTCAAAAATACTAGTGCAAACTGTTTCTCTTTGGGTACACCCCCAGATAAACATCTCTTAGTAAGATTGTATCTGCTGACATTGAAGTGTTGTCCATATGCCAAACCATGAAAAATGGACTTTCTTTGTCAAAGATTAACCTGATATCACTGTAACTTTCAGCTGATAAGCCAATTGATTCAGGAAATTTAAAGTAAACATGTTTTGTAGTTCTCCTTATAGAGATCTTTCACCTCCTTGCTTAGCTGTATTCCTAAGTATTTCATTTTCACTGTGGCTATTGCACAGGATTGTGTTCTCAGTTTTACTCTCAGCCTGGACTTTGTTGGTGTATAGAGATGCTACTGATTTTTGTATGATGATTTTGTACCCTGAAACATTCCTGAAGTTTATCTGATCAAGGTGAGTTTGTGCAGAAACTATGAGGCTCTCTAGGCATAGAATTATATCATCAGTGAAGAGAAATAGTTTGACTTTTTCTTTTCCTATTTAGATGCTTTATATTTCTTTCTCTTGCCTGATTTTTCTTGCTAGGACTTTCAGTTCTATGTTCAATAGGTGAGGGGGGACATCCTTGTCCTGTTCCAGTTTTCAAAGGGAATGGTTCAAGCTTTTGCCCATTCAGTTTGATGTTGGCTGTGGGTTTGTCATAGACGGTTCTTATTATTTTGAAGTGTATTCCTTTAATGCCTAGTCTGTTGAGAGTTTTTATTATGAAGAGATGTTGGATTTTATCAAAAGATTTCCTGCACCTTTCGGGCACACATGGACATAAATATGGGAATAACAGACACTGTAGACTACTAGAGGTTGAAGGAGGCAGGTAAAAAACTGCCTATTGGGTACTATCCTCACTAACCAGGTGATGATATTTATACTTCAAACATCAGCATCATGCAACATTCCCATGTAACAAGTCTGCACATGTGCCCTCAGCATCTAAAATAAAAGTTGAAAGCAATGTGTATGAAGAAAAATTCACCCTTCCCTCACACAAAAACCAACTTCAAACTGAAACTCCTTTTCTATCAGCCCCACTTACTCACTCCTCTGTCTTTTACACAAAAGTAAACTGAACTGAAATGGGCACTTAAAATGGAGATTGACTAGCTAAGGGAAGGAGTGAGGATGGTAGTAGCTCTAAAGAAGAGCTATTCTTTGAATGAGATTGCAAATATAAATTGAATTTCAATATGTAAATAAGAGCACCATCATAATTGCCTGGGATTGACTGAATATCTACAGTATGCCAAACATTGTGGAGAGCATATGCAAATTTTAATTATTTGAACCTCACCCAAAATACGAAGACAGATACTATTATTATACATTATTCTGATGAAGAAAAGATGATCAGTAGTAACCTGATTTAGGTCAAACAGCTTGTTGCTGATAGCAGCATTTAAACAGGGTTGGTTTGCTTTAGCAGCATGCTCGTTTGCTTGTAGCAATTCCTAAGGTTCCATTCACTTGTTCTGTCCTCATTCTCCCAGAGGAAGGTACAAGGACAAACAAGCCAGTCCTGAGTACTGGAAGTAGCAGGAACAAATTTTAAACCTCTTATTTTCTGTCCTATTGATTGGCCTTGTCCCCAGTCTTGTCTCCTATGAGTTAGTATATTTCACTGTACTGACTTTTCATCACTTTCATTTGGAGCAGCACATAACTTATAAAGCAAAGTGTATCCCATGGCTTTGTTCATGGGAATAATCTTCCCGATTTTGTGAATAATCCTTCCTTGCTGACCCAAGCTTGCTCTGGAAAAGCAGGCAAGACCAGAGTGAGTTCCATGCAAAAAGGCATGTAGAAGTCATTTATGGCTTCTACTAATACAATGGTTGATATGGTTTGGCTGTGTTCCACCCAAACCTCATCTGGAAATGTAGTTCCCATAATATCCATGTATCATGGGAGGGAAGAAGTGGGAGGTATTGGAATCATAGGAATGATTACCCCCATGCTGTTTTTATGATAGTGAGTGAGTTCTCATAAGAGCTGATGGTTTTATAAGGGGCTTTTCCACCTTTGCTCAGCACTTCTCTCTCCTGCCGCCATGTGAAGAAGGATGTGTTTGCTTCCCCTTCTGCCATGATTGTAAGTTTCCTTATGCCTCTTTAGCCATGCAAAAGTGTGACTTAATTATATTTCTTTCCTTTATAAATCACCCAGTCTTTGGCAGTTCTCTATAGCAGTGCAAGAATGGACTAATAGAAACAGTCTTCACATGGGGTAACCATACTTTTGGCGTCATATAAAAACTTTCCAGTGGGTGATCAGACACAGACTTAAGGAAGTCTATTTCCATATTCTCAACTTTTACATGTTTTCTTGAAGAGCCTGGGGTAGAGGCATCATGCTGGTTTTCTTTCTAACTCCCCTTTCTCCCATTTTCCCAAACAATTTTATACCTTTCCCACAACCTGAGATCTTCTGGATGGTAAACAAAGAAAATATTTAAATAGTGGTCCCAAAGAAGAATTCTTTAATAAAAGTACCGTAAAATTGTCCTTATTTTGGAAACATACACCCTCCCAAGGCTGAACCAGAAAGAAATTGAATCCCTTAACAGACTGATAATAAGTTCCAAAATTGAATCAATGATAAATAGCCTACCAACCAAAAAAAACCCCACAAGACCAGGTACATTCACAGCTACATTCTATCAGGTGTACAAAGAAGAGCTGGTATCATTCTTATTGAACTTATTCTAGAACATTGGGGAGGAAAGACTAATCCCTAACTCATTTTCTAAGGCCAGCATTAACCTGATACAAAAACCTGGCAGACACACACACACACACACACACACACACACACACACACACAGAAATATAACTTCAGGCCAATATCTTTGATGTACATAGATGCAAAAATCTCCAACAAAATACTAGCAAACCAAATCCAGCAGCACATGAAAAAGCTAACTCAACACAATCAAGTAGGCTTTGTTTCTGAGATGCAAATTTGGTTAAACATATGCAAATCAATAAATATGAGTCATCACATAAACAGAACTAAAGACAAAAAGCACATGATTATCTCAATAGATGTATAAAAGGATTTTGACAAATTTCAACTTCCCTTCACGTTAAAAACATTCAATAAACTAGGCATTAAAGGAACATATTTCAAAATAATATGAGCCACCTACGACAAACCCACAGCTGACATCATAATGAATAGGCAAAAGCCTAAAGCCTTTCCCTTGAAACCCAGAACAAGACAAGAATGCCCAGTCCTACCACACCTATTCAATATAGTATTGGAAGTCCTGGTCAGAGAAATCAGGAAAGAGGAAGAAATAAAAGGCACCCAAATAGGAGGAAAGGAAGTTAAACTATCCCTGTTTGCAGATGAAATGATTCCACATCAAGAAAATTCCATAATTTCTACCCATAAGTCCCTTGATCTGATAAACAACTTTGGCAAAGTTTCAGTATACAAAATCAATGTACAAAACTCAGTAGCATTTTAATACCCTAGCAGTACCCAAGCAGAGAGTGAAATTGCTACAAAAATATGAAAGTACCTAGGAATATAGCTTAACCAGAGAGGTAAAAAATCTCTGCAGTGAGAATTACAAAACACTGCTCAAAGAAATCAGAGATGACAGAAACAAATGGAAGAACAATTCATACTTATGGATAAGAAGAATGAATGTTGTTAAAATTCCCATAATGCCTAATGCAACTTATGGATTCAATGCTATTCCTATCAATATGCCAATGCCATTCCTTACAGAACTAGGAAAACTGTTCTAAAATTCCTATGGAACCAAAAAACATCCAAATAGCAAAGACAATCCTAAGCCAATAGAACAAAGTTGGAGGAATAACACTGCCCAACTTCAAATTGTACCACAAGGCTGCAGTAACCAAAATAGCATGGCGCTGGTAAACACAAACACATAGATCAATGGAACAGAATGGAGAGCCCAGAATTAAGCCACACACTTGCAATCATCTATCTGATTTTTGACAAAGCAGGCAAAAACCAGCAATGGAGAATGGATTCACTATTCAATAAATGGTGGTGGGATAACTGGCTAGCTATGTGCAGAAGATTGAAAATGGACTCCTTCCTTACACCAAGTTCGAAAATCAACTCAAGATGGATTGAAGAACTAAATGTCAAACCAAAAACTATAAAAATCCTGGAAAATAACCTAGGAAATATTATTTTGGATGTAGGAAATGGCAAAAGATTTTATGACAAAAATACCAAAAGCAATTGTAACAAAAGCAAAACTAATAAAGAGCTTCTGCAAAGCAAAAGAAATTGTCATCAGAGTAAACAGACAATCTGTAGAATGGGAGAAAGCATTTGCAAAGAATACATCTGAAAAAAGTCTCATATCCAGAATCTACAAGGAACTTAAACAAATGTACAAGCAAAAACAGAAACAACCCTATTAAAAAGTAGAAAAAGAATAGGAAAAAACACTTTTGAAAAGAAGACCTACATGTGGCCAACTGGCATATGAAAAAATGCTCAATGTCACTAACCATCAGAGAAATGCAAATCAAAACTACAGGGAGATACGATCTCACACCAGTCAGAATGGCTGTTATTAAAAAGCCAAAAAATAAGAGATGCTGGTGAGGTTGTAGAGAAAAAGGAACATTTATTTACTGTTGGTTGGAAGTAAGCTAGTCCAACCATTGTGAAAAACACTATGGTATTTCCTCAAAGAACTAAAAGCAGAACTACCACTTGACCCTGCAATATCCTTACTGGTTATACACCCAAATGAACATAAATAGCTACATCATAAAGACAATTGCAGGTGTATGTTTATTGCAGAACTGTTTATAATAGCAAAGACATGGATTCAACCTAAATGCCCTTTAACAGTAGACTGGATAAAGAAAGTTTGGCACATATGCACTGCAGAATACTATGCAGCCCATAGAATGAAAGAGATCATGTCCTTTGCAGTAACATGGATGGAACAAGAGGTCATTACTTTTAGCAAACTAATGCAGGAACAGAAAACCAAATAGTGCATGTTCTTACTTATAAGTGGGAGCTAAATAATGAAGCCTACTTGAGGGAGAGAGTGGGAGAAGGGAGAGGCTCAGAAAAAAATAAAAGCTAGGGCCGGGTGTGGTGGCTCACACCTGTAATTCCAGCACTTAGGGAGGCTGAGGTGGGCAGGTAACAATGTCAGGGGATCGAGACTATCTGGCTAACATGGTAAAACCCCATCTCTACTAAAAATACAAAAAAATAGCTGTGTGTGGTGGCAGGTGCCTATAATCTCAGCTACTTGGGAAGCTGAGACAGGAGAATCACTTGAACCCAGGAGGCAGAGGTTGCAGTGAGCCTAGATCATGCCATTGCACTCCAGTCTGGGTGATAGAGTGAGACTCCATCTCAACAAAACAAAACAAAAAATGAAGAAAATAAATAAAAGCTGTCAGGTACTATGCTTAGTACTCAGGTATATCCTCAACTAATGAGTTTACCTATGTAATGAACTTGCACATGTGCCCCTGAATGTAAAATAAAATTTAAATATTAAAAAAGGAAGATTATGCATTTTAAAATGGTTTTATTATTACGCATTTTATTGCTTATGGTTAAAAGAATCATATTAACAATTTTATATACCAAATTTCAGTAAAATATAGTAGAAAGTACACTCTTTAAACATAATGAGAAAAATTCAATGTTAATTTGAGAAGGAGAGGTGGCACATTTTTCAAACTTCTTTAACAGGGTTGTTATGAGCTAAATTATATTCCTCCAAAATTCATATGTTGAAGCCTTAAACATCAATACCCCAGAATGTAACTGTATTTGGAGATAGAGCTGTTCAAGATGTAATTAAATTAAATTGAGGTCATTAGGATGGGTCCTAATCCATTAAGATTGGTGTCCTTAGAAAAAGAGGCAATCTAGATGTATATACATGCAGAAGGAAGATTACGTGAGGACACAGGAAGAAGATGGTCATCCTGTGGCTAAGCCAACAGGAGAGAGGCTTGAGAGTAAATGGAAATAGGAAAGGGAAATGGTCTAATCGCCACAAGCCAAGAGTGGAATAGAGCCTTTCCTCATAGCCCTTAGAAGGCCCCAACCCTGCCAACACCTTGATCTCAGCCATATAGCCTTCAGAAGTGAGACAATAGATTTCTACTTTTTAAGTCACCCAGTTGGTGGTAATTTGTTAGGGCAGCCCTAGCAAACAAATACAAGAAGCAAGAATATTTGAGACCATCTCTATAATCTAGGCTGAAAGGATTTTCCTAATTTATGGAGCAACCAACAGAGAAGAAACTTGCCCAGGCTTTACAGGAAGCCTTGTAGTAATAAAAAGAGAGCACTTGCTTTCAATGGTCCCTCTGCATACATTCCTTAGAGGTCTGTGATTGTGGCAGACATAAACCTAAAGCCTTTCATCATGACAACAAAATAGCATCAATTATGCCTAGTCTGAAGACTTTATATCTATACTTAAAGCTCAAAATTGAATGATAAAGTGATAAATTACTAGTATGAGACGTAAATTGCAAATAAAATAATAAAGCTTATCTACTTAAAAATGAGATCAGTCAAAATTAGCTACTTTGACTCTAGCAACAATATAGAGGCCTTATAAAAACAGCTCTTTTTTTATTACGGTTTCCTATAGTTTGATTTTCTTAGTTGAAGAGAGATTTTCTTTTTTAATAAGAAAGTTTGATTAGTGCGTTTGTGAGGGAAGAGGGTTAGGAGATGTTTTTTTCTTGAGGAAAGGACCCTAATTTAATGTTGTTTTCTGCTCCCTTTGTTCATTTATTTTTGATGTTCAAAACTAATTTCTTCCTCAACAGGCAATCTTCAGTTGGAAATATCCCTGTTGACCTCTGTCTTCAGTTTTGTGTAAAAATGTTTGTGTGCCATTTTTTAAGTTCACAAGTCTAATTTTCTCCCCAGAGGGTGTTCACAGTTTCTTCAAAGACTTCAATGCTTATCTGTTGTTTGAAGTTTTTTTTTTTAACGGCTCACACATTTTGCCTTGAAGGTCTCCCCTGGTCAGCTCGATGAAGAAAAGGAGATCTGAATAAGGTTGCTCAGAACTGACTGCTGTTAATTAGGTAGGTTAGAACACAGTACATTTCACTCTGCTGTTTTCACTTCCAATAGTTTACCCAGTATCTAAATTGGAAGCACAGGTGCCTGATCTGAAAATAAATATTTTTTCTCTTTTTGATCCTCAACCTTTTAAACTTAGAGATGACAGCACTAAAATACAATTTATTTTTTAAAGCAGATTCTAGAATGTAATTAGCAAATAGGCCTCTACTGTATGAGATCATAAAAGCCTAGATTCTCATTAACAGTAGGATTAATTTTCCAGATTTGTAATGCTAGAACAATTCTGACTAATTTCTGTATAGCTTAGAGTCTTCTAATATTAAATTTATTGTATGGATGATTTAAAAGGTCAATTAAACACACTGATAAACAACATCATTAGAAGAGATCAAGAAGGAGCACATATGTTGGAAGCCAACTGCCCTATCTATGCACCCTCACTTCTCAGGCCTATTCTCAGCCTTGCAATTTTCAAGACCAGTTTTATCATGCCCATTATTTTCATTTGTGTAGGTTACCATGCTATTTGTCTTCCAGTAGACTCTAATCTTGACAGAGCTTTGTGCAATTCCCTTTTGCATATCTTGAAACACTTTCACTGTGTTTTTGAATCATTCATACCCTGTATCTTTCCCTCTGTGAAATTTTCTTCCCCTTCTTGGTTTTCACTTTTGAAACCTGTCTGTCTTCTAAAGAAACTGCTTCTTTGCATCACTTCCAGGTAGTGGATGTTCTTGGCTGCATCTTTTGGACATTTGGGCTTGGAGGTGGGACGGTCTTTTTCTTGTTCCTCTTTCCAACTTCCAGCAATTCTCCTCTCTTATCTCTAAAAGCCAGCTGCATGATGCTCTTGACATGAAATGTTATTACTATCCTGCCTTGTCATAAAGTCATCTACTTACCCTGAACTGCCTCCTTTCTCATTTAGTCACTCCTCTTCATTTCTTAATGATTTTGGTTCATGACTCAGTACTACTATAATCCAGCCTAGATCATTATTTTTGGAGATTTCAAAATGAATGTAGATTCTTATTCCAACCCCCTAGCCTCTTGTTTCTTAATCTTCTCTGCCTCTGCAATCCTGTCATCAGCCACTCACCTTCATGCCATGTTCTAGACCTTGTCATTAAAAATAACTACATCCCCATTATAATCGCATTGTGAAGCAGTCCATTCTTCTGACCACCCTTTCTGTCTTTCCACTTCCTTCTCTTTCCTAAGCCCAAATCTAATAAAACTCTAAACAAGTAAATGCAAAATTCACTGATCTTATAGCTTTTGACATGTGTGTCTCTCTTTTCTATTATTTATCATAAATTCCATAATTTAGTACTACTGTTGCTTCCTTGATTATATCCCCACTTCCCTTGCTTCAAACTCTTGACTAAAACACAACCTCGGTTAAAATAAAATTTTCTCCTATGCCATGCATACATTCTTGTAACTGAACATGGCTGAAAAACAAAACAAATACAGATACATGCTAATTGTCTCATCTTAGATTCATGATCAGTACAATGATTGAGGTCTGGCACTCATATTTCCCGAGTCAATTAATCTCCCACTCTTCACGACAATGTGTTACTTTCTTCTCTAAAGTAAAAAAGACTTCTAAAATCATTCTACCATCCCTCAGCTGATGAGCATGTTACTTATATCATGAAAAAACTAGAGAAACTTAAAAGATAACTTTTACCCCTTCACCGCATTTACCCATCTATGCCCACAGACTCCCTCTTGCCTCTTGTTACTGCAAATGAACTCTTCGTATACCTCTAAGGTAGCTCCTCAAGTGTGCATGAGATCCCATCCCCTCAAGTCTACTCAAGAACATGTTCTAGCGTTTTATCTTTTCCCTCTTGCAACTGCACTCTTTTCAATTCAACGTTTCTCATCACTCTACAAGTGTTCTTTAGTTTCCCTGTATACAGTAGTAACATCAACAAATGAAAACATAAATTTCCTTTGGATTTCTTCATTTTCCCGCATTTTTTTCCTTTAAAATGAAAAATCCTTGAAAGAGTTTTCTAGTGTTCTCTTCATTAATTCCTCCTCTAGCATTGTTTCTTTAATCATTCTAATCAGTATTCTTCTCTCACATTGTATTAAGCCATTCTTGCACTACCATAAAAAATACCTGAGGCTGGGTAATTTTTTTAAAAAATAAGTTTAATTGGCTCACAGTTCTGCAAGCTGTACAGGAAGCACAGCACCAACATTTTCCTGGCTTCTTGGGAGGCCTCAGGAAGCTTCCAATCATGGCAGAAGGTGAAAGGGGAGCAGGCATCTCACGTGATCAAAGTAGGAGCAAAAGAGATGGGGGAGGTGACACATACTTTAAAAAATCCAGATCTCAGGAAAACTCACTCACTATCACAAGGATAGCACAAGCCAGGAAAGATCCTCCTCCATGACCCAACACCTCCCACCAGCCCCACCTCCAACACTGGGAATTACAATTCAACATGAAATTTGTCAGGGGCATATATTCAAACTACGTCACACATCTTCACTGAAATTATTTCAATCAAATTCACCAGTATCCTCTAACAAAAATTTTATGACCAAGTGTGAATTCTGACTTCATCTCATTTAAATTTTCTGTAGTATTTGACATGGTTGATAATTCTATCCCCATTTGATTTCTAGATGCTTTAATAGTTATACTTTCTTATTCTTCTTTCCTATTTACGCCTCTTCTCCCTGACCTTTTAACATGGGAGTATACAAGGCCTCCGTCGTCATTGGACCACTTTCCTTTTCTATTTCCATTTACTCTCTTGATTCTTGATGACTCCTTTCTGTGTTAAGGTTTTGAAAACACTGATCACTCTTACATTTACGTCGTCAGTTCAGGTCAGTCCCTAAATTCAAGAATCAGATATTTAGCTGCCTTCTTGTATCTTCACTTACATTCTCAACTCCCTTATTTATAACCCATGTATCAAACATATATCCAAAACTAAACTTTTAATGCCACCAATATTCTGTACTACTATCTAATTTTGGAATTATTTTTTATCAGCTTCAGAAGAAATCCTGTACTCATTAGCAGTCATTCCCCACTTTTGTCCTTCATCTGCCATTGGTAACTACTAATCCACTTTTTGTTTCTATGGATTTGCCTATTCTAGAAATTTCATATAAATATGATCCCATAGTATGTGGCCCTTTATGTCTGGCGCCTTTCATTTAGCCAAATGTCTCCAAGCATCTGCCATGTTGTATCAGTAATTTGTTCCAGTTTATGGCTGAATTAATATTTCATTGTAAACTCACAGTGTTCTCCAGCTTAGTAAATGGCAACTCAATCTTTTCATTTGCTAATCTTGTGTTATAATTTGGATATGTGTCTCCACCCAAATTTCATGTTGAATTGTTTAGCACCCCCATCCCCTTGGTGCTGTCCTCATGACAGTGAGTTCTTGTGAGATCTGGTCATTTAACCCTTTTCCCATTTAAGAAAAATAAAAATGCAAATTGCTGGCAGTGCTTATTAAATTTTATGTAAACATGCTCTTTGAAGCTGAAGCAAATCTTATTAATTTTTAATGTGAAAATAAAATGTAAAAACTGTTCTTGGAGTTATTTCTAAACAAAAATAACAGCAGAATCATCTCTTTCGGAAAAATAGGGTCCGTTACATGAATCTACGGCCAACAACTGAGAATGATGTCAACATCACTTATAGGAATGCTATGTTTTCTAGAATTTGATATTTTCAGTCATCAAAAATTACTATATTTTGTAAATGAAAATACCACTATTAAATGCAGAATTCTATAAATAGAATGATGGCTTTTGTTTCCAAATTCAATATACTAGAGTGATGTGAAAATAACAATAAAATATATTTTGTGGCGAAGTTTTCCTGGGGCAAACACTGCAGCTACAAGTGCCACTGGTGAGTATCCTCAGTACAGATGGGAAAGAGGTTAAAAGTATGTAGTGCCTCCCACCTGTCTCTCTTGCTCCTACTCCTGCCATGTGACATCTTCCTTGCTCCTTGCCTTCTGCCATGATTGGAAGATTCCTGAGGCCTCTCCAGAGGCAGAAGCTGCTGTGTTTCCTGTACAGCCTACAGAACTGTGAAACAATTAAAACTCTTTTCTTTATAAATTACCCAGTCTCAGGTATTTCTTTATAGCAAAGTGAGAATGGACTAATTCATCTGTAACACTATCTTCAAAATATACCCCAAATATGACCACCTTTGTCTACTTTTAATGGTCAAGTCACTAAAATGTCTTTATTTTTGTAAAAGGCCTTCTTACATCTGTCCTTGGCCCTTTCAGTGTATTTTTAATATAGCATCTGAAATAATCCTATTTTTTAAAGTAAAATGAGAGTACCTATTATTAATTAAATAAAATAATTTGTTCAGATTTTCTTAATTTTTACTTCATTTTGTTCTCTAGAATTCCTTCCAGGACATCACGCTACATTTTATTGTCATATCTTCTTAGGCTCTTTTTGTGTATGACAATTTTTCAGACTTGTCTCGTTTTTGATGACCGTGAGAATTTAGGGGAGTGCTGGTGAAGTCTGTTGTAAGATGCCTCTTTGATAGAGTTTGGATATTTGTCCCCACCCAAATCTCATATTTAAATGTAATCCTCAGTGTTGGAGGTGGGACCTGGTGGGAACTGTTTGGGTCATGGAGGTGGATCCCTCCATGTTTTGGTGCCATCCTCATGGTAGTGAGTGCATTCTTGAGAGAGATCTGGTTGTTTAAAGGTAGGTGGCACCTCCCTGCTCCTCTTTTGCTTCCTCTCACCATGTGACATGTCTGCTTCTGCTTCACACTCTGCTCTGAGTGAAAGCTCCCTGAGGTCTCTCCAGAGGCTGAGTGGATGCTGGTGTCATGCTTACTGTGTAGCCTGCAGAACCATAAGAGCCAATTAAACCTCTTTTCCTTATAAATTACCTAGCCTCAGGTATTTTTTTTTTTTTTTTTTTTTTAAAACACTCAAGAATGGCCAATATACTCTACTGGAATCTAATTTTCCTTTCATGATTAGATTAGAGTTATGAAAATTGGGGAGGGAGATTGCAGATGTAAACTGCTATTTTCATCCATTATATCAAAGCTGTATGCCATCAACACAATTTATAGCTCTTGATGTTGACTTTTATTACCTGTTGAAATAGTGTTTTTCATGTTTCTACATTGTTAAGTTACACCTTTTAATCCCTTTCCAAACTATATTTTTTGGAAGGAAGTCACTATGCACAGCTCACATTTAAGAAGTTGAGAGTCACAATTCATTTAAGGGGGTGTCCTTAGATAATCTGCTTGGAATTCAGCACAGGTTTGTCTCTTTTCCCTAATTTCTTTAATAATTTAAAAATGTATTTATATTAATATGTACTCACTGATATTTATTTTATACTTTGAATTTGCATCAGTACTAGTTTATTTTTTATTTACTTATTTATTTCTCAAATTACCATAGCTTTGGCCATCAGAGCCCTTTCAGTTGGCTTCCTTGTCCATCAGTCTATCCACCCCCACCAATTATGTGTGTGTGTGTTCTTCACCTCCTTCCTCCTCCTCTTCTTCTTCTTTTCTTTGTTCTTCTTGCTTCTCTCTTCTTCTTCCTTCTTCTTTCTTCTTCTTCCTCTCTTCTTCATTGTCATCATCATCTTCTTCTTCTTGCACATCCTTATTTTTTGGTGCTACAAGATGGTTTAGGCTCACCTAGTATACTTATTGCTTTGGGTAAATGTGATATACTCAGTCCTGGAATTATCCATTTCTACAAGGATATCTGTTTATTTGTTTGTTTTCATTGGAGAATAGAATAGTATTAGAAACCATGATCTGTGTACAAGATGTGCTCATTGCTCTGGGATCTCATTGCTTCTAGGCTTTCTAAGCTGAAAGGAAGGGAATATGTGTGTATATACTAACCCATGTAAGTACATAGATCTATAAATATTCTTTACATATAAAGTTCATATAAACTTTACATATAAAGTTCATGTAACCACCTATATCTGTATTAAGCTAAACATGGGTTAATACTGATATCTCCAATCCTATTGCATTACTTGGATCATTCTAGTCTCTTCTCCTTATCTTGATATAGATATGATGATTACTAAATCTAAATATTTATAACTCCCATTTCAGTAGTGAAAAACTTGACTCCTCCTATCAGACAAATGTTTACTTAAACCTTCAGTTCAAGTATATGTGTATAACAGTATCAGAATTGTTAACCTGTAGCATAAAAAGGAGCAACATTATCAACTAGAGTATAATACTTGCATACATATGCTTTTGTCTTTAATTTTACAAACTCCACTTATTTTCAAAGCTACATAAGTCAGTGTCTTTTCCCCTACCCCTTCAATGATGGTCTATAATATGTTTGTAATACAATCAGATTGTTTTATCACATCTGTATTCTGTCCTGGGATTCCTATGTCAAAGATTTACTATGCTGTAAATCCAATGGATTTTGAAAAATTCATGTCATATATCCACAATTACAGTATTATACTAGTTTCCTCACAGTAAAAAGATCATCTGTGTTCAATCTTCTACTTAACCCTTCCCATGTTCTCCTCAGTATCCTGTCAGACACTGGTCTTTTTACCAGCCCTACGGTTTTGCTTTTTCCAGAACACCTTGTAATTGGAATCATATAATATGTAGCCATTTTTATACTAGATTATTTTTCACTTAGCAACATGCTTTTAAGGTTCATTCATTTCTTTTCGTAACTTAACAGTTCATTTATTTTTGTGTTTTTAAATTTTATTTTCAAAATTTGGTAGAATTACTGGTGAAACTGAATCCGATCATTTCTTTTTTGAAAGTTATTAATTATTGATTTAATTTATTTAATAGATACAAAGTCATTCAGGTTATCTCTTTCTTCTTGTGTAAATTTCAGTATTTTCTGTCTTTTAAAAAATTGGTCCATTTCATATTTATTAAAATTATAAAAATATAGTTGCTTATAATATTCCTTCATTATTCTTTTAATATCTATGGGATCAGTAGTGATCACCCCTCTGCAAGACATTTCTCTGGGTGGCCTTAGATTTACCTAGATATCTGCATTTTCTCACTTGTAATTCTCAAAATTAACTGAAGAATGTGCTGGGAATGAAACATTCTGAGACAAAGAGGAACTGACCAGAACAGCCTGGGCTCTGTTCCTGTCCCTTCTAGAATGTTAGGTCTTACAATACTTTTGCTCAGCAACTCACATAAGTCTAGGACATAAAACCCAGGAAAGGTGAATTTTTGGGGTCTCTCAACTGCAGTGCAAATGGGTACATGCAGAAAAGACTTCACCTTGGGCATTTTTCCTGAACCTTGAAGAGCCAATGCTCTATGAATCCTATGCTTCTGTTGTTCCTCACGCCAGTATGAAAGTAATAAACTGGTTTCATGTAACTGAATGTGTGTGAGTGTTCTGTCTCACTAGGCTCCCGAAAGTGATAGAAGCTGGCATAGTCCAACATGCAATTGATGGAAGTTTAGAGTCTTTTCCTGGGATTGGTATCCAGGGTATGGTGAATCTTCTTTGAACTCTCTTTCATTGAATATTGGTAATTTCTGTTTGTTCTGTTTTTTCCTGGTTAGCCTGGCTAAATGGTTCATTCCAAAATACCAGCATTTGGGTTTGTTGATTAACATTTTCTTGTATCAAGTTTCAATGATTTTTGCTCTAATTTTTATTATTTTTTATTCTATTTCCTTTAGTCATAAAGGAAATGGAGTTTTGTTTTCTTAGAGCTTTGAATACAAAGTTTTATTGAGTCCACCTTCAAATCACACTGTTCTACTTATTGTACTAATTCCTCCCTTCTATCCCTTGTAACATGGCTCTTCTTGATCTAATAATCTAAGATAAATGCTTAAGTTACTGATTTTGTATATTTCTTCTTTTCTAATGTACACATTTATTGCTATAAATTTCCCTTTAAGGGCTACTTAAAAGGGAAGCATCTCACAAATTATAAAGAGTTATGTTTCATTTTCATTTATTTCAAAATATGTTTTAATTTGTCGGGAATTCTTTTTTGGTCCATTCAGAAGTTCATTGTTTTGTTTCTAAATATTTGAGTATTTTTCTAGTTATTGTCCTGTTCATTTTTAATTTAATTTGTTTCTAGTTAAATTCCATGTGTCCTCAGGACATACTTTGTGTGATTTATATTCTTTTTATTTATTTATTTATTTATTTATTTATTTATTTATTTATAGCGATGGGGTTTTGCTGTGTTGCCCTTACTGGCTTTGAACTCCTAGGTCTAAGTTATCCTCCCTCCGCAGCCTTTCAAGTCACTGTAATTATAGTCATGAGCTACCATACGTGGTGTTATATATTCCCTTTAGCTCTTAACATACAATTTGTGGTCAGAATGTGGAATATCATGGTGAAAGTTCAATGCAAGTTTCAAAAGAATGTATAGTCTGCTTTTGATGAATGAAACATACCATAAATATCAATTAGATCAAGTTGATTGATAGTGTTTTTTTGATTAATTACATGCTTATTGATTTTTTGTTTCTGCTTGATCTATCAATTACTGACAGGAGTGTTGAATTCTCCAGCGATAATAGCATATTTGCACATTTTTCTGTTCTATCAGTTTATATGTCACCTATTTTAATAGTCTATTTTCAGGTACATATATATTTAGGATTATATGCCATCTTAGAAAATTGAACAATTTACCATCATGCTGTTTTATGCCTGATAATTTTCCTTTTTAACATTAATATATCTGTTCCTGATTTCATTTGATTAATGCTAGCATGGTATACCTTCTCCCTCCTTTTACTTTGAAATTCATTGAAGCCTTTATGTTTAAGGTGGGTTTCTTGCAGCCAACACTGGGTCTTTTTAAGTTTTATCCACTATGACAAATGCTGTCTTTCTTTTATTTTTATTTATTTATTTACTTATTTGAGACAAAGTCTCGCTCTGTTCCCAGGCTAGAGTGCAGTGGTGTGATCTTGGCTCACTACAACCTCCACCTCCTGGATTCAAGCAATTCTCCTGCCTCAGCCTCCAAAATGCTGTCTTTTAATTGTGTATTTAGACCATTCATATTTAAATAGAATATTGAGATATTAGGATTAGTATATATCGTTTATATCTGTTTTCTATTTGTTGCTAAGACTTATTTTCCATTCTCTGTGGTTTAGTTAAGCATTTTGTACAACTCCATTTTATCTTGTCTCTTATTATATCAGTTTTAAATGAATGCTTTAGTTGTTTTCTTAGAGTTTTGAATACAAATGTTTTTATAGGTAATTTTTTATTGTACTTTAAGTTCTGGGGTACCTGTGCCAATGGTGCAGGTTTCTTACATAGGTATACATGTGCCATGGTGGTTTGCAGCATGCATCCCCCCATCATCTACATTGGGTATTTCTCCTAATGGTATCCATCCCCAATCTCCCCACTCCCTGCTATCCCTCCCCTAGCCCACCCACCCCCTTATAGGCCCTAGTATGTGATATTCCCCTCACTGTGTCCATGTGTTCTCATCATTCAACACCCACTTATGAGAGAGAACCTGCCGTGTTTGGTTTTCTATTCTTGTGTCACTGCTGAGAATGATGGTTTCCGGCTTCATCCATGTCCCTGCAAAGGACATGAACTCATTCTTTTTTATGGCTGCATGGAATTTTTATTAAGTCCACCTTCAAATCACACTGTTCTACTCATTGTGTAATGCAGGTCTGTTATAATTCCTCCCTCCCATTCCTTGTAACATTTCTTTTATTCATCTCACTTATCCACATGCTGTAATCACCCACTGCATTGCTACTGTTATCACTTTAAACAATGTTATATTTTTTGGTCAATTAAGAAGACAAATAAAATATTTTATTTTGTCTTTATTTCTCTTCTGACACTCTTTCTTCGTGTAATTATGAGTTACTAACCTCTATCATTTTCCTCCTGGCTAAAAAGAGATACTTTAACATTTCTTTCGACTGGTGATAAATATCTTCAGTTTTTGTTTGGATGAAGAAGTCTTCATTTCACCTTCACTTTAGAAGGATAATTTCACTGGATATAGGAGTCTAGATTTGCATAATTTCTTTTAACATTTTAAATATTTCACTATAATCTCTCCTTATTGCACAATTTCCTTTTTCTTTATTTTGTTTACATACATTTGTGGTGTATAAGTGTAATTTTGTTATATGGCTATATTGCTTAATGGTGAAGTAAGGGCTTGACTGTTTCTGTCACTGGAATAATATACATTGTACCTATGAAGTAATTTCTCCTTATCTACTTCACCTCCCATACCCCTACCCCTCCAAGTCTCCGTTGTCTATCATTATACGCTCTACACATTCTTTAGATCCCACTTAAAAGTGAGAACATGAGGTATCTGTCTTTTTGTGTGAGTTGTTTCACTTAAGACACATGATTCTTGTTGCCCTTAGTTTCACCCCTGTTGCTATAAAAGACAAGATTTCATTCTTCTTTTCATTCTTTTTATGGTAAAATAATATTCTGTTGTGTATATACACATTTTCACTTTTGGTATAAATTTAAGGGGTAACTACAACTTCTTTATTCAATCATTCGTGATTAGACACTTAACTTGATAGTGCCATCATAAACATATGAGTCCAGGTATCTTTTTGATGTAATACTTTCTTTTCTTTTGGGTAGATACTCAGCAGTGGGATTGCTAGGTCAAATGATAGTTGTATTTTTAGTTATTCAAGAAATGTCCTTACTGCTTTCCATAGAGGTTGTACTAATTTAGAGTCCCACGAATAGTGTATAAGCATTCCTTTTTCTTCACATCCTCACTAATTAACATCATTTTAAAAATAATATTCATTTTTATTAAAATAAGATGATATCTCACTTTGGATTTAATTTGAATTTCTCTGTGATGTTGAGAATTTTTCATTTACTTGTTGACCATTTTCATGTCTTCCTTAGAAAAATGTTTATTTATGTTATTTGCCAACTTTTTAATGAATTTATTTATATGTTATTTGTTGAATGGTTGGACCGTCTTGTAAATTCTGGATATTACTTCTCTGTCAGATGTATAGATTGCAAATATTTTCCCCCATTCTGTAGATTGTTCTCTCTGTTGATTATTTCTTTTGCAGTGCAGAGCTTCTTAGTTTAA
The DNA here is from genome assembly GCF_001604975.1 of Cebus imitator. Lineage (NCBI taxonomy): Eukaryota > Metazoa > Chordata > Mammalia > Primates > Cebidae > Cebus > Cebus imitator. The sequence continues at coordinate 2,670,478 of NW_016107560.1, forward strand.
ATAAATTCCATTTGTCTACTTTCAGTGTGTATTGTTGCCTGTATTTTTGAATTATTTGCCAAGACTACTGTCCTGAAGAATTTTCCCTGGGTGTTCTTGTTGCATGATTTCTAACGAGAAGTCCACTGTATTTCTTATATTTTTCTCTCACTGATAAGCTGTTATTTTCTTCAGGCTTCTTTCAAGGCATGATCTTTGTCTTTCGTTTGCTGGAATTTTAAGGTGAAAATGTTAGATGCAGTTTTTGGAATTTACTCGGTTTGCTGTTCTCTGAGCTCTGTGAATCTGTGGTTTGGTATTTGTCATTAATATTGGAAAATTGATCATTATTATTTCATACATTTTGTTCTGTTTCATTTTCTCTTTATTCTCCTTTTGGAATTCCAGTTAAGCATATGTTACTCCTTTGAAATCTTCTTACAGAGCTTAGATTTTTTAAAAATTCTCTTTGTATTTCAGTTTGGAAAACTATTAATTTATCTTCAAGCTCATTAATTCTTTCTTCAGCTTTGTCTAGTCTCCCAATGAAGCCATTAAAGACATTTTTCCTTTATGTTATAGTGTTTATGATTTCTAGCATTTTAGAAATTCTTTTTTTATCATTTTCATCTCTACTTACTTTAGCTACCTGTCTTTGAATGTTTGCAATTATATCTTTTAACATATTAATTATAGTTATTTAAAATTCCCTATGTGTCAATTTTAATATTTGCAACGTATCTTAGCCTGGTTCTAATGTTTGCTTTCTTTTCAGAATATTCTCTTGCCTTTGGTGTGCCTTGTAAATTTTTGTTGAATAACAGAAATATGTTATCAGTTAGAAGATACACTAGAGATAAATAAACTTCTTGTGTGAGGATTTATGTTAATTCCTCTAGAAATTTGGCTTTATTTAATGTTTGCTACAGCTATAGGTGCTACGGGCTTTCTATATCTAATGTTCTTATTTTCTTTCCTATATTCACCTTGAGTTTCTTTAAGTCCTCTTCTTTAAAGACAGCTGGGTTTTGCACTTGTTTCAAATGTAACCTACTATTACTGTGTTGGAGTCGTTCTCTCACTAGTCCAAATCAGCCTGCAGAAATTCATTAAAGTAACCACTAAAGCTTTCCTTCATTTTGTGGGTCAAGCGGCCTCTCCTCCAGGTAAACACATCTCTATTATGATTTTTTGTATTTGCATATATCTTCAAATTTTGGGGTGGTGGTTTGTTCAGAAATTCAAAATAGTTTCTGGGTCCAAATTAGTTGCTTGATTTTCAGTTTTCTCAGTTTTTTCCTGTAGAAATGGAAGCAATGACCTCTTTTCAAATTCTTTACAGAAAATCTGCTTTGACTACTATAGTTTTTAACATACTGTGTGGCAAATAATTTTGTTTATTGTTTCTTGTCCTATGACTTTGTAGCTAAGAGTTGGTTTTAGACTAAGCACATCATAAGCTGGTTCCTTAAGTCCTTTAGAATATTAATTTGCATATTACTTTAGAGTTGAAGTCAATGGGAATTTTATTATGATAAATTAAATAACAAATTTCAAATAATATTTTACAGCACCTTTTTGGGCCCATTTATTTTTACATTGGATTTTAATATTTGTGGTAAAAAATGGCCAATATTTCCTGAATAATTTACTATGGGACTTGTACTATGCACAAGAGGTTTACTTGGATCGTTTAATTCACTTTACACAAAATGTGTACTTATATAATTTCTATTTTATTCATAAAGAAACAAATTCAGAAAGATTATGTGACTTGCTTATGGTTACAGAACTAGTTAAGAGGTACTGTAGAAGAATTTGAATTTAGACAGTCTGATTTCATTCTTCACTCTTAATGTCGACATAATATTGACTCTCAATAGCCCTTTAGGATTAGCCACATGACTTACTCTCCATAATGGCAAAATACAACATAATATATTCTTTTATATGCTGTGGTCATAAGGTGAACAGATGGTTGGTTCTAGTACCTAGTACTATTCCCCACCCCTTAAAAAATGACAGATATTTCTCACACTAAAAGCAAAACATTTTGACTAACCATAAATAGCAGATTAATTCTATTTAATTTATTCACGTAGGGTAAAAATCTTACACCTAATATGTATTAAATGTGTCATCACACTACTTTAATTTAGAATTTTCCTTTGAGTGGCTTATTCAAACTTTTGGAAGGTCATTCTGGGGAGTTTTTAAATTTCTTAATAATGTAGTACATGATAAAAATGGTAAGACATTTCCATTCTTCTCTGTATCTCCATTTTTTTTGCAATGTAACTTTGAAGCTTCTCCCATCAAGAGCTGTGGTTTGTTTCTTTACTCTTGGAATTAGCTCAGACTTGGAACTTGGTTTGCCCCATTACATTTGATATGACTGGCATTGTACCAATATCAAGCTTAGGACTAAGCAAGACTTGCATGTTTCTGTTTTCTCCTTTAGCAATTTCCTGAGTCACCATATGAACACACTATCTTTTTGGATGATGAAGTACATATGGTTCAGTTAACCCTGGCCCAGTCAATAACTGGAAAATCAGCAGAGCTGTGATTAAGTCCGTCTTAGATCAGCCAGACTCAGCTAACTTGCTAATGACCTCAAATATATGAGCAAGTCTAGCCCAGATCAGCCCAGCCTGGATTAGAAAGGACCACTTGGCTGGCTTGTAGACTTAGTGGCAATATAAAGTGATTGTGGTTTTAAACCTTTAATGTTGGAGTGATTTCACATGCAGAAAAATTTCCTGATACAAATCATATCCTACATCAAATATCTAACAAGTATGCTATATAATGTGGAATCTGTGTTTGATGCAAGGTAAATAAAGCAACTTTAAAGGGAAATATCTCAGACATACTTGTAGTTATTCAGCTTTTCCACATAGATGCAGAATGTAAAATAGTAATGGTAATAATAATTAGAATCATAACACCATGTTTATAGTATTAACCATATAGTAAATTATAAGATCTTTACATGTAATAACTATTTGATTCTCAAAACAATTTATAAAGTAGATATATTATTTTTCCTATTTAACTGTGTTCTCAGGCACAAATAATTTAATAATTTTTGTCTATCTCAATGGTTTAATACTTAGTCTTATTTTCTTAGCTATCTTCATGCCTTTCATTACTTTCAATCTTCTACTTAGAAGGTTTTTGCCTTCTTCAGAAGATTTCCAAAGTCTATAATTATACACATAATTAGCAACACAGCACCTGTAATTCACGCTCCTGCCAATGTCCATAACTTCAGTCACTAATTTGCTGCCTTAACACATTACAACTTGAGTTCTAAAAAATAATCCAAATGAAATATTAACAGCAAGATAAATATTTCACCAAATTCTTTTTTTTTACATAGATGGCCATTTGGGGTCAAGGATCCTGAAAAATATAATGGAAGGTACAAATTTTCCCTCAAAAAATGTGAAAACATACCAAATGTGCATTGAATATTAAAAATCCTTGATGCCTCCCTGAAGCCCATCTTTAGGCCGCAGAATAAAAACTGTTATTCTTTATAAATAGAAACATCTGTTTTTGTGTGAAACAAAAACCATCACAGAGCTTTTGAGTTATGTATTTAGAGTTCCACTACCACCTTCCATGATAGCCCCTACATTGCCCATCACATGGTTTATAATCAGTTTCCAGTGACTTCTGCCGTTATGGCCTGTAAGAAACTCACAGGACACTGGGTATTGTATATTGTACTTTGTCTAAGAAGTTTGTCCACTTCATCAATTAATGACTAGATCTTCTATTAATCTAGGGGAAATATTGATTAACCTTCACTGTTAAGAAAACTGGTGCTTCTTTTAAGCCAGTATTATATATTTATCTTGTTAGAGAAGTAATTTTGTAATTGCTCATTATTTCCTTTGTGCTGTCTCAAGCATGTTTACCCAGGCATTGTAACATACATTACCATATTCTTACTTTCTTCTATTTTATTTTACTATTTGAACACCACTTTCCTTTTAGTTTAACTTATTTGCCTTCTTCTCTCTTCCCACTCCTATTTATTGAATAATACTTGGTTGTGTATGAAATCTCAATTCCTTTGTGGAATGAAGTGGAATATTGATTCATAAGTTAAAAAAAGAGAGCAGTAAATATCTTTTTTGAAATATTCATTTCACAGTATGTTCTCATAATTTCCAGGGAATATGAATTTCACAATGGAATTTGTCAATCATCCCTAGGTTTTAAGCTTCTGTAAAGTAAGCGTCTTCACACTGGGATTTTACAGTTTGATTTACATTTGTTTGTGTAACATTATTTTGGAATAATATAATATCTCAATGATAAAAGAATTTGAGTTTTCTTTATTCCCAACTCTGGTACTGGCCTGTTTTTGGTAAGTTGCCAAATCCCTCTGCAGCTGTGTTGCTTTGTGTCTGAAGGTGGAGTAATAAAATATGCTAACACCCTTCCTCTTGAAAAGTGTAACTTTCTATGTAAAAGACTTAAGACTCTTGAAACAAAATCCTTTGTGTATAAAAGAACAGCATGGGCCATTATTTCCACTTCATACTGTTTGCCTCCTCTGTTATAGTAACTTGAGTGTCCCTAGAATGACAGCAATAAACGTTCTGAGAATGCGCCAAGAAAAGTTAAGATGTTCATCATTCAATCAGTGGACATGTTGTGGTTGTGACTTTCTGTAACCAGAGCTCCTTAAAGTTACTAGAGCATCTGTATGAGGAACAACTTGTGGGCTCTCAGGGTCTGGTGAGACTAGTTTATTAGGGCATGGCAGTAGTGAGGGCTTCTGTCCCACTAGGCTTACTCTGTGTTTTTGGATTGCTCTTAAACTTCCAGCTGCCTCTTGGATCCTCATTATCTGTGTTCCAGAGGAGCAGGTGTTCTGTTTAACATTCCCAATGGCATAAAAACTCAAAGAGCACCTGATGGTAAGTCACTACCATTCAACATTTAGTATGTTAGAGGAATGAAAGTTGCTTGCTCATAAGCTCTTCAATGTCACAAGTTACCTGGTAAAAATACAGAAATACTGGGGAACCCGTTTACCCAGGGTAAATGGACTAGAGCAAATGGTTAAGCACATATATGTAATGCATATGTACACAAGAACTTAACATCCTACAAAAGAATTGAAAGAAAATACAGGTTTTTAGAATTTGCCTTCCTCTCACAAATGAGAAAACAAAGGCACAGTAATTTCTCTAAGATTATAAAGAAGTAGTATAAGGGCAAGAAATAAAACCCAGATTTCCTGACATTCTAATAAGTGCTCTTTCTATGTCCTATAACACATTTGTTTTTCTTACAGAGGCACTATTTTTGTATTCCAAGACTTTGTGGCTTGAACTTTTCCATTCCAACATCTTTTGCAAATTTTAGTGATGATATCTTTGCTCATGGAATCTAGTTAGAGAAGAAATGTTGCTGATTTCTAGTACAAAACAATTTTTATTTCTGTTTTATAGCACTTAAATATGTAATGTATTTATATTTAAATCAATCAGTAACTTGTGTGGGAAAATTTTGAAATATGGTATGTTTTGTCTTATACAATGTAGAGCTTTGCATATTGGAAAAGTCAATAACTGTGTTGTTAATGAGTGAGTGGATAGTTATATGAATAAAATGAAATAAAAATCAGAAATGAGGTTATTAGTCTTATTGTCAGTTTGATATAATAGTTTCAATTCAAATTGACAATAAACTTAAGAATATTCCAAAAGACATTTAGATCATTAGCACATGTATGTCACTGTAGTTTTATAGAATTTTAGGTTTTATTAACAAACTAAAATTATTTCAGTCATTCATTGCTCCAGAGAACCAATATTTTAATGGAATTTATATATTTCCAAATTACACATTTGTGTATGTTATCCTTATCTACAATTGTTTATATCTAGTATTTTATAGACACATCCTTGTTCTGTATTTACACATGCTATTTATCATAGTATTCAAATTTTCATTTTAAAATGTGTACAATTCTGTAAACTGATCTTTCCCCTTTTTTATAGTGAGGAAACAACATATTTGTGTTACTTAGTTTCTAAACTTTCTCTGAATAGTGCTTAGAAAGCTAAAATTTTGGTGTTTCATATTTTATACTATCTAGTTAGCCTGAATTTGTCAAAACTTTAATTAAATATTTTTCTCATAATTAATATTTTTGGATGGTCACATCTAAGCTTATTGAGTAAGAAAGGAAAAGAAGGACTTTCCCCTTAATTTGTCATTCTCCTGGTATTTTCTGATGATAATCTGTGTGAGGTGACACTTTGTTAGTTTTGCATCCAGTAATGATAAATTCATTCCAAATTTAACTTTAAGCTTTTTCTAGCTGGAGGTTCATATTAAGTGGAATATGTGTTTTATCATTATAATAATATCCCAAATAAAAATATCTTGAAAAAATATATATGTGTATATAATTATATGCTGAGTATAAGTAGTCCAGAACTGACATGATAAGTTTATGATGCCAGGGACCCAGGTTTTTATAAAATTGTTCATTTATCATCCTCAAGGTAGTCCTCCCATTTAAGCCTTTTGAGTAGGGTATAGAAAGGAAAAGAAAAGCTTTCACCTTAGTTTTAAGAGTATGATCTTAAAGATCACACATACAATCTCTCCTAAAATCTGATTGACCCTAATTTGGCTGCATGGTTACTCCTACATGCAAAGTAGGCTGGTAATTTAATCTTTAGCCAAGTATTCGTATGTCTCATTATAATTTCACCATCATTTCAGAAGGGAAGAAGTGATATTTAAGGAAAACTGTAATTTATGCACAGCAATTCATTGATATTACGTTCTGTTTTGTTTTTTGTTTGTATGTTTTCCACTAACATTTTTCTCTGTTTTGGGGCTTCAATTACAATAATTTCTACTGATATACTTTTAGGTTTGCTGATTCTGTCTTCTGTTGTACCTCATCTGCTGTTAAAGAAGTCTTCATTACCAATATGGTATTTTTTAACTCTAGCCTTTCCATTTGAGAACTTTTTACAGTTTCCATCTCTCTGTTGAAATTCCATGACGATTATTCATCCATGTTGTCCTCTACTCTCACTGGATCCATTTATATATTAATATAATTAATTTGAAGGCTTTGATTTTTTTACTCTGTCACCACTGTGCCTCGTTCTGTTGTCTATTTTATCTCTTGACAAAGACTTATTTTATTCCCCTGCTGTGAGTGTTTCATAATTGTTTGTTGTTGATGAATTCTAGAATTATGTGTGAAAGAACAGGAGAGACTAAGGTAAATAGTAAAATAGTACCTATGCTTATAAAGGTGCATGCCTCTTCTTCTCTCAGGCTATTACTGTACAAAGTTGAGTCAAACTAGACAGTGATTAAGCTTGGTTTGGTGTTATTATGGCTGTAGTAATCTGTAGTGTATCAGGTTTCAAATTCCCTAACAGTGGGCTAGTAACATCTTTTGCTTACTGTGGGGCTAGTATGTCAGTACAATTTTCTTTATTTGCCTACTCTATACTCAGATTTCAGTAGATCCTACACACCTGCACCATAGAGGGCATTTTTCCATACTGTTGTCTCTCTGACAATGGTGTTACTGTTGCTTGTATGAGGCATGCAGTAAGTGTAAGAATTGTCTTTTAAGTTTTTGTGTTCAAGCTTCAGTCTTAGAGAATCTTTAATTAAATTAAATCCTCTCTATATACATCATGATGAAGGATCTTTGTGACCATTTCTGTTAGTCTCCATGACAGTCAAACTCTTATATCTGTGAGATTCTCGATTTGAAGAAACTTTACTGCCCCTCCATTAAAAGAAGTAGGCCTCTCTAACAGAGCCAAGTTTGCTTCTATATCTCCACCAGTAAACTTGTACTGTTGCCTGAGACTCATGGAAGAGGGTTTTCTAACCTTGGTGTGTGGGAGATTGCTGTTGTTTGTTGTTTGAGGCAATGCTTGTGGTAGTAGAAGGGCCAGTTTTCTGCCCCTTCCCAAGGGTCACACAATTTTTGCTTCTATTTACCCTTGCCTGGGACTAGAGGCTAGAGCTTCCTTCCCTTCACCTAGTGGTTTATAGCCTTGATTCATATTAGAAAAAGCTTAATAACTGGACAGAGATTCATGCCTGTGCCCCACACAAGCACAGGAACTCTCTCAGATATCCTTTCCTGCCCCTAGTCTTTCTCATGAGTACAAGATGGAGGCTCATAGTAAAGAACCAGAGAGTGACTGCAGAATCACCTATGCCTGAGGCTCCCAAGTAATTCTAAATGTTCACCTGAGCCCATTCTTTGTCTTTGAGAATGCATTCATGTTTTATCTGTTTTCCTTTATTTTTATGCTGGTCACTTCACTCTTGTGCTCTGTGAAGGTAAGACAGTTCATGTGTCTCTTCTTTCTTAGAAGGTTTTTCATCCCTTGAAATTTACTTTTCCCTTCACTTCAGTTCTCAGAGAGATTTGAAATGTTATGATTTTGTAGTTGTTTTCTGGCCTTTTCTTGTTAGGAAAGAAGTGATATTTTCTTGTGGATTTATACATCTTAAGTTGAATCAGAACCTGTACCAGGATTTAAACAGATCGTGGAGAGCATTGCCTTTTACTAAAATAGTTTCTTGGCATTCATGGACTTAGAATTTATAGTATTAACTGTGTGTAGTCTATTGTAAAACAAGTTCAGTAATTTCTAATTGAAATTTTGGTGTTAAAATTGTCTGGCTTATATAGTGAACCTAGGCCAATCTTAACTAGTATGTAAACCTAGCTAAATCTTTTAAAGTCAGTATCTCAACCAGTCTTTATTGTTTTTCACTATTTCTCACGTATGCATGCAATTTGAAGGGGAGAGGGATGTTTGTGATGCCGGAAATTATATGCTCTAGTGTTGTGAATAAATTTAGTTATTTGCAAAGATCACAAGGCAGTATTAACAAATGTCAAGAGTCTATTCTTTTTTAAAAAAAGAATATATAGTAGACCACAAATATGTTTATGTATATTCTGGAACTTCTCTCTAAACCACAAATTCATCAAGCTAGACATAATAGCATAAGTGTGTGGTTTCTTTTAAATAATATTTGGGATTACCATCATGTTTTTTATATAGATATCAAACACACGTTAACTTGATACCTTTTTAATCTAAGAAAGTTCTTTTTATCTCTACCCTAGAATGACTGACTTCCTCGGTCAGCTTTATAGCAGACCTGATTCAAATTTGCACTTGCAAACAATAATAATACATGTCACTGACAATCTTCATATGTAGCATATCATCAAAACACTAAATATTAAATCTTTAAAGGAGAAAGACCTATTGTGTCATAACAGTGGAGTTGTAAAATCATTATTGGGTTTTAGAATAGAATTAAGTAATATTTAAAAATAGGCTCTAGTTAAGCTATTAACATTTTACAAGATAAATGCCCACTTTTTCTTTTCTACTTTCCATTTCAAAAATTACTAAAAAGCAATATTTTACTTGAAGCTTAATAAATATATTTACTTGTAGAGTAACAAATATCTTACAGAAGAGATACAATCAAATTAATGATGTGTGCCCAGTAGAAATAGTCTTATCAAACTGTAAGAGCCATCTTTTCTGTACAAGGAACCAATCTTCATAAGCTATAAGAACTACCTACCCATTTGACATATTATATTAATTGTAATTAAAACATACATATCTACTTTGCTGTGCTGTCGCCTAATAGATTTTGATTAGGTTTCATATTTGTTCATGAGTGGTGGTTTGTATATTGTGATTAAGACTCATTTTAAACCTTGATACTATGTCATTATTTGTGATAAAATAAACTCTGAGATCAGTTATTTGTACTGTTTTTCTTTATGCAAATTTTTAAATCTGTCAATATAATGATATTTGAATACTTAGTTTTATTTGGAAAAAATGCTCAACTACCCTAGTCATTTAATATTCACTGTCATAATGTTAATCATAATGGTCTTATGTGGGGTTATTTGGGTGTAATTTTGTTGTAAGATCATACAAAATCCCCTATTACTTGTCTGAATTTAGTCAAGTGTATCTGTCTTAGCATATCTGGATTTGGCAAGATTCCAGTCCCTCTGAAATTTCTTGTAGAGGGGTATTTGAAAAGTGGAAACCAGTGTGCAGGGAGGAACAAATCTACGCATCAGGCAGTTTAATTTAGATGCCTTTAATCTGATTCAGGTTCAGTGGCTTGATTTTGAAAATGGGTTTCCTCTAGGTCTCCAAATTTTCTTCTCTATAACTTGGATAAGGTCAATTAGACCCAGAGAGGAAATGTCCACACCTAATGTGAAAATGCAAATGATTGGCGTGCTGTTCTTGTGAAAATGCCAGAAATTGCATTACTTTACATTGTAGAAAAAGCCAATTTGATAATTGAGAACTGCTTTCTGCAGCTGTGAATACTCCCTTTCAAACCAATAGAAAACAACAGGAGGCCCAACTGTGAACATTCTTTCGAAAATTCTATTTACAAAGTGTATCCATTAACATACTACCCCACAGCTTCCTTGGGAATTAAACAAAGTCAGATCTGGTAAAGTAGCAGTGCTACTAAATAGGGCTTGAACGTATTGGGTCTATTGTATTCAAGTCCCAGCAGAGTGAAATTGCTAGGTTTTCTCGATGTTTTATAAAATTATTCTGTTAACATGGATAGGTGGCCTAACCAGTGTAATCACCAAAAGCCAAAAGTCCAAATGTGGCTTATAATAAATATTTAAATGATACTGTGTCTTAAAGAAGTACCTATACATTTGATTCCAAATATTTTATACACCTACTGAAAATCACTGAAAATGTATTACTTGGTCCCTAGTATTAATTGTTTTTTTCAGTGTTTATTTCCTTCACCGCATTGTAAGCATTTTGAGGGAAGAAAAAATGCTTTTTTTTTTTTTTGGCATAGGTCTTATTACTTTGTGGGCTCTCTGTTGATTATATAATTAATTGACATATAAATGTACTGATATTAGAAAACAAAATGTGTTGCAATATATTGGAAAAAACTTAGCATGTCAAGTCAAATATGTATTTCTTTTTTGGATGGAAATTTTCACTCATTTTTATAATTCCTAGAGTTCGTGGATGTGAAGTCTACCAACAAAATATGCTATGTGTTTAGCTATATTGCTCATTTTTAAAATAAAATTAATGACATTGAAACATACCAAAATCCATAATTTAGCCATATTGTATATTTTTCAAAAAATTCTTATGGTTTCTTAAACAGAGATTAACATTATGAAGCATTTAGGAAAGGCAAGAAAGCTTCTAACTCATCATAGTGACCCCAGAAAAGCTACAAGTAAATAACTTGACGGTGGGTTTTGAGGGTTACTGGCAATGAAGGTTACTTTTTTTCCTCTTTTTAGTCTGTTTTATTTCAATGAGATTAAAATATTTTTAAGCGTTTTAATAGAATTTCTTTTACTAGTTCAGAATATGAACCCAATTTCACAATCTGGATACTTCTACATATATCCAAACTTGTCTCATTCCTATAAATTCATCTCAGATCCTATGTAATATAGTAGATGAAGGAAATTTTTAAGCAAAAGAAATGGCAAAAGTTCACACAGTCTTTATGAAGGCAACAAGTAATTTTTCCTGTCCAAAAGAACAGAAAAGACTTAAATCTAGCTATAATCTGTGAACAATTGTTTTATTTCCCATCCCTCCCCAGCATACAAAATACATACAAATAATCAAAAACAGTTCCAAATTATGGATCCCCATGAAGACAAAATAATACTGTAAATAAGTGTTTTTAGAAACATAAAATATATATTGATGATGATTTTTAAATATATAGCAAACCAGGATTAAGTTGCCAAAAACACATTTAATATCCGTTGGCAGTGTGTGGCTATTTCGCTAAGAAAACTGAAGCATTGGTCAGGTCAGAATAGACTGAATAAAGGCCATCTCCTGGAAGATGAGAAAAAAGCTTAAAGTCAGCTTTATGTTAGACATTAAATATCAATATTATCAATATTCAGGACTTTTATGAAACAAGAAAACCATTGGTTGAAAGTCACCGAACTTGTGTTCTGAAATAAGAACTGTTATTTTAATAACACATTAATTTGATGGCTTATCCATGACATGGATAGAAATTTCTATTCTTTTTCACATACAGCATATAGGAAGGTTAAAACTTCACTAAAATCTGCAATGAGTAGGGTTAAAAGATAAGTTGCTCATTTCTGATCTCATAAATATGAGATCATCTTGCACTATATCATTCTCAGCTGTGGGCCTGATGTTATTATTGCTTCATACTGACCTGCCAGTGATAGTGCTTCAGTGACCAGTTTGCTAATTAGTAGTTGTAGAAAGTGCTCGGTGTTTGCAGCTGAAAGTTTCTAAAGTTTACTTCCAGAATTGAGTATCTAATCCTACTTTCCTTCACTATGTTCTGCAAAAATACCAATTGCTTTTAGTTAAAGCCATCTGTCTCTCTAATGTTTACCATATGCATTCTCTATTTTTTGTGTGTTGCATGTCTTTTCTGTGGAAAAGGAAAAAAGAAAAACAGAAGAAGAAAAAAAACGCTAAAAGGTAAGAGTGCTTTCTAACTGGATTGCATTATGTCACTTCCTGTGCAACATCATTAAACAGCCCTAATGATTCTACCTCTTAGTCATTATTTATACATTATGTTTCATTATTTGCAAGATGTGGGTTGTATTGGTACATTATTATATGTGAGCTTTGTATTATTTTCTTTTCTTCTTCCTTTTTTATGTATCACTCTTTGTTTTTCTCATCCTACAAATTATAAATCAACAGTAATAATTCATGCATTGTTTTTCTTTTATATATTCCACTGTTTAGGGCATTATAAGCTATAAAAATGTACCTTATTATGTAGCTGAAATTACTAACATGACTATTTGAAAAGAGAGGTTCTATGTTATCCAATGAAATTACTAATGGAAGAAGCAAATGGTGATTTGTGTGGGAAATGTCCTATCAACCTGAATAATCCATTTATATAATGATGGCAAATTTGTCTCTTGAGGTGCTTTTATCACACTATAATTATGGATATTCAAATTGGATCACTGCAAAAATGATTGCTTTGAGCACTCTGAGATATTTTTGTCTTAATAGCAGGGCACCCACCTCTTCAACTGCATCTCATGCTAATCTTTCCCTAGATCAGAGATTAGCAAACCTTTTCTATAAATGGCTAGATAGCAAATACTGTAGGCATTGCAAGGCATACAGTCTCCATTGTAACTAGTCAATTAGTCTTTTTGTCATAGTGTCTGACATTTGCTGAAAATAAGAAATAGACTTTTGTCCAAGTAGTGTTGCGTTGGGCAGAGTGCAGGAGTTATTTTGTTGATCAACAGGCACATAACTGAGAAAATGTTGCATATTCAGAAGGGAGCTGGAATCTAGGCAAAACTAACTGATTCAAAGGTGAAATAACTTGATTTGGCTGCCAAGCACCCTGGGCCCTAGATGCCATATGGAAGGAGTATAAAATGTCCCTGTGAGGAGGACAGGAATGAGCCTCATTGAAGGTGAAAGGCTGGTACCTTCAGTGGGGTGGCAAGCTGTCCAAATCATTGCCCAGGAGCTGTGGTCAGTTCAGAGACCTCCTAGTGAGCCTCGATTACTAAAGGTGGTGATGTCTCAGTGGGACAAAGTATATGGTAATGGCAGCGAGAAGCTCATGTCTCCTTACGGATAGATCCAGGCCTATTAGTTTTTTTCTACAAGTTCCTTCACTCTGCCATTGCAGTGTGAAAGAGCAATAGAGAATAGTACACCAAAGGGTTGTGGCTGTGTTCTAATTTGATTGTTTATAAAAGCGTAGATGGCATTTGAACTACGGGCCATAGTTTGTAGACCTTTGGTCTAAGTCAATCTGCACTGGCCACATTAGCCATTTTTCATTCTTAAGGCAGAGAAAGATCTTACTTTATGTGCTATTCTACCACGTAAAGTATTCTTGTCCCTGATTTTCTACTTTATTGATTTATTTTCCTTTTTTTTAATCTCAGCAAAACTGAAACTACATTCGAAGACAGAGTAACCATACATTCTGGTTATGTTCTGCTTAGCTTGGATTTGCAATTGTTGTCCCAGTGTAATTGCTGATGTGTCACCTGTCATTTTCAAATGTGACGCCGTGGCGATGAGAAATTACTGGTCACTTTAGTCAAAGAGAAATTCTCTGACTATTCTATGAAACTAGGACACTATAAGAGAATCTATTTATTTGAGAAACACTAGAATTTGCTTTTATTCATTTATTATTTATGCCTCTCTCTAGTGGAATGTGAACTGCATGGGGATGGGGTCAAGTCTGTCCTATTTATGTTACATTTCCATTCTAAGTATACTACAGGCAAGATATACAGTATACTCAAACAAATGGGATCTAATTAAACTTAAGAGCTTCTGCACAGCAAAGGAAACTATCATTAGAGTGAACTGGCAACCAACAGAATGGGAAAACATTTTTGCAATCTACCCATCTGACAAATGGCTAATATCCAGAATCTACAAAGAGCTTAAACAAATTTACAAAAACAAAAAACCCCATCAAAAAGTGGATGAAGGATGTGAACAGAAACTTTTCAAAAGAAGACATTTATGCAGCCAACAAACATATGAAAAAAGCTCATTATCACTGGTCATTAGAGAAATGCAAATCAAAACCACATTGAGATACTATTTCATGCCAGTTAGAATGGCGATCATTAAAAAAATCAGGAGACAACAGATGCTGGAGAGGATATGGAGAGATAGGAACGCTTTTACACTGTTAGTGGGAGTGTAAATTAGTTCAACCATTGTGGAAGACAGTGTGGGGATTTCTCAAGGATCTATAACTAGAAATACCATTTGACCCACCAACTGCATTATTGGGTATATACCCAAAGAATTATAAATCATTCTATGATAAAGACAAATGCACACATATGTTTGTTATGGCACTGTTCACAACAGCAAAGACTTGGAACCAACCCAAATGCCCATCAATGACAGACTGGATAAAGAAAATGTTGCACATATACACCATGGAATAATATGGAGCCATAAAAAATAAGTTCATGTCCTTTGCAGGGATGTGGATGAAGCTAGAAACCATCATGCTCAGCAAACTGACACAAGAACAGAAAACCATACAACTCATATTCTCACTCATAAGTGGGTGTTGAACAATGAGAACACATGGACATAGGGAGGGGAATATCACACACTCGGGCTTGTTGGGGGTTGGGGGGCTAGGGAAAGAATAGCAAGGAGTTGGGGGATCGGGGAGGGATAGCAAGAGGAGAAATACCTAATATAGATGACAGGGTGATGGATGCAACAAATCACCATGGCACGTGTATACCTATGTAACAATCCTGCACATTCTGAAAATGTACCCCAGAACTTTAATTTTTAAAAAAAGTTAAATGAGTTAATACATTAAATATTTCTTAATTTCTTATCTGGTCAGATAAAATCCTGATTCATATATGTTATCTCTAATGAGTAAACACTTTTTCCTTACATTGATTGTTTACTGTTTCAGTTTTTTCTTCATCTTTAGCAGAGAAGTGGGATGCAGGCTTCTGAACTGATCAGTCTGAAAAAAGTAAGGCCTGGATTTTTGCTTAATGGTTCCTTCTATACCTCCTACTAGGATTTTCTGAATGAAGGTGGTATGAGTAGCATTGTGTTAAGGCTTTCTTGGATTGTCAGACAATGGCAGTGTTCTTTAAATGAACCTAATTTAATCCCAGCCATCCTCCTTTCCTCCAGAAAAGTGAGACTTATTATTCAGCTGAGAATCTCTTAAAAATACTCAATATATGTACCTTTTTTAATGGTGCTTAATATTTCTCCAATCATAATTTTTTTCTACTATAAACAAATATTTTTTACAATTATTATACCTTAAGTTCTGGGATACATGTGCAGAATGTGCAGGTTTGATACATAGGGATACAAGTGCCAGGGTGGTCTGCTTAGCCCATCAACCGGTCACCTACATTAGGTATTTATCTTAATGATATCCCTCCCCTAACCTACCAGCCCCAACATGCCTTGGTGTGTAATGTTGCCCTCCCTGTGTCCATGTGTTATCATCATTGTTCAACTCTCACTTACAAGTGAGAACATGTAGTGTTTGGTGTTCTATTCTTGTGTTAGTTTGCTGAGAATGATGCTTTCTAGCTTCATCCATGTCCCTGAAAAGGACATGAACTCATCCTTTTTATGGCTCCATATTATTCCATGGTGTATAGGTGCCACAGCTTCTTTATCCAGTCTGTCATTGATGGGCATTTGGATTGGTTCCAAGTCTTTGTTATTGTGAACAGTACCACAACAAACATATATGTGCATGTTTATTTATAGTTGAATGATTTATAATCCTCTGAGTATATACCTAGTAATGGGATTGCTGGGTCAAATAGTATTTCTAGTTCTAGATCCTTGAGGAATTGCCACACTGTCTTCCACAAAGTTTGAACTAATTTACACTCCCACCAACAGTGTAAAAGCATTCTTATTTCTCCACATCCTCTCCAGCATCTGTTGTTTCCTGACTTTTTAATGATCACCATTCTAACTGGTGTGAGATGGTATCACAATGTGGTTTTGATTTGCATTTCTCTAATGACCCATGATGATGAGCTTTCTTCATATGTTTGTTGGCTGCATAAATGTCTTCTTCTGGGAAGTATCTGCTCATAAGGTATAAGGAAGGGATCTGGTTTCAGCTTTCTGTATATGGCTAGCCAGTTTTCCCAGTACCATTTATTGAATAGGAATTCATTTCCCCATTCCTTGGTTTTGTCATGTTTGTCAAATATCAGTTTGTTGTAGATGTGTGGTGTTATTTATGAGGCCTCTGTTCTGTTCCATTGGTCTATATCTCTGTTTTGGTACCAGTACCATGCTGTTTTTGTTACTATAGCCTTGTAGTATAGTTTGAAGTCAAGTAGTGTGATGCCTCCAGCTTTGTTCTTTTTGTTCAAGATTGTCTTGGCTATGCAAGCTCTTTTTTGGTTCCATATGAAATTTAAAGTAGTTTTTTTCTAATTCTGTGAAGAAAGTCAATGGTAGCTTGATGGGGATTGCACTGAATCTATAAATTACTTTGGGCAGTATGGCCATTTTCATGATATTGACTCTTCCTATCCGTGAGCATGGAATGTTTTTCCATTTGTTTGTGCCTTCTCTTCTTTCCTTAATTAGTGGTTTCTAGTTTTCCTTAAAGAGGTCCTTCACATCCCTTGTAAGTTGTATTCCTAGGTATTTTATCCTTTTTACCTTTTATTTCTTTCTCTTGCCTGATTGCCCTAGCTAGATCTTCCAATATCATGTTGAATAGGAATGGTGAGAGAGGGCATCCTTGTCTTGTCCCAATTTTCAAAGGGAATGCTTCCAGTTTTTGTCCATTCAGTATGATATTGTCTGTGGG
This sequence comes from Cebus imitator, assembly GCF_001604975.1. Classification (NCBI taxonomy): domain Eukaryota; kingdom Metazoa; phylum Chordata; class Mammalia; order Primates; family Cebidae; genus Cebus; species Cebus imitator. The sequence goes on from NW_016107560.1 coordinate 2,687,905, forward strand.
TTTGTCATAAATAGCTCTTACTATGTTGAGATACTGTCCATCAATACCTAGTTTACTAGAGTTTTTTGCATGAATGCTGTTGAATTTTGTTGAAGGCCTTTTCTGCATCTATTGAAATAATCATGTTTTTTGAAAAGATCAACAAAATAGATATACCACTAGCCACACTAATAAAGAAGAAAAGAGAGAAGAATCAAATAGATGCAATAAAAATTGATAAAGGGAATATTACCACCAATCCCACAGAAATACAAACTACCGTGAGAGAATACTATAAACGTGTCTATGCAAATAAACTAGAAAATATAGAAGAAATGGATAAATTCCTGGACACATACACCCTCTAAAGACTGAACTAGGAAGAAGTTAAATCCCAGAATAGACCAATAACAAGTTCTGAAACTGGGACAGCAATTAATTGCCTACCAAACAAAGAAAGTCCAGGACCAGATGGTGTCACAGCAGAATTCTACCAGAGATACAAAGAGGAGCTGGTACCATTCCTTCTGAAACTATTCCGAACAATAGAAAAAGAGGAAATCCTCCCTGACTCATGTTATGAGGTCAGCATTATCCTGATACCAAAACTTGTCAGAGACACACAAAAAAAGAAAATTTCAGGCCAATGTCCCTGATGAACATCCATGTGAAAATCCTTAATAAAATACTGGCAAACTGAATCCAGCAGCACATCGAAAAGCTTATTCACAACGATCGAGTTGGCTTCATCCCTTTGATGCAAGGCTGGTTCAACATATGCAAATCAATAAATGTAATTCATTACATAAACAGAACCAATGACATAAACAAAAATTATTTTTCATTGTATCCAGATTGCTTGGTGAAAATCTCATCTGCTCGATGTTATTAATGGAATATAGTATGTTCACTGCCAATAAAGGAGTTTGTATAGGCATGTAAATTCTAAATAAGGACATAAAGTTTATATACAGCTTCAAATTATGGGAATGCATTTATGTGTGTAGCTGAAAAGGCTGTAGTATATTCTTTCTGATTAAAATTAATTTTTATTAGCCTTTGCTGCTTTGAAAATCTGAAAAAAGAAAAGTTTCTACATACTTTGGTGGGGACTTAAGCAACACAAAACAAAATTTAGTAGCAATCAAACTTTTATTTACTTCTAAATATATGAACATATTAATGTTTTATCTCACCCTCATTTTACTTTTTGAGTATGTTAATTTCTGCCTAAAATAATCTCTGTCTCCAAAGAAACAAATACTACCTTCATATTCAAGGTGGTAAATAACTAAGTTGCTATGGTCTTTTTTATTTTTAAACACATCTTCTTTTCTGTGAAAAGGAAGCAGCAAAGAGTGATTTTTGTTACATAATTATTTATCTTATCTAATATTGATATAATTTCATAATTATCAATGAGATATGGTCATTTTGATAATACAGAAATGATTCAATGTTGAATCATCAAAAAAATCAATGACTAATATTGGCTATATACAGAATTGCAAAAATAAATGACATGTTTTTCTTGTTATTAAAGGTAACAAAGTATAACTAATAATAACAAAAAACAGATGCTGTCTTAGTGCATTTTCTGCTGCTATAACTGAAAACCACAAACTGGGTAATTTATAAAGAACAGAAGTTTGTTTGACTCACAATTAGGAAGGCTGAGAATTTTTAGAGCATGACACTGGCATTTGGCAAAGGTCATAATGTGATGGAAAGGGAAGTGTGACAGAGAGAAAATGGGGATCAAATTTATCCCTTTAATAGGAGCCCACTTCTGAGATAAAGACTTTAATCAATTCATGAGAATGGAGGTTTCATGATGGAATCACCTCTTAAAGGCCCTACCTCTTAACACCATCACAATAGCAATCAAGTTTCTAACACATGAACTTTTGATAACATATTAAAACTATAGCATATGATGTTTTGAGCTGAATATTATCACCCTATAATTACTTATTTTGCAACTCCTAAGCCCCCAACATCTCAGAATGTGACCATATTTGGAGATAGGGTCTTTAGAAGTAATCATGTTAAAATGAAGTTATCAAGATGGAGCCTAATCCAATACGATTTGTGACCTTATAACAAGTGAAAGGGATACACAGACACGTAGAGAGCAAATACAATGTGAATACCCAGGGAGAAGATGGTGGTCTATAAGCCAAGGAGAGAGGCCTCAGGGAAACTAGCTCTGCTGATGCCTTGATCGGGGACTTCTAGCCTCCAGGACTGTGAAAAAATAAATTTCTGTTATTTAAGGTACCCATCTTTAAGCTACTCAGTTTGTGGTACTTTGCTATGGCAGAAGCCCTAGAAGATTAATACAGATGGCAAAAAATGTGCTGCATCTCTTGAGAATAGTAAGGTCACTGGCTTCTGCATTAGATTTCTGCATGCACTAACTTAGATATCTAAGCCCCCTATATCTGTGCATTTCCCCTCGCTGCCCAATTGCTGCAAAATATCTTCTTTACTACAAAGATAAAATTTAAAAAAGAAAATTCCTGTAAAAATACCCATAAATCTTTTAAAATTTAGCATAACAGTCTAGTCTATTTCCAGCTATTTAATCGTTCAAATAAATAGTAATTTTTATTACATTGCAGTATTAAAATGCTTCCACATCGATTATCACTATTTTTCACAAATGCCATATTTGAAGGGACAAAAGAATTTTATTTTCTGTTTCTATAGGTGAGAAAATAAGACTCCATTGGTGTTATCAATGAGAAAATAATGCTTTTAAGTTGATTGACTTACAGCAGCCCACAAAGTCAGTATACAGAACTGTACTTAATCAAGATTTTTTTGATTTCAAGTTCAGTTGATTTTCTTGTCTACTCCATTACTCAATCCTTTACCTTAAAATCTTCAGGTCTTTAATAATATCTCTTAGTGCAATATTCTTGCAGCATTCATTAGTGTCTCACGGTATTAATTTAATGTTTTGCTAATGCCACCTAAAATGACATAAATTTAAACAGAACAGGTCAAAGTATACTGTAAGAGTTAAGGGCAAATATTGCTTCTTGACATTTTGTTTCTGTTTTATTTGTGTAATGTTTGCATCTATGTAAATACTTGGTTATAAAATCAAACCTATCTCTTACTGTAGGTTATAGGAAGAAAATATCTTTAAACCATTCCCGTGGTACATTTTTCTAAAAGGCGATTTTTACAAGTTTTTTCTAATGCTTTGGGTTTTTGCATATGCTTTTTAAGTTTTATCAGCTTAATTAGAAGACAAAGCCATTAAGATAAAGACTGCTGCTTATTACTCCTCCCTCATAGAGTGTTGAACTTGAAGGAGTTCAGGGTACACCACCCCAAAATATGCCACTCAGAACATTTATGCCACTGGCACATGAATGATTTTGAGTTAAAAGCACTTAAAAAACAGCAGGTGTAAGATCACTCTGAACTTCCTTCTGTTTCTTAAAAGCTGGAGATAAAATTCTCCTGTGAAAAATGCCCTCTCTATACTAGAAGGAAAGCAACATTCTTATTATCAAAACTGAAAGTTGAAACTGAGAGAATTCTGCACAGATCTTGTAAAAATAACTCTTATCTTCTAGTTTCCACACATACTTTAGTTGCTTCTTTACAACATATTATTTTTTCTCTGATTCGATAAGTATTCAAAAACTCTGAGCCTTTGTGTCTCCATTTCCTTAACAGAGGAAAGATGTCCTCTCTTAAGAAAAGAATTCTCCTATGCCATGTAAAACTTTTATTAAATAAATTTGTATGTATTTTGTTCTGTTGATCCATCTTATGGCAGTATATTTATCAAACTCAGCCAAAAACACCCCTAAGAGGGTAAAGGTAGTCTTGCCTGCCCTACACGGTGGTGTTTGACATGTGAAAAATGGGGACCTAATAACTTGAATATGAGACATTTGGCTGTGAAATTTATTAAAATTATTCTGATGTATTACTACTTTTGTTTCATGTATTTCCATACTGAAAGCTAGATGAACTCTACAGTGACAGCACCCAGGTAGCAGTTTATTTTGAATGATAAGCCCCTTTTCTTTTGGCCATGTTCACCTATTTTTATATTTATTTAAAAATTTCATAAAATTTTCAAAAGAGGGAGTCTATTTCTTCTGGTGAAGAAATATTTTGTATAATATTATATATATATATAGTATATTATACAAATATTTGTATAATCATAACATATTGTCATAAATTGGCATGGACTTTGCTTTTTATTCCCTTGCTTTTCATTGATTTGCAAGAAAGTTTTTAAATAATACAATATTAGTTTGCTAGGGTTGTCATAATAAGGGACCATAGACCGGGTAGCTTAAATACTTTTTCACAGTTCTGAAGGCTTCATATCAAGCCTTCAGAATTTAATCTCAAGTTCCAAAGGCTTGAGATTAAGAAAATGTCAGCAGAGTTGTTTTCTTCTGAGGCCTCTTCCCTTGATTGGAGATTATTTTCTTCTCTCTGTTTTCACATGGTCTTCTCATTGTACATGAGTGTATCCAAATTTCCTCTTCTTATAAAGACGTCAGTTATATTGTATTAGGGGCTACACTAATCAGCTCATTTTAACTTAATTAAAGACTTCATAAAAACTATTCCAAATACAGTCACATTCTTAAGTAGGGTAGAATTAGAGCTTCAGCATATGTATTTTGGGGGGATTATAATTCAGCCCATAACAGATACTGATGGCCTAAAAAAGTTAAGCCCTCACAAAGACAGAACTTTTAAAAATATTATTCTAATTTGTAAATCACATTGACAAATTTATATATTTGTATAAATTAGTACTAATATCTATTTCATATATATTTACACATATACATTTTAAAACAATCCTCTTTTATACTGTGATGGCTAATTTTACATGTCAATTTTGCTAGGTTACAGTACTCAGATACTTGTTTAAACATTATTCTAGATGTTTCTGTGAAGGCATATTTTTAGATGGGATTAACATTCAAATCAGTAGACTTAAGCAAAGTCGATTACTCTTTAAAATGTAGGAAAGCCTCCTCCAATCAGTTGAAGACCTTAATAGGAAATTACTTATTGTTCAGAGAACAGGGAGTTCTGTCAGCAGACTGCCTTTGGGCTAAAACTACAATTCCTCCTTGGGTGTTCAGCCTGCCAGCATACCCTGCAGATTTTGTATTTTTACACCCATAACTATGAAAGCCAATTATTTGAAGTCAGTCTCTCTCTCTCTCTCTCTCTCTCTCTCTGACACACACACACACACACACACCCCTCCTATTGATTGGTCTGTTTCTGTAGAGGACCCAGACTAATACACACACACACAAACACACACACACACACACACACACACACACACTCACATACACAGTCCATTTATGACTCAAAATTAATCCTGAAGTAAAACTTCTATAGAGACAAATTGAGAAAACTGCCCATTAGAAAATGCCAAACTAGAATTATATGCTTTAGATTGTGGTCCAATTATCAATAAAGCATAGTTGTGTTACAAGAGAGGGAAAAAGATTTGCGTTCAATACCTGCCACTGGAAAAAGTCAGTTCAGGTATTTGATGATTCATATATTAAAGAAGTTAACTGGCTTTTCAATTAATATAAAAAGCACGTTTTGCAAACAGACAAGGGTGAAAAAAATATGTATGCATACTTATACATACATACATACCTGGGACCTAAATACTATTGAGATTAGTAGAATCAATATTTTTAATATATTAGAAAACTAGAGGAAACTTCAGAAATTCAGCCAAAGATAATTCCAATGTTGTTTTAAAAAATTGTCCCATCAGAGCAAGATGGAAGAATAAAAGTCTGCACTGTTTGTCCCCACTACTGGAACACCAAATTTTAACAACTATCTGCACACAGAAAAGCACCATCGCAAGAACAAAAATAAGGTGAGAGAAGCAATCATAGTATCTAACTCCATATCATGGAAAAAGGCATAGAGGAGGTCAGGAGAGACAGTCTTGAATCGCTGATGCCACTCCTTCCCCATCCTCCCCAATGGCCATGCAGCACAGAGAGATAATTTGTACATTTTAGGGAGAGAGAGAGAGCACAGTAATTGAAGGACTTTACATTGAACTCAGCGCTACCCTGTCACAGCAGAGAATAAAGCCGTGTTGAACTCAGCCAGTGCCCTTGCAGAGGGAGCATTTGAACAAGCCCTAGCCAGAGGGGAATCTCCTAACTCAGTCGTCAGCAACTGAGTTTCTTGATAAGCTTCACCACTGTGGGCCAAAGTGTTCTTGGGTCATAGGTAAACTTGAACCCTACTACTAGTCCTTGTCTAGTCCACAAGGACTTCAATTCCTAGACAACACCTCATGCTAGGCTGGCTTAGAGCCAGTGAACTTGTCTGGCAAGGTTAACGGATGGCTTGCACCGTTCCTTCCCCAATCTCAAGCAGTGCAGCTCATAGCAACAAAAGTTAAGTCCTTCCTTCTGCTTAAAGAGAGCAGAATGAAGATTAAAGAAGACTTTGTCTTGCTTCTTGGATACCAACTTGGCCACAGTAGCATAATGCATTGGGCAGAGTCATGATGCCCCTATTGCAGGCATTAGCTCCCAGATGACATTTCTAGACACAACCTGGACCAAAAAGAAACTACTGCCTTGAGAGGAAGAACCCAGTTCTGGTAGGTAGGTTTTATCACCTGCCGACTGAAGAGCCCTTGGGAGCTGAATAAACATCAGTGATACCTAGGGAGTACACCCTGGGTCTTGGGCTCTGAAATATTCTGGAGACCTAGAACATTCCCAGCTATGGTGGCTACAGTGAAAGACCCTTTCTGTTTGAGAAAAGCCAGGGGAAAAGTAAAGGGGACTTTGGTTATTGCATCCTAGGTACTAGCTTGGCCACAATGGAGTAGAGCAACAAGCAAGCTCTTGGGTTTTTTGACTCCAGGCCTAGGCTCTTGAGCATTTCTGGACTACCCTGTGCTAGAAGGGAGCCCACTGTCCAAGGGTATGTCCAAGGCCTCACAGCATTCAACCCGAGCTGTCAGAAGAGCCCTTGGGCTTTAAGCAAACATCAGCGGTAGCCTGATAGAACTCTCTATGGACTGTTGGTGATGATGATCACAGAAAGAGGTTCCTTTGCCTATGGAAAGGGGAGTAAAGAGTGGGAAGGCCTTCGTATTGTGATTTGAGTGCCAGCTTAGCTGCAGTAAAATTGAACATCAGGTAAATTGCAAAAGTTTTTGATTCCAATTCCTGACTACCAGACAAAGCCTCTGGACATGCTTGGGGCCTGGGAGAACTTGCCACCATGGAAAAAAGGACCTTGGATAAGACTCAACCCAGGTCTGTGTGGGCCTTAGGTCTGACCCAGCACAGTCCCAATGGTGATGGCCACAGGGGTGCTTGCATCCATACCCAAAGTTCCAGGTGGCTCAGTCCAGAGAATAAGAGACTCCAAATGTTTGGAAGAAAGTAAAGTAAAAGAACAAGAGTCTCTGCATGGTAATCCAGAGTATTGTTCCAGATTTTATACAAGAGCAATGAGACAGTACCTCTACGAGTCTGCAAAAACTAGTGTTATTAGGCTTAGGGCCTAAGTCCCTTTGAATACCTAGATAGCCTTCCTAAGAAGGACTGGTACAAACAACCCCAGACTATGAAGACTAAAATAAATACCTAACTCTTCAATTCTCAGACACTGGAGAACATCTACAAGCATTTATACCATCTATAAAAATGACCTCACCAAATGAACTAAATAAAGCACAAGAGACAAATCCTAGAGAAACAGAGATATATAACCTTTATGACAGAGAAATGAAAATAGCTGATTTGAGGAAACTCAAAGTAACTCAAGATAACACAGAAAAGGAATTCAGAATCCTGTCAGACAAATTAAATAAAGAGATTAAATAATTTAAAAGAATCAAGCAAAAATTCTGGAGCTGAAAAATGCAACTGATGTAATAAAGAATGCATTAGAGTTTCTTAATAATAGAATTGATCAAGAAGAAGAATAGTAAGCTTGAAGACAGGCTACTTGAAAATACACAGCCAAAGAAGACGAAAGAAACAAAAATTAAAAACAATGAAGCATGCCTACAAGATTTAGAAAACAGGCTCAGAAGGGCAAATCTAAGTTATTGGCCTTCAAAAGGAAGTAGAGAAATAGATAGGGGTGGAAAGTTTATTCAAAGGGATATCAGAGAAATTCTCAAATCTAGAGAAAAATATCAATATTCAAGTACAAGAAGATTATAGAACACTGAACAGATTTAACCCAAAGAAGACTACCTAAAGGTATTTAGTAAACAAACTACCAAAGGTCAAGGATAAAGAAGATTCCTAAAAGCAGCAAAGAAAAGAAATAAGAAACATACAATGGGGATTCAATTCTCCATTATTGTTGAAATGTCTTATGGCAGACTTGTCAAGAAAATCTTACAAGCCAAGAGAGAGTAGCATGATGTATTTAAAGTCCTCAAATAAAAAACGTTAAGTTTACCCTAGAAATAAAGACCTTCCCAAGCAAACAAAAGCTGTGGGATTTTGTCAACACCAGACCTGTTATACAAAGAAATGCTAAAGAGAGTTTTTTAATCTAAAAGAAAAATGTGTTAAAGAATAGGAAGAAATGATCTGAAGATACAAAACTCATTGGTAATAGTAAAGTCACAGAAAAATACAGAATAGTATACCACTAATTGTGGTGTGGAATTTTGACTTGAATAGAAAGACTAAATGATGTACCAATTAAAAATAATAACTGTAACAACTTTTCAACACATAGACAGTACAGTAAGACATAAATAGAAACAGCACAAGGTTAAAAAGCTGTGAGATGTAGTTAAAGTGTAGAGTTTTTATTTTCAGTTTGCATGTTTATTTACACAATCAGCGTTAAATTGTCATAAGTTTAAAATAATGAGATATAAGATAGTATTTGCAAATCTCTTGATAATTCAAATAAAAAAACATACAATGGACACACACACACACACACACACACATACACACACACACAAAGCAATAAATTAAAGCATAACACCAGAGAAAATCCCCTTCACTAATAGAAAGACAGGAAGGAAGGAAGGAGGGAAGAGAAAACCACAAAGCAAACAGAAAACAAATAACAAAATGGCAGGAGTCAGTCCCTACTTATCAATAATAACATTAAATGTGAATGGAGTAAATTCTCCAACCAAAACACATGGAGTGGCTGAAGGGATAAAAAAGGAAAACCTAAATGATATGTGCCTACAAGAAACACACTTCACTTATAAAGATACACATAGACTGAAAATAAAGGGATAGAAAAATATTCTATGCCAATGGAAACCAAAAAAAGAGGAGAAATAGCTATACTTACATCAGTCAAAATAGATTGGAAGACAAAAACTGTAGGGAGAGACCAACAATATGATGATAAAGGGGTCAATTCAACAAAAGCATATAATGAATGTAAATATATATGCACTATGCACTCAATACCATATCACCCAAACATATAAAGCAAATGCTACTGGAGCCAAAGAGAAAGATAGACTTAATACAATACTAGCTGGAGACTTTCACAGCCAACTTTCAGCATTGGACAAATCTTCTAGACAGAAAATCAACAAAGAAACATTGAACTTAATCTTAATCTTAACCATAATAAAAAGTCTGCCACACACACACAAAAAGGCTAAGAACTGATGGCTTCATAGCTGAATTTTAATGAACATTTAAAAAAGATCTAATACCAATCCAACTGAGGTGATTCCAAAAAATGGAGAAGGGGGAAACTCATTCAACAAGGTCAGTATTACCAAAACCAGACAAAGACACACACACAAAAAAAGGAAAGGCCAATATCTATAGTTGAATATCTCTGATAAATGTTGATGTAAAAATCCTCAACAAAATACTAGCAGACTAAATTCAACTATACACCAAAAATATCAGTCATGATGACCAAGTGGGATTTATCTCAGGGATGTAAGGATGGCTCAATAAATGCAAATTAATCAATGTGATACATTCTTTTGATACATTTCAAAAGAATGAAAGATAAAACCATATGATCATTTCAGCTGAAAAAGCATTTGATAAAATTTTACATTCCTTTGTGACAAAATCCTTCAAAACATTGTGTATTAAAAAAAGCATACCTCAACATAATGAAAGCCACATATGACAGACTCATAACTAGTATCATGCTGAATGGGGAAACACTAAAAGCCTTTCCTCTAAGATCTGGAAGAAGACAAGGATGCTCCCTTTCACCAATATTATTCAACATAGCACTGGTAATCTTAGCTGGAGCAATCAGATAAGATAAAAAAAATAAAGGAAATCCAAATTGGAAAGAAATAATTCAAATTATCTTTGTTTGCAGATGATATTATCTTATATTTGAAAAATCCTAAAGCTCCGCAAGAAAACCATTAGAACTGATGAACAAATTCAACAAAGTTGCAACATACAACATCAACCTACAGAAACCAATAGCATTTCTATTTGCCAAGAGTGAACAATCTAAAAAAAAGAAATTAAGAAAGTAATCCTGTTTCTAACAGCCACAAATAAAATTAAATAACTATTAACTAACTTAACCAAAGAAGTGAAATATCTCTATGGTAAAAACTATAAAATGCTGATGACAGAAATTGAAGAAGACACAAAAAAATGGAAATATATTCCATGTTCATGGATTGGAAGAATCAACATTGTTAAAATGCTGATACTACCAAAGGAAGTATATAGATTCAATGCAATCCCTATCAAAATACCAATGACATTCTTCACAGAAAAGGAAAAAAAAATCCTAGAGTTTATATGGAATTACAAAAGACCCAGAATAGCCAAAGCTATCCTGAGCAAGAAAAACAAAACTGGATGAATCACATTACCTGACTTAAAATTATACTACTGAGCTATAATAGCACAGAGTGCATGGTACTGTCATAAAAACAGACACATAGGCCAATGGAACAGAATAGAGAACCCAGAAAAAATCCACACACCTACAGTGAACTCATTTTCAACAAAGTTGCAAATAACATACATCGGGGAAAAGGCAATCTCTCCTATAAATGGTACTGGGAAAACCGGATATCCATATGCAGAAGAATTAAACTTTATCCCCACCTCTCACCTTATACAAAAAAATCAAATTAAAATTTATTAAAGGCTTACATCTCAAATGTCAAACTATTAAACCACTACAAGAAAACTTTGGGGAGGACCCACAGACCCTCTGAAGGAAGCCGACTGCTTCTAGAGGACCCTGGAGATACTCCAAACACTGTGAGTGCCCCAACTATGGAAGTGGGAAAGGGAGACCTTTCTCTTCCTAACACACACCCCCACTGGAAAAGCTGAAGGTGTGTTGTTGGGACAAGTTCCCAATAATTAGAGAGCCAAGTTGAGTGAAATACAGGGGTGAAGGAGGCAGCAGCAGGGAGGCCCTGGGAGCTCACTAAATCCCCAGGTAGCCCATTCCTGCCTGGAACCACAGGGATCCATCAGGAGGAAGGCCAGAGGAGTAGGGGGTAAAAATCTGGGTTTATATACTCATGGACCATAACATTGAATAACTTTCATGATAAGGCAATAGTACAATCCTTGTTACACATTAAGAAATATACATGTATGTGTGTGTGTGTATTTATTCAAGTCATAACTACCACTTGTTGAGTGTTTTTCATTACCCCAGCCAATGTAAACAATGTTAAGACATGCCTAGCACACAGTGTGTTTGAAATGGACAAACTTGGCCGGGTGCGTGGCTCAAGCCTGTAATCCCAGCACTTTGGGAGGCCGAGGCGGGTGGATCACGAGGTCAAGAGATCGAGACCATCCTGGTTAACATGGTGAAACCCCGTCTCTACTAAAAATACAAAAAATTAGCTGGGCATGGTGGTGCATGCCTGTAATCCCAGCTACTCAGGAGGCTGAGGCAGGAGAATTGCCTGAACCCAGGAGGCGGAGGTTGCGGTGAGCCGAGATTGTGCCATTGCACTCCAGCCTGGGTAACATGAGTGAAACTCCGTCTCAAAAAAAAAAAAAAAAAGGACAAACTTTAAAGTCACCTTCATGATCTCCACCTCCTTATTTAATCTCCTCCCCTTGCATGTGGACAGGAGCTGTGACTTGCTTCTAACCACCAGAAGATTAGGGAAATAGTGATGGGATGTCACTCTCTTGATTACATTACCATATGAAGGACTCCATATTGCTGGTAGATTTCATTTGCTTTGAAGACTTCTTCCTTTGTTGGCTTTGAAGAAGTGAACTGCACTGTTAGTAGCCTTATTAGGCTATATGGCAATAAGCTGTGGGGAGTATCTAGTTGCTGACAGCAGTCTCTAGCCAGCAGCCAACAAGAAGCTGTGGTCCTGAGTTTTATGGCCACAAGGAAATAAATGATGGCACTGGCAAGAGGAGCTTGGAAGTAGGGCTTTTCTTCAGTTGGGCCTCCAGATGAGAACCCAGCCCGGCAGAGAACCTAACTAACTTGTGTACAGACTACTGATATATAGAGGCTGTGAGATCATAAATATGTGTTGTTATAATCCACTAAACTTGTGGTGATTTTATGTAGAATAGAAAACTAAAATGATGTGTTAGATAATTTTCAGATTTTATTTGTTTTGTTTGTTTCACTCCCTCCACCAAGGTAGTTACCATGCTCCTGGTCAAATCTCTGCTTTAGAGACTTAGGATGAGTCAATTATAGTGTTGAAACAGAAATGATAAAAAAATGCTCAGAGGAAAGATTTTCTTTAATCTCTTAAAAGGGAGTTGAACTTACAACCAGACCATATCGTCTTCCTGAAGGCCTTCTTTGTCCTCACTCTCCTTTGCTGGAGGAGAGTAAATGCTTTAAAAATGGGAAGGAGTGAACAAAATTTTCTACGGAAGCATTTAGCCCCAGGTCTCCTTTGACTTTTTCATGCCTTTGAGAATGATCTTGACTTGACCTTTGACTCTATGTTACTACTTCACTGACTTTCTACAAGATCCCAAAGACAGGCACAACTGAACAAATACCCATGTAAGAAAGTGTAAGAATATATATCTTTTTATTTCACTTGGATTTCTCATGAAGTTTTTTAATCCCAATATCATCTTTTATAAATGATCACAACCAATAAAAATATTTACTTTGGCCAAGTAAGAGGAGAGTTCAGCAACTGTTCTAAGTTACACATGGAAAACAAGAAGGAATAATTGTAGCCTATCAAAGTAGGCATTTCCATGGTTATGTGGAAGGATATGCCAAGTAATTTTGGAAAAAGTGTTAATGTTTCATCTTCATTGAAGAAACCAGCATAGTTTCTTCAATAATTTTATGCTATATTGACTTTGTTTTGCTATTTTTTAAAATAAACTTTATCAAAAGATAAGTTATATATAATAAAAGGTCCCTACATTAAAAGTACAATTCTTCTATTACTTTAGCAAATGTATACAGTTGTATATCCATCACCACAATGAAGATATGAAATATTTCATCACCTCCTAAAGTAGAATCTATTGACATTGATGATAATTCCACTAGCCTGTGGAAGTAAAGTCCTGCAATCATTTTAAAAAGCATAAGGACTAAACTCATTGGTTCTTATTCATACTTGTATTTCATTTTCCCTTCATGGAAATGACTTTAAAATCATCATCAAGTTTTCTTTGATATTTATTTAAAATAATTTTTAAATATTAAAAAATAGCAGTTTTCCTCAAAATAACTTTTTATATCACAGCTTTCTATTTATTGTTGTATAAAGGCATGGTGTCTTCAATGTTTACATTTGAGAAATATAAAATTACAAAATTTGACTCTATACAGCCTCGTTGTGAGTAACTCTGGCCCCTGAGTCTCACAATTTCTTCAATTATCATTTTGATTTTATTCCACTGAATCCAGAAACTCTGCATTATGTCTCAAGGTGCTCTTATTAGGAAGGTAAATGTATAAATATTATTTTCCCCACAGTATATATGAAAAAGAAATTCAGTGAAATAAAATGACTTATTCCAAGGTAGAGAGCTCAGTCCATATGAGAACTCGTATTTAGTGTTCTTTATTTCTATATTAGCTAACCTATCTCTTTTCTTATTCTCCATGATCGAATAAAATTATCGTAATATTAATGACAGATAACTGATATATGTGACAGGTCACATTTTAGCTGAAGGAATGCTTTTTAGTTCTCATTTGGTTTTATACTCCAAATCATTCTATTTTTTTTTCTTTTTTTTTTAGAAAGAAAGAGAAAGGGGGAGAGAGAACAGGAGTCTTGCTCTATTGCCCAGGCTGGAATGCAATCTAAAAATAGGTAATAAAAACCTCTTTTATGCTGGTAATTGTACTTAACAACGGAGACAGGAAGGAATAAGGGTAGAAAATAACAAACAGCCAACCAATATTTCATTTAAGTCTGTGAGATACTATGCAAATGCTAAAGAGTGATTTACTTTCAATTATGTAGTCACTTTCAGAATAGGTGTAATATGATACTGAGAAAAATGTATGTTCTGTAGACCTGGGGTGGTGAATTCTATAAATATTCACTAAGTTTGCTTATTCCAGGTCTAAATTCAGATCATAGATGTCCCTATTAATTTTCTATCTCGTTTATCTGTTGAATATTAACAATGTGGTGACGAAGTCTCCCACTATTATTGTGTGGGAGTCCAAGTCTCTTTATAAGTCATTAAGAACTTGTCTTATGTATCTGGGTGCTCCTATATTGGGTGCATATATATTTATGATCATTACATCCTGTTGTTGCATTGATCCTTTTACCATTATGTAATGCCCTTCTTTGTTTATTTTAGTCTTTGTTACTATTAAAGTCTATTTTATCGGAGACAAAAGTTACAACTCCTGTTCTTTTGTTTTTGTTTTTGTTTTCTCTCCATTTGATTGGTAAGTCTTCCTCCATCCCTTTGTTTTGAGTCTTTGTGTCTCATTGCTTGTGAGATAGATCTGGATATAGTGTACTGATGGGTTTTGACTTTTTATTCAATTTGCCTGTCTGTGTCTTTAATTAGGGCATTTAATCCATTGAAATTTAAGATTAATATTAATATTTGAGAGATCAATATTGTGATTTAATGCTAGCTGGCTATTTTGCCTGTTAGTTGATATAGATTCTTCATTATGGAGAAACTCTTTACCTTTTGGTAAGTTTTTGGGATGACTGATACTGGTTGTTCCTTTCTGTTTGTAGTGCTTCTTTCTGAAGCTCTTGTAAAGCAGACCTGGTGGTGATGAAATCTCTGAGTGCTTGCTTGTTCATGAAAAATTTTATTTTTCCTTCACTTATGAAGCTTGGTTTGGCTGGATATGAGATTCTGTGTTGAAAATTCTTTCCTTTGAGGATATTGAATATTGTCCCCCACTCTCTTCTAGTTTGTAGGGTTTCTGCTGAGAGGTCTGCTGTGAGTCTGATAGGCTTCTCTTTATGGATAATCTGACCTTTCTCTCTAGCTGCCCTTAGAATTTTCTCCTTTATTTCAACCCTAGTAAATCTAGTAATTATGTGTCTTGGAGCTGCTCTACTTGAGGAATATCTTTGTGGTGTTCTCTGGATTACCTGGAGTTGAATATTGTCCTGCCTTACTAGGTTAGGAAAGTTTTCCTGAATAATATCCTGAGGAATATTTTCCAACTTGAATTCATTCTCTTCATGACATTCAGGTACACCTATCAATAGTAAATTAGGTCTTTTCACATAGTCCCATATTTCTTGGAGACTTTGCTCATTCCTTTTTACTCTTTCTTCTCGAATCTTGTCTTCTTGTTTCATTTCATTAAGTTG
>NW_016107560.1:2704218-2755646 GCF_001604975.1 Cebus imitator
ATGTTGACCAGGATGGTCTCGATCTCTTGACCTCGTGATCCACCCGCCTCGGCCTCCCAAAGTGCTGGGATTACAGGCTTGAGCCACCGCGCCCGGCCCCATTCTCGGCCTTTTTACGCTGGTTTCTTCCCATCATTGTCAGTTCATCCACCTGTCGTCTTTGTAATTGCCAACTTTCAAATTAGGTCTCTGAGTGGACGTCCAACTTGTTGATTCCCAGCACCGAAATCTGAACAACCCACTGCGTAGGCTAAAACAGCAACATTAAGATTCGTGATGCTTTTCTGCCCCGGAATCTCCGGTCTGGCTTCCCGCTTGAATCCCTTTTTCAATCAGATGAATAGGTGACTCTGCCTTCCTGGAGCTCCAAACATTGACCAAAAGTGGACCCAGTCCTGTTTACTCTGCACCAAGAACCACCGCGCCGGGGCACCGGCCACAAGAGTCGCGCTGGTGACCCGTGGGGCTCCACTGCTGGGAATCTCTTGGTCTGTGGGCAACAAAAATTTGTCTGAAAGTGTGGCTTTCTCTGGGAGCTGCAGTCCTGAGCTGCTGGTAATTGACCATCTTGGATATCTCTCCTCTATTTTGTTTTTCAAGGTTAAATACTAGCCAGAAACTTTATACATTGTCTTTCTCAGTTTAGTATCTACTACATTAAAACAAATCTGAATGCAGAGTAAGTAACCACTAAATTTTTATTGAATAAATTCATTATTTGCCAAATAAAAAGGAAACATCATAATCTTCTCTTCTACCAGTCACAACACCTCCTTTTTACCCATCAGATTGTCCCCAATCTGTTCCTCTAATGATTACATATTTTTCTCCCTGCATGTCAGAACATTTTTCCCCTCAAGATGTTGAAATGGAACTGGCATAAATAAAGCTTCAAGGAAGAAATTAATCACATTGAGTATAACATTTAAATTTATTACTAAAATAATTTTGCTACATTTATAGGCATGTTTTAATTAAGAGTGAAATATCTTATTAATATTAGAAATTTTAACACAGTTCCTGGAACTAAGTAGGGTTTCTAAATTTTATTCACTTCTTATGCTTCTTGTCTGCCATTTAGAATAATTCTGTCATATAATCCATAGTATCAATTTATAAACTTTACATTATTATAATCTTTACAGTTGTTCTCATACGGTTTAATATTCAAGGGTGGCATCCCTGAAAATATTAAATTTTCTTTAAAATTCTATGCATTGAATGTAATTTCCCCCTGATATTTATTATATACGCCACACCATTATCCATTCAATTTCAAAAGAACTTTGATGCCGTAAGTTAAATAGCAAACATATAATGAGAAGCAAAACCAAAAGCAACTTGAATTTTATGCTTAAGGACAGTTCTTTCTGTACTTTTCCTCTTAATATGTAGTGAGCAGTTCAAAGGCTACTATTATGTAGAAAAATTCTAACTTTGAAGGTCATGCCAACTTTAATATATGTGTGAAGAAGTAAATAGATTTTCAGTCATCAGGATACTGAATGAAAACACACACACACACACTCTCACAATCTCTCTCATTCTCATGCCAGCCTTAGGAGGATTGACATCATGAAAAGATTTATAATTTTTCTGTAGCTTTTGGCTAACTTTCCCATTGGCCTTTCCTTGTGATGATACCAATAGTACTTACAGCGGTATCTAAAAAGAGAATTATGTTTGGCAAGCATCTGTTGATGGTAATGTCATGATGCAATAACTATAAGATATTCAAGACCACAGAAGCAAGGATTAAATTATATCAGTCTATATTCATTCTTAACTTATTGAATTAATTGGCTAATTATTAAAGGTTAGACCTCTGTCATCAACGGGCTCAAGAATGATTTATTTTCTGCCCTAATGTAGCAAAAGTCTGGCCTATAAAGTTTCACAAAGTTCTTAAGTTCTGTTCCGGCTTATGGTCCTATCTTGATGCCCAGAGGCTACAGCATCATCAGAACTCAATCTATTGGCAAAAAAGTTGGGAGAGGGAAGTAATGATTAGTCTGTATCTTAATTTCCCCTCTTCCAACTTTCTTTTTACTAGCTTATGCATTGTTATTATGCATTTTTTCATGGACGTACTGTGTTGAAAATAATTAAATGGAATAAATGAAAACTGAGATATAAAGAAACTGAGATAGATACATAGCTTTTCTTAGGAGTGACTGAAAAAAGAATGCCTCTAACAAGATACCACCATTTATATTACTCTAAATATGTAAATAATAATATTCCAGTTTTAAAAAATTAATAAATTTTCAGAGATTCTGTAATCCTGAGATCCCCAAAATAAGAATGCTCTGTTTCTGAATTTTCTAGAGACCTAATACATGCAATAATTCAGTAATATATTTTATCTTTCATTTGTGCCATTAAAATTATTTAAATTTATTTTTGCATTTAAAAAATTGTACTATTAAATTTTTTTAAATTATATTTTTCCAATTATTTGCTACTGTTTATAAATACAAATTTTATATGTATTAATATGTATTTCATGACCTTGCTAAATTATTGCTTTCCTTAGTTTGTGGATTCCTGTTTTTGGTTTAAATCATGTAATCTAAAACTGGAAATAATTTCCCTCCCTCCCTCCCTCCCTCACTTCCATCTGTCCATCTTTCCTTCCTTCTCTCCTTTCCTCATTCCCTCCCTCCTTCCTTCCCTTCTTCCTTCTCCCTCCCTCCCTGCCTCCTTCCTTCTTTCCTCCGTCCCTCTCTCCCCTTCCCTTCCTTCCTTTCCTTCCTCCCTCTCTCTCTCTACCCTTCCTTTCTTCCTTCCTCCCTTCCCTTCCTTCCTCTCTCTCTCTCCCTCCTTCCCTCTCTCTCCCCTTGCTTCCTCCCTTCCTTCCTTTCCCCCTTCCCTCCTTCCTTCCTTCCTTCCTTCCCTCTCTCCCTCTTCCTCTCTCCATTTTTTTGCCTTATTGTAATAATTAGAGATGCTAGTGTAACATTAATTGAAACGAAAACTACATTTTTTTCTTATTCCTAATTTTAGGAGATCAAAACTTCATTGTTAAGTATAACATTAGCTATAGGGTTTGTGTAGAAGCACCTTATCAGATTGAATATTTCATCAGTTTGAATAAATTTCTTTTTATTTCATGATTTATTGAGAAATTTTGAGAATGAATTTTGAATCAAAATAAAATTCTTATTTGAATGTGTCTAATTTTGAATGGATGTTGCATTAAAATGGTTTTGTGCATCTACTGAAATAGCTTACTGTATTCTATTAATATGTTCAGCAGAACTCTAATATGGCTCCCAAATGTCCTAACCCCTTGTTTGTACACATCTTCTACTAATTATTCAATTAAACGCTTATGTAGGGGTTGCTGTAAAGTGATTCTGTAGATGTAATTAAGATACCAAAATAAACTGACCTTAAAACAAGGAAATTACCTGGGTGGGCCTGACCAAATCAAATAAGCCCTTTAAATCTGACAGGAAAGTCGGAGTGATTCAAAGAGTGAGCAGTATTTGACAAAAGTTCTCAATGCTAGTGTGGAAAAGGTGAAGATCATGTACTAAGGAACCTGGGCAGTTCCCAGCTGCTAAGGCCAGCCCATGGCTACCAGCCAGCAAGGAAAGGGGACCTCAGTCTTAAAACTAAGAAATTATATTTTGCTAACAATCTTAGTAACCTTGGAAGTGGATTCTTTCCCTGAATCACCAGATGAGAACTCAGTCTGGTGAACATCTTGATTTTTCACTTTGAGGCCCCCAACAGAAAATCCAGCTAAGCCATGTCTGGGCTGCTAACAAAAACTGTGAGCTAATACATGGGTAGTTTTAAGTTAGTAGTTTTTTGTAATTGTTCATGAAGCAATGGAAAATTAGTATATATATAGTGAATTACAATAATTGGTTTTCTGACATTGAATCAATTTTTTTGTTCCCAGTGTAAATCCCTCTGAGTCATGATTTGTTACCATTTTTTATGTTATTGGATTAGATCAGCAGTCCCCAACCATTTTGGCATCAGGAACTAGTTTCATAGAAGACATTTTTCCCATGGGACCGAGCTGGGGGCTGTGAAGTGTTCTGAGATGATTCAAGTTCATTACATTTATCATTAGATTCCCATAAGGAGCACACAACAGAGATCCCTGGCATGGACCATTCACAATAGGGTTCAGGCTCCTATGAGAATCTAATACAACAGCTGATCTGACAGGAGGCAGAGTTTATCTTGGCTCCCTCACCCCTCACCTCCTGCTGCGTGGCCTGGTTCCTAACTGGCCAGGAGCCAGTACCACTGTGACTTGGGGGTTGGGGACCCCTGAATTAAATTAGCTAGAATTTCCTTAACAATTTTGTGGCAGCACTTATAAGGGATATTAATTTGCAATTGTCTTCTGATTCTTTCCTTTGAGTTTGATCTATAGGTAATTGTGATCTCATAAAATGAGGTGGAGAGTATTTCCTATATTTCTGTTTTCTGAAGAAATTTTGTAGGTTTTATGTTATTTCTTTCAATGTTGGAAGAATTAACCAGTAAACATATATGGGTCTAGAATTTTACTGTAGCAATGCTTATATGAGAAATTTAGTGTCTTAGAGACAGTGTTATTTAGGTTTTTGTTTCATCTTGAGTCAATTTTAGTAATTATACGTTTCAATAATTTTTCCACATACATAGCCAAATTTCAGAATTTTAACTTTCTCTTTGGTTTTCAGTAATTGAATTTGCATGATACATCTATGTGTGTTCTTATTAATTCTGCTTTGGATGTTCTGAGCGTATTGAATCTGAATATTTAATTCATTAACCAAAATTAAGAAGTGTTCAGCTATTATTTTTTAAACATACTTTTCTGCCTCATTCTCCCTCTTGTTCTGCCTCATTTTCCCTCTTCTTCTGCACCTTCAGTTATATTTATGTCAGATCTTTCAATATTGTGTCACGGTTATCTAAGGCTCTGTCCATGTTTTCTTCAATTTCTGTTCTCCTTCTTAGTTGGATAAATTCCATTAATCCATCATGAATTTCACCAACTCTTTCTCTGTCATCATCATTCTGTTATTCTACAATTAAGCTTCTCTGGTGTTGTTATTTGTGTGTTTTGAGATGTACTCCTCAGTTCTAAATTTACTTTGGTTCTTTTTAATGTTTTCTGTTTCTTTCTTAAAATGTAGTCACTTTTGATTCACTATTAATGCAGTTTCCCTGGCCTAATTTGCATGATCATAATAGCTACCCTAAAGTTTTTCTCTAAAAAATTAAATACCTGCTGTTATCTTGGGATTACCCTCTCTTGATTTTCTTTCTCTCAAAAGTGGGTTAATTTTCCTGGTTCTTCATATTTTGAACAATTTTGTATTTTGTACGTTGTGACATTTTGTTGTGAGGACTCTGGATTGTGCTATAGTCCCTTAAAGAGTGTTGATGCTTTTGATTTAGCAGGCAATTACATTGAATAGGCTCAAATTATAAACTGTTTCTCAACTTAAGGTACATGGTAATTAAAGTCTCACTTCAGATTGCATGAAGTCTGACTGGTAAATATGTAATTGAGGAATTAGAAACACATAGGTCAAATATATACTTGACTTTTTTTTTTTTTTTTTCAGTCATTTGACTCCCCTTGTTGGCACATTTCTTTCTGAGTTACCCATCTCCACCTCTACTCTCTGGCAGTTCTTTGACCTAGAAAGACGGCTGGCTTTTTCCTGAGACTGCAGCCACTCTGCACCCTTCCACAAATATTACTGCCTTCAGACCAAATACGGAAGATTAAAAAAAATATGTTTGCTTATGTAGGTTGCTTCTTACATAAGCAAAACTTTATGCAAAAATATTACGTAGGTTGCTTCCTACAAATTTGGACTTGTTTCTGGAATCTGCCTGCTTGTTCAAAATATTAATAGCCTATGATATTAAAAAATAATGATTAGTTTTATGTATTGCAGAAAATATTTAATTATGCTGATCCTAATATATATTTATGTTTACAATATTTGACTTAGTAAAGGAAGAAAACAAAGTAGCAGAATAATGACATATACCTCACAAGTTTGTTATGAAGCATAAATAAGATAATGCATATAAAGTGCTCAGCAGAACATTATACATAAAATAGGTTTTTGATAGATGATGGGTCCTTATCTTTGACCTTAAATTGATGCCAATATTGTCGTTATTTGTTAATTTTTATCATAAATCAAAGAATGTTGTTGGCTCTACTGGAATTGGAATATGAAGCGGTGACTTCATATTCCTTTTCATATTTGGGAAATTATATTAAAATTTTAAATGTCTATTCAAATCTTCTAGACTGATGGCCTCTTGGAAATAAATTTGAATGGAAACTGTTCCACTGAAGAGGCTCAGCAGGCCTCTAGTTCTGGAATTGTCTTTGGACTGTCTTAGAATTAGTGTGAATAGAGCAAGTTTTTCGTTGACATTTTTGTGTTTCAACATTTTTTTGAGAGAGAGTCTGGCTCTGTTGCCTAGGCTCCAGTGCTGTGGTGCGATCTCAGGTCATTGCAGCCTCCACCTCCCACGTTCAAGCAATTCTCCTGTCTCAGCCTCCCAAGTAGCTGGGATTAAAGGCACCTGCCATCATGCCTGGCTAATGTTTGTGTTTTTAGTAGAGACAGAGTTTTACCATGTTGACCAGGCTAGTCTCCAAAGAACTCCTGACATCAAGAGATCCACCTTCCTCAGCCTCCCAAAGTGCACCTCGCAGCCGTGAGACACTATGCCCAGCCGAGTGTTACAAAGCTTTTTAGCTGTATCTTCAGCTCTGATTAATAAACATCACATACTGCATTTTTATATACCCAAAATTCTTAAGGCATTTTTAATTTGATTTGATTTCGGTTAGTAAAGTTTGATTTGGCTACTTATCAAGGGAGCAGACTCGATTGCAAAAATTCCTGCATTTCTCTGTTTCATTTAGAGCTTGGAAATATAAAGTTTGTGGGTGTATGTGTGCCCACGTATATGCTTCTGCATGCAAGCTAACTGATACCTCTTTAAAGAATATTTGACCTAAACATTCCAAGTCATTGCTTGTAGCTCAATAACTTGGAATGCATAGATCAAATATTCTTTGAAGTCGCAATCTGTAGAGGAAATGTCTAATTACCTGTGAGTAATGAGAAATAAAATTACACCATTCTATATTATTCTGAGGAATACCTGCAATAAAGTTTTATCTAAATCAATGTATTTCAAACCTCATGCATCGTAATAAAAGCAGAACTCCACATGGTTAAGATTACAGAAATACTCTTGTTTCATAAAGCCCTGAAATGGTCTTGCGACGTGAAGCAGATATGCTTCAGCAGATTTCAGAAGCTGGCTAGGAAATATAAATTGCTAAGAGATTGTAAAAAGCACGTTGGAGTTGGGCCAGATATTACCCCTTGAATTAAAAGAGTAATTTGAAAATCAGGACACTACTTTATTTTTTAACCAATAGCTAACATTGGGATTTCAGATAGGGAGAAATATATTATGATTAATTCTGCCCTTTTCAGAGGGAACCTGGCAGCTTTGTCCTTCACCAGCTGGAGTTTATGTAAGGCCTTATGGAGCAAGTCAGCCAACAGGGAGTTACAATAATCTAATCTTCGTGGCCTGGATACTGCCTTGCGTGAGCAGCTTGCATAAGTAAAGCATTTTTCAGTTTCCTGCTATGGAGTTGAGAACACAAAGGTATTGCACTGGTTTCTCTTGTGTGTCTAGACTTCTCTGGGAAAAAGCAAGATCCTCATTTCCTTTATCTGACTAACTAACTTGAATATTCTGGGTAGGGAGAAAAACAATAGAAGCTATTAAGATTAATGATACTTCTATAATTATGCAATAAACCAGCCATGACCTTCTAAATTTATGAGAGTTAAGGTTAGCGGTTTTCAACTGAGTTTGATTCATCCTGATTGGCACAATTTATAATAAAAAGTAAATAACAAGGTTCATGCTGGTTATTTGGGGTTTTGCCTTAATTGTTTTAATTTTTGTGCATCTGCATTGATTAGCATCCTTGCTTAGCTAACAATTTACTTATTATTTATGTCTAGTGTTGATTATCTGGGAACAACACATAAATATATGGATTCCTTCATCTGGGAGAGCCTTGAGAGTTGGGCCAATACTAAGTTTATTTCCATTCACCATCCTTACCACATGGTTGGTTTCCAGGACAGTACCTATCACAGTGTACCTTATCCAAAATATTTATTGATCAAATGAAACTGTTCTTATGGAGGAGAAGTACTTCTGTTGCATGGTGCATGCTATGTAATAAAAATATATGAACACTTGACTCTAACTCATGATATGGATAATTTGCTCCGCTGAAGATAGAAGATGACTTTTGACAAGTATACTTTTTGAAATATTCTATACCAAAATGCAGTAACACATTAAAGAGAAATGGTATAAGGTAAATCACTTTGAATAGATTATTTTTGCTTTCTGCTCTTTTCCAGGACAAGGACTAATTTTTTTTCCCATTCCCTATTTAGAGCTTATTGTAATTATTCTATTTAATCTGTTATAAATGTGAATAATATTGACGTATATGGTTTTTATACCATTATATTCAATTGGGTAGTTTGTATTTACAATATAGATATTTTCTCTTGAAAAAGGAAAAATAAATTAGGCTCCTTGCTTTAGATTTTAAACATCACTTTCCTATACAGTAATAAGATACATTTTGGTTCAGGCAAAGAGACATTGTTCTATTTTTGTTATACCTTTATAACATACTTAAGAAAATACTGAAATTCCAGATGATCTCAAGTTCTAAATCAAAAGAATCTTTTCCTTGTTCTAATGCCTTTACTCCCGGGTTCACCACTACTTTGATTATCTGAAAAACACTTGATTTACAAGTGTTTATTTTTGTTCCCCAGTTAATGTTATAGAATTAGAAGCTTTTAAAATAAAATGATGGCATGAAGAGAGGCGACTCAGGAATACCTTGATTATGCTTTCTGGAGGAACATCTTCTTTTTTCACACTTCTCATGGGAAAGATACAAACTTTGAGCAAGTAGCAATTTATTGTTAACTGGGGTTATGATCTGAACGAGCTCAAATTTCAGAATGTGCCATTACAAAGAACTAACAACCAGCCAACAAAAACAAAACACCTGCATGGGGAAAACTGTACAAGAGAAATGATAGCAAGATGCCCTAGAAACTCCGGGCAAATTTGCCACCTTTCTGCCACCTTACAGCCTGCCTCCAGGTCCCAGCTATGACCATCTCAACTTCTGTCCAGCTACTTGCTCCCATAGGCTACACTCCAGCTCCTCTGATCAATTGAAATGACTTCTCCACCAAAGCAGTGTTTTCACAGAACTGCTCCTTGAGACAGCCTCCTCTGTTTTCCTTGGTTTCCGTGTTCTACTCTGTATATTTGGCTTTCATTGTCAATTCTCCGGTGCTTAAATCTTCCAGTTTTTCCTAATGTTAACTGTCTTCTGTCTTCATTTTCTTCATTCAGATCCAATATCACCTTCTATCATTTCAGCGACTTTTGGCAATTATCTTCAACTTCCTCAAACTTTCTCATATCCAATGATACAACTTTCTCATGTAAATAAGTTTATGACTCTTCTTGCCTTAAGAAGAAGTTCCAACCCCTAAGCAGGTTTCAGAACTCCCTTCAGGTCTGGTCCTTTCTACCTCCCTCCTTTTTTTTTATTATTATTCCCCTTGTCACACAAACTGCTCCAGCTAAAATGATCCCATTTTTATCCCCATTTCCTCTATTGTGTCCTGCCCAGGAAGTAAGAAACTCTTGGCTTTTATGAAAGTTCTTCCTCTGCCAACATCATTATTGCTTTCTGTCTTTTCCTCATCTAGCTAACTTCTACATACTACCTGCTCAGTTCTAGGAGGCATTTCCTGACTTTCACCTCTCCGATAGAGTTAGGTGCTTTCCTACAGTACCCATTATTTATCTTAGTCTGTTATCTAGAAAGCTACATTGTAATTGACTCTTATACTGACTGTCTCTCTCAATAACAGTAAACACTGTGATACACCACTGTGTTCTCTGAGCTTAGCACCGTGGCCTACACATAGTGGGACTCAATAAATATAGTTGAATATATCAATAAATTTCAGATTCCAACATGTTATGTAATTGGCTAAACGTCATTCTTCTATACTGGACTTACATAGACTTTTTAAATTTGGTCCTCAAAACAACCCTTGGAAACCATTATTATTCTTTGGTTATAGCCGATGCACACAGACATTTTTAAAAAACAACCAAATTACACAGTGTTCTAACTCCAGTTATTCTGAATACCAAAGTACAATCTTAAGATTTTGTTGTAGTTTATATTAATTGTATTAGATAAAAATTAGATTTCTTCATAATTATCAAGAAAATACACCGTGAAAAAGATAAACTATTTATTCATGGGTATATAAGGATTTTCTGCCCTCTGTATAAAACAGAGAGATGAAAATGCAGTATTTCCTTTTTATAATGCTACTTTGAGGAAATCACATGATACAGTTAATCTTAAGCAGCAGAAGAGCATGAGGCCTGTACTGACACTCCTAGGAGACTTAGCAAACTTGTTTGGTGCTTTCAAGATCAGAAAACATGACTTATTCTGTGTTTGCCTCCTACACAAAAGAGACAGTTTGCTTAATTAATTTTAATGAAGGAGAAATCAGCATAAATGCCACAAATTAAAAATAGTCCGTAAATTTGCTCTGATGAACAGTGTATTTACCATACAATATATTTTCCATGTATTTTTATTTTTCCACTTGCCTTAAATATGTTGAGAAAATATATACCTGCTTTTCCTAATGAAAACTTTAGAGGTAGCAGTTCAGTAATCACAGGTACTAGAACCAATGTAGGCCTGTTAGGTGACTCAGTAGGAAAGTCAAGCCCTTCCCCCTTATGTTTGTAGTATTTTGAGATCTAAGTGTGTCAGGTAGAATAATTTCAAAAGGCTGTATTTCTATTGGGTCATTTACAAAATATTTTCCATATATATATTGCCCTATATATAGGCAAATATATATTTATACATATATTCTTATATATATTGGTATATTATTTTTATAGTTATACATATATTCTTACATATTGATATATTATTTATATAGTTATACATACATTCTTATATATTGATATATTATTTTTATATTTATACATATATATTCTTTTATATATTGATATTTATGTATATTTATTTATACATATATATTCTTTTATATATGTATATATATTTATTTTACTCACAACTTGCATTATAGCTATGCTTCCAAGCAGATGCCTATAAGTCTAGTTACAGGAATGAATTGTTTAGGTTCAGATAGAAGTTTCTGCAGTTGGTGAAAAATATTGCTACCTAAGCCATTTGCAGAAGTTTTCACTGCATTATCAAAGAGTTATGGAATAGCAACTATATTTTTATCTTCCTCTGTCTATATGTATATCTACGTTTGTATGTATATCATCTATCTCTCTATATCTGTCAGTTTCTATCTACATCTTTATCCTGCTATGAGTGGCAGATCTGCTAAAAGCATGCCTTCATATGGGGGAATGTGACCTTGTTTGTCCCGATACCACTGTGTGTGTATGTATATATATATATATATATAATCGCACTTTAGGTGCTGGGTTACATGTGCAGATCATACAGGATTGTTGCATAGGTATATGCATGTCAAGGTGATTTGCTGCCTCCATCCCCATGTATATTTTTTGGAGCCCTGTCTTCCTCTAGACACCAATGCCTTTCTAATCAGTGAGTCTTATGAATAAATCTCAAATTCAACCTTCAAAATATTTCTTACTCCATCTTTTACGCGAATCCCTCTAAACTTAGGTGAGACTTACCTCTTACCACGATCACTGCAAAAGCCTTTTATGTAAAGTCCCTTCTCTGACTAGCACATATAAATAATCATATTTCACATTCCTCTGTGAGTTATTTTTCTAAAACATAGGTATGATAGTATTATTCCTGGCTTTTAGAACCTTTAATGTCTTCTCCTTGCCTTGGGAATGTGAAATCATCACCCTACCAGGGACTTTAACAAGTTGGCTTCAGTCCAACTATTTAGCATTAAGTGCAGCCAGCATTTCTTTAATGAGTGTGCACTTTCCATGATTTGTAACTGTATTTACACAATTACCTCCACTTTAAGCCCAAGCACAAATTTAACCTCCTTGCTGATGTCTTATTCAGTCTCTCAAAGTAGAATTCGGCATTCTCTTTTCTACTTTGTGATAGCATTTTGTTCAAAGTTTATTTATAATATTCATTCTGTTGTAATATGCTTGTTAGTTTGCCTAAATTTTGTATCCACTTGTCCTCACAGTTCTATTACAGTTTCCTTTTTATCTTGCCAATTTCTAAAACAGAGCCTATTTTTAATATGCTACGTGATCACCGAGAGCTGGCTGCATTGAACAGAATAAAACATTATGTATTTTTGTTTAACATTTTTTCTGCATTATGTACTATCTTAAAAAGAATTACAATGAAAAAATAAACTATTTAAGAAATGATTATAGCTTCTGCCTTATTTTAAAAAGAAACAAACCATGAACCAGAAGCAATAGAGGGACAGTAAGAGAGAGAGGTATCATAATCACATAGGGATATCAAGTGGCTTATGCACGTGTGCCCAGAGAAGCTTGGGAAACAGCAGGACACAGAGGCAGAAGCATAAGCATTTGGAAGTAGGTTCATTGGGGGGTTCGTATTATTTCAAGTAAGAGCAACTGGCTCATTTAAGGTGAATGTTATAGGTGTTACATGAAAACCAAGAATAAGGATGCACCCATATCTCAGAAAAAAAATTAGTGAGAAATAAAAATAAAATCCTAAGTCTCCCAACTGACTGCACAAACCCTCTCTTGGCCAAGGGACCCCAAAGAAACCTTTAAGACTGAGTTCCCAGCCATCACAGGCCGGGAGACTGAACACACCTCATCGTGCTTTCTCACTTGCTCACCGCCATCTGGCTTTCTTGTCTAAGGGTTAAAAAAACAGCCTTTTCGAAAGACTTACTTTACTGATGATTTCAGCAAACTACCAGACTGCTGCACCCCATTTTTGTCTCCTTAGAGCAATTGACCAGAGTTCCTTCCTGATGAGAGACCATCAATGACAAGTGCTTCTGGCCAGTCTGTGGAGGATGCACAGTTGCGCAGTGAGGGTTTTCGTGTCCTCTGCTTCACCTTTCAACATTAGAGTGCCCTGAACTCTGCCCTTTGATTATGCTAACGCTGCTATTTTTTTTAACATGCCACCCATGAAAGGACATGAATCTCAGTTGTACATGTGCATGTTTCTTCTTTTATAAATATTCATGATTTCTCCTAAAACTTATTAAATATGTATATTTGGCCACCATGCTCAGCATAAACTCCCATTCCCTTTACCCCTTTCTTCAGGTTTTTAATCTTGGCTTCTGCCAGACGCTGTGATTTCCAGCCTATGAAATGGCCAGACTGCAGGTTGCAACCCTTTACGAGAAATAAAGCTTTCCTTTTCAAATTGATGAACCTTGTGATTCTTCAGCTGACATTAGATAAAGAACTAGAATGCCTTCTCCATCTACCCCTCTCTGTGTCTACTTTATTCTTCTTTCTTAATACAGATCAGGTTTTCCTGTTGTAACATGGTGACTAACATCTCCTATTCAGGATTAGAACCAGATTAAGTCTGATATCAAGTTTTTATTTTCAGTTTTTATGGGGAGCAAACTTTGTCCAGCTTGAAGAAGACACCAATTTTGAACCAATTATGTCCAAGAGTGAAGAATGGATCATTGGTTCAGTGATGGCTAACCCTCCCTATCTAACATGCTGGGTGGCTACACACTGAGCTCAAGGGGGGTTATGGA
This sequence comes from Cebus imitator, assembly GCF_001604975.1. Taxonomy (NCBI): domain Eukaryota; kingdom Metazoa; phylum Chordata; class Mammalia; order Primates; family Cebidae; genus Cebus; species Cebus imitator. The sequence continues at coordinate 2,718,087 of NW_016107560.1, forward strand.
CAGAAGAATGTCTCATTAAGATTATAATAAAGCCTTACTTTTTTTCAACACAGATAAATAAACCCCATGTCTTTTTATAATTCAGAATTTACTTTGATCTCTATGAGGAAAAGTGAGTTAATTTTTGGATTTTAATTTTTCTCTGAAAATTAAAGGATGGAAGGTTAATATTATAATTTGGGACATATTGCTATTACTATTATTGTGTTTTAAAATATTATTACTATTGTATCTTTACAATAATTTATAGACTCAACACATTCTCTTGGGTGAGCTGTGTTTGCAAAGCGGCTGAATCTATTTAAGTTGGAAAATGGGCTGGGGAGGAGGCTGAGGCTCACACATGATTGGACAGATTTGCTTCACGAACTGCTCTGGTCTGGTTCCAGAAGCATGTTGAGGCTAAAGGCAATGCTCAGCAGCAGTGCCAGGATATATAACAGGGCAGTGGTTGGTGCTGGAGGCGGCCCTCAGGGTGCCCATCTCACTGTTTGCTTTCTCCAATGAGAGACCAGTAACATCAGTGAATTATTGGGCCTGTGAGTTGAGAACCCTGTTCTCCTAAGCCTTCATTTCTAAAATGTGGCATTTCACTAAAAAGTGGTAACAGTATTGGGAAGGTAAGTTCTGTCCCTCTTCCGAGCCCCATTGACCTGTTCATTTGCAAAGGAGAAGTGACGCATCTATTCATTAGAGGACATTTCGCTGAGTGTGTGTGGTTCTACATTGTCCCTAGCTCTGGGCTTGCCCACCATCTCTATAAAAGGGTTTCTGGCTCCTGTTGCTAGGCAGGAAGCATAACTCTATGTAAAATGTGATTTGTCTTTCTTGTTAGTATAGTGGTGAGTACCCTCACCTGCCAAAACACAATTTGTGGAAGTTACTTAGCAATCAGAATCTCAAGGTGCTGGGAATGTTGGCTCATACCTGCAATCCCAGCAACGGAGGAGACTAAGGCAGAAGGATCACTTGAGCCCAGGAGTTCGAGACCAGCCTGTGCAACATAGTGAGACTGCAATTACAGGAAAAGAAGGAATCAGAATTTCAGGGCTGATCCTAGACCTATTTAATCAGGCTCTACTTTTTAACAAAACCCTGAGGTGGTTCATTATACAATTAACATTTCAGAAGCACTGATTTATTCTTTTCAAATTCCAAAGGTAATAAAAATGATCTGGAGGGATTTTTAAAATGTTGATTTTCAAGACCCATCTTGCTGTTTCAGAATCTCCAAGAAAGCGTCCTGAGAAAAAGTTGGGAACACTGGAAGCCCATCTCTCACAGTCTGGAGCAGCGTTTCTCAAACTTTAATGTATATTCGTATCCCCCAGGGACTTTGCTGACATACAGGCTCTGATTCAGAAGGTCTTTGTTGGGACTAGAAGTTGGTATTCATGCTGCTTAATGACAGGCAACACTTAACAGCAAGGCTACAATATCAGGGCTAGTGGGGATGAAGCATTGAATAATTTCACAAATGTATCTGATCTGTCTATCTTTTGAACTCTCTTGGATATAGTGTCCTAAGGTCTAGATTTATAGACAGCATGTTAGTAAGTCTGTTTTTGACCACAGCTACAGTGTTCTCTAGCTCAGCTTTATAAATAATAAAGCTGCTATTTTGATCTCCATATATTTGACTCCTATGTCTATTCCTGATAGACTGAGTTCGTGTGTGTGTGTGTGTTTTGTGTGTGTGTGTGTTCTGTGTGTGTCCGTGTCTGAGTCAGTTTAAGCCCAAATAAGATGTAATAGTCACAATGTTTCTGTATGACACTAGTTTCAAAATCTCATCTCCATAGATAGGATAGATATTAAGCTCCTACCCCAACATCTCTTCCTAATAAAGGGTTAAAGATAAAGGTAGCTCCATAGAAGCTAAGATTTCTGCTAGAGCTACTGAGGTGAACTTTAATGTCATCAATGTCTTTCTCTGCTTAAATCAGAGGAGATAAATAAACATTTAATGATATTTTATAGTTCCTTCAAGGTATGAGAGATTCCATCAAAGGAGAAATTCTATAGCACTTAGAAGTGGAGGCACGTGTTTTACTAAGTTGTGAATTTCTAGTGGCACGGATTGAGAGAATCCTAATATACAGGGAAAAAACAGAGAACTTTGGTGAAATTTTTGTTTATAAGAATTTGCTGGGTACTGGGATGGTCTGTATGTGAATGCTCAAGGAAAGTAGATAACTTTGGAGGAAAGCAGACATTTTTTGGAACAAAGAGAAAGTGTTTTCTCTTTCTTAGGTAGAAACTTCTTTGGAATAAAGATTTGGATGAAGGGAGAGCTTTCTACAATTAGCTCCACCATTCAGAAACATCTATGAGGGGAAAGGTCTTAGAGAAAAATTGAGTCATTACCTAGGAGGATTTAAAAGGTAGAATAGAGTCATTATTTTTTAAAGTAGCATTTATATTTTGGAGGACTTATCAAGGATAAATATTCCTCAGTTACCTTACAAAATATTTTTTATTGTTTTTGTTATTATTTTATTCAGGTATCTTGACAGTTAGGAGACATATAGAGATTGAAACTCAAAAACAATTACTGATGTATGACCTTTGCAGAAAACAAATAATTCAAAGAAAACATAAGAAAGAGAAGATTCAATACTTACAGAAGGGTTAAAGAGTATTAAAGCAGTTGGTAATAGAGCAAGGTAGAGAATTAACTAAGAAAGCAAAAGTAAGTGTAACCAAGAGGTGAGAAACTTTCTGATCTAGACCCCTGCATGAAATAAAGTCAACAAGTGTATTCTTAGACTTAGGCTGAGTTTCATGAAAATGGTTTTACATTTAGTATCTGGAATTCTTAGTTTTTACTTAACAAATATGTGTGTCATGTCATTTATGTTAAAATTCAATGTTATCAAAATTATTAAATGCATGATTTCTTATGAAGTCACAAAAGGAGACCTAGGAAACAAATATTTGTTGAGCATTGTTAAGATAATTAGATATTTTTTAGTTACACATAATCTATTATCTCTTCCTAATTGCATCTCATTTCCTAGTGTGTAAATAATTATTCCTTCCCACATGTCGACTTTTTAGGATGGTGATTCTATAGGCCATCTTCATCATGGAAGATTAATCAGGAGCTCTTTTCCAGGTATTTGGATCTCCAGCAGTTGCTGCAAGTCTGAGAATGATTGGTTGGCAATTGCCCCCCTCCCCTTCTTTCAACTGCCTCCCCCCAGCCCCGGGCATTCAGGCAGGGAGACACTTACTGGAATTCTTGATGCCTATATGTTTCTTAGATCCCCAGTACCACTTAGTTCCAAGTCTGATCCTCCAGTTTTCCGTCAATTCAGTGTCTTGTCTCTAGCACCTCTCTGCCCAAAATATTTTTCCAACAAATTCCGTCTTGCATAAATTATCCAGTTTATACTGCTTGTTAATAAGAACTTGTTTTATATAGCACAAAACAAAATAAAAACCTCTTTCTATCATATCCAATAAAAAATGCAATTTTAGATCCCAAAAGATTAAATCATATTCTATAGAAATTGTATAGTAAGTCATTTCGGAACATTAAGTATTATATTGTTTATATGTTTGCCATATATTTATTGTGCTTCACATCATCTCCTAACAGAAAAAACTCCAAAGTAAAGAATCAGCTAAAATTTATGAAAGATGAATCACAAAATAATAATGGTATTTAGCTCAGTGCAAACATGAGATATCAGATAACACATGCTTTTTCCTGTACTTATATGTATATTACTTACCATTTCATAACATGTATGTATTATTCATATAACCATAAAATAGGCTATTTTTATTGAAAAAAGTGGAAATTATCAAAAGCAGTTTTACTAATATACAAATTAGCTATTAGTTTCTTGATGTATATTTATCTGCTATGTTTTAGTCTACATTGTTATACTGAGATTATAATTCTTACCTCTATTTTTCATTAGTTCTTACCTCCATTCCTTGTTCTCTCAGTTTGTTTAAAGCATACTACAATAAACTATCTGAATGTGGTAACTATAATTATTAGAAAGCAAATGCCAATAAAATTATGCAGAAGATTGAAACTGGACCTCTTCCTTTTACAATACACAAAAATTAACTTAAGATAGATTAAAGATAAAATATAAGACATAAAACTATAAAAAGTCTAGAGGAAAACCTAGGAAATACCATTCTGGATATTGGCCTTGGTAAATAATTTATGTAAGTCCCCCAAAGCAATTGAAACAAAAACAAAAATTGATAAGTGGAACCTAATTAAAGTGAAGAATTTCTATACAGCAAAAGACACTATCTAAAGAGTAAAGAGGCAACCTACAGAATGGGAAAAATTTTGCAAATCTGTAAGGAATTTTCATAATTCAACAAAGAAGAAAACAAACAACCTCATTAAAAAATGGACAAAGAACATGAACAAACACTTCTCAAAAGACATATATATGACCAAAAAATATACAAAAAAAAAAGCTCAAAATTGTGAATCATTAGAGAAATGCAACTCAAAGCCAATTAGATATTGTTGCAGAATTTTTCTCCTTAGTTCGGCTAAAACCCAGGTTCTTGTTTCATAAGCAGAAAAACTTAGGCACATGGCCACAGTGAAGGGTGAGTAGAGCAGGTTTTATTGGTTGAAAGTGAGGGAATGTGTTCTCTTCCTGGGTACACAAGGGGGCGTAATTTCAAGAGCAAAAATTTCCCAGCACCATAAACTTGCCCCCTCCCCTTTCTCTCTGTCCTGGGATTAGAGGTCTTTGTTTTAATTTTCAAGCTGGAGGGAAGACTCAAAAGATTAATCGCTCCAGTGGAAGTTTAAAGGAACCCTTTTCATTGGCCAGGGGGCTTGGAGAAAGAGGGAATTCCTCCCAGGTTAAAAGTCCCCTTCTTCCTTGCCTCCTTGGATTTCATCTTTGGGTCCCCTTCCACCATCTTTGTGGACACTTTCTCCCTTTCCAGGATTTCCCACTCTGAGGTTCCCTTCCACTCAGTGTGGAAGCTGCTTTCCTCTCCAGGATTCCATAATTGGATCCCCTTCCACAATCCTCATGGAAGCTTTCTCTCTCTCATCTTTTTCTCCTCTTTCTCTCTGACTAAATAAATCACTTTCTGCAAAAACTCTTTGGGGTCCGATGTTTACTTGCAAGCGCATCTCCCAACTTCTCAGGGGAGCTGAGCGCTCCCCTGCACCCCCAAAACCAAGAAACAAAACGAAAAAAAGAAAAGCTCTCAGCAAAATGAGAGGGGTTCCTGCTAACAGTCTCAGACCTCACAGATCCCAGGCCACCACACAGGAGCAGAAGAGAACAGGGGCCTCTCCTGCATAAGGTGCAAATTACCCATGGTTCCACCCACTTCCCCCAGTGTGCATGTCAGGCTCCTGTCTGCTGTGGGCATGACCAGACAAGCACTGGGCAGGTTCCCTCAGCTGCTCAAAAGAATCTGATGTAAACACTTGTGGGGTGGGTCAAAGATGCTCCAGGTACCCCTTTTTATCTGCTTAGGCATTTGGCTATCTCATTCCCCTTTCCAAAGAAGTACATCTCATCTAACTGCTATTAGAATATGGATAAGCCATCAAAAACGATGAGTTTGTGTCCTTTGTAGGGACATGGATGAACCTGGAAACCATCATTCTCAGCAAACTGAAGAGCAGAAGATCAAACACCGCATGTTCTGACTCATAGGTGGGTGTTGAACAATGAGAACACATGGACACAGGGAGGGGAGCACTACACACTGGGGTCTGTTGGGGGGAAATAGGGGAGGTACAGTGGGGGGTGGGAAGTTGGGGAGAGATAGCAAGGGGAGAGATGCCAGATGTAGGTGATGGGGAGGAAGGCAGCAAATCACACTGCCACGTGTGTACCTATGCAACAATCTTGCATGTTCTTCACATGTACCCCAAAACCTAAAATGCAATAAAATAAATGGAAAAAGGAAAAAAAAAAAAAAAGAATATGGGTAAGGATAAGGATGAACACCAAGCTTAACTGCTTCCTGCTGATGGAAAGTGCTGTCTTGGGAAAATGGAAGTCAGATCTTCCTCAGGGGCCTAAGTGTCCCCAGCAAAAGGGACCATGGTCTGAGGCTCTGGCTGCATGATGTTTGGAATTTGATGGCCTGAAGGCAATAAGAGACAAACTAGGTTATTAGAAAACGTGTATTAAAATGAAACAAGGGAAGAAAAGGACAGCCGAAAAATCTTGAGGCCTTTTACCAGTTTGCACAGGGAGAGGGAGGCCAAAAGCCTGACTGGTTAAAAAAAAAAAAAAAAAAGAACAACTCATCCTGCATAATCTGCACATGTGCCTCAGAACATAAAGTACAATTAAAAAAAAAAAGTCAGAGTTGTATAGTTATCTGCATATAGATAATGCTCATATTTTGTTAGATTTATACTTAAGTATTTTATTTTCTGTTCCTATTATGAATGATTTTTGTGTTTTTAATTTTAAATTTCAATTACTCATTGATGATATGTAAGAAAGCAGCTGGCTTTCTTATACAGCATATAAGAAAGTAACCTTGTAAGCTAATATATAGTTGTAGATTTTTAGTATAATTTTCTTTTTTATCAAATTGAGGAAGCTTCCTTTTATTCCTAGTTTTTTGAGAGTTTATATTGTGAATGTATGCCAGACATTTTTAAGTGCTTTTTATGTATTAATGTGATTGTAAGCTTTTTTCCTTTAGCCTACTGATGTAGTGGATTATATTAATTACTTTTTAAATGTTGAACTAGATTTGTGAACCTGGAATAAATCCCACTTGATCTCTAAAAGAAAAAAAAAAAAGCAACTTTTACCCTTTTTACCAGTGTGTTGGGCTTCTGGCTTCCCTTTCCAAACCTGAGACTGGTTGGTTTAGGATTGGGATTATCCCAGTCTAAGGTTTGGGAAATTGACTTTTCTCAGTGTGGAGGACGCATCCAAAGGGAATGCCCTATAGTACGGAGACACAATTACCTATCAGTGAAGTGAGGACAGAGGAGGAAAAAAAAAAGGAAGACATTTTTTTCAGAGGAGACTCAGGGATTCAGAATGCATTTTTAAGGAGACATACTGAAGATGAATGGCTACTCATCTAAAAAGGGGGAAGCAGGCATCCCTGGTTCCTTTCTGTTCCTAGCAAATACCCAGGGTATATGAAGGAGAGAAAGCGACGCATTGCTTGCTCTATCTTCTGTCCTTGTATCCCCGAGTCCTGGCAACCATGATAGGGTGCTGCCCATGAGTGTCAAAGCTGCTTTCAACTGTTGGTTAACAGGGGAGCATAGAGTATAGGATTATCTTCTCTTACCCATGTATACCCTATCTCCCCTGTTTACAGTAGCTCTTGAATTCCCTAGACCTTATTTATTGCCATGGATACTAGTGTGATGTTTATCCATGAAATGAGAAGCTTGGCTTAGTCAGCAGGAATTAGTCACGCTCACCTGCACTGTGCCTTTTAACTTCCATTATCATCTGCCACTGGATCTCTCAGATCCAGTTTTCTTTCCTAGGGCTTAGACCTGAAGCTTGAAATTGAGTTTAGGACAAAACTGTGTCTTCGGGTGGGGTGGGGGTGGGTTGCATGGCCTCCTTGTCATAAGCTGAATGCTAAGGCAAAGCTGTGAGACTGATTCCAACAAGGGAGAGAAAAAGATGTAACACACCCAAGACGTCCTTGGTGGTATAACTTTGTGGCTATAGTTATGTTTGTGAAGATTTGGGGGGATGAGGCTTGACTTTGGTTAGCTCCATTGGCCTTACTTTCCCAAAAAGGCAACCTCCAGGTAATGGGCACCCTGTTTTTTCCCTTCATCTGGCAGGATTTGCAGGATAATTGCTCAGAACTCAAATATTGATCCAGACTTTGACATCACTCATTCCCTTTCATTCATTCTGAGCTGCGGCTGGAGATTGCTGGTTGGTTCACAGGAACAAGCAGGGCTAGTTTAAAATGTAGGCAAAAACTTAAAAACAACCAATAAGTGTAGAATCTAATGATAAGTGTTGAAACATAATTTCTCTCTCTCTGGTCCTCATTTCTGTTAAAAACAACTCACGATAGGACTGCATTATTTGCAAAATAGACTTTAGTCTTATATTTGGCCTGATTAATTTGCATGAAGTGCAGTAAGAATAACTATTTTGACATAAGCCTTTTAGATTGGCTTTGTTGGAACTGTATGCCACAAAGAATCTCAGATAAGACCTTTTAAAACTGAGCTCACCCAGGGATGCCAAAAGGTTGCAGAATTTGCTCCTTAGTTTAGCTAAAACCCCAGACCTTATCACACAATCAGGAAAATTTAGGCACACAGAGACATTGAAGGGTGAGTGGAGCAGGGTTTTATTAGGCAAAAAGGAAAAAAAAGGAAAACTCTCAGCAATGTGACAGGGGTTCCCGCTAACAGACCCCCAACTCCATACATAGATTGAATCCGAGGCCACCACACAGGGACAGAAGACAGCAGACGCCTCTCCTGCATGAGGTGTGAATTTCCCATGTCTCCACATCCCCCAGTGCTCATGTCTGGCGCCAGTCTGCTGTGGGCATGCCTAGGCTTGGGAAGGTTCCCTCAACTGCACCAAAGGAATTGATGTAAACACATGTGGACTGGGTTGGAGATTCTCTGGGGACCCCTTTTGATCTGCCTAGGCATTTGTCTGTCACATTACCATCCCATATCAATCAAAATGGAGCATCACACACTGCAGTCAAGAGGGGGAGGCTAGGGGAGGGACAGCAGGGGTGGGGAGGGTGAAGATGGATAATGAGGGGAGAAATACCAGATATAGGTGATGGGGGGATGAAGGCAGCAAACCACCTTGCCATATAAGTGCCTATGCAACAATCCTGTATGATCTGCACTTGTACCCCAGAACCTAAACTACAATAAAAAAAAGAAAAGAAAAATTAGCTATTATTAAAATGTCAAAAAATTATAGACAGTGTTGAGGTTCCAGAGAAAGGGGAACACTTACACATTTCTGTTGAGACTGTAAATTAGTTCAACCACTGTGGAAAACAGTGTGCAGATTTGCCAAAGAACCTGCAACAGAACTACCATTCAGCTCGGCAATCCCACTACTGAGTATATACCCAAAGGAAACTAAAAATGTTTTGCCGAAAAGATACATGCACATGTATGTTCATCACAGCACTTATCACAATAGCAAAGACATAGAAACAACCTAGATGCACATCAATGATAAACTAGATAAAGAGATACATATACACCATGGAATACTACACAGCCCTAAAAATGAGTGAAATCATATTGTTTGCAGTAACATGGATGCAGCTAGAGGCAATTATCCTAAGCAAATTAACACAGAAAGAGAAAACAAAATACTGCATGTTCTAACTTACAAGGAGTAGCTAAACATTGAGTACATATGGACACAAAGATGGCAAAAAAGACACTGGGGACTACTTGGCATGGGAGGCTAGGATGGGTTGAAGAACTACCTATCAGCTATTGTGTTGATTATCCAGGTGATAAAATTATCTGTACACCAACCCCCATGACATGTAATTTACCTATGTAACAAATCTGCATGTACACCCCCTGAACCTTAAATAAGTTGAAAAAAAAAAACCTTAGTGTTAGAAAAAAGATAATATGTATTTAGTATGTATTAAGGTATTTGCTCAAAATATTTGTAAATTCCTCTTTGCTGCAATGAAGTGCCTTTTATATATGTTTGAATGCCTCTTAATTCTCTTTTGATAGCTAAATAAACCTCTTGCAAACTTTGAGATCCAGGAATGTCTTTCTCAAGAACCTGGGTACCACCACTTTGAAATATAATCTTCAGGGAGGATGGTGCCCATGTCTCCCAGCTTCTGTGGGCAGGTAGGAGCCTAATTTATGTGGGTGCCTTGCTCTAAGCTGCTAAATTACTTCCTGTCATAAAGATATGAGAAGCTTCTCTTTCCTTTGGATAAAGCTGTTTAGCTACTGCAGATGGTCATCCCAGCTACTGTAGGGTTGAAGAGGAAAAGCTTTCCTTTCCCTCTCTGAAGGTTTCCTAAAAATGAACCTACAAAATGCAGAATTAGTGGGAGAAAAGTGGTATACATTTCTTCAATGAGAACTAGATACATCTATACTCTTCTTTATAGGAGAAAGCGTAGTGGAGATTGGAGGAGTAGATGATTTTTGTGGAAACAAGTGAACCCAAAGAACATTGGCCTGTGACAAAGTTCCTTTGAGCTCTGGTAAAAGGAAGCTGAGAGGTAAAACATAACTGTGAACAAAGTTTGTCTTATTATGCAGATAAGTCCTATTTTTGAGCTGCCCTCAGAAAAATAAAGCAAAAAAATCTATCTGGGTTTGGTGATGATTCTCCCAGTCTCTTCTCTTCTCAGGTGACTGATCTTTCTTGGTAATTTTTTCTTTTCTTTTTAATTTTTTTTTTAGAGTCAGGGTTTTGCTTTGTTGCCCATGCTGAAGTACAGTGATATGATCATAGCTCACTGCAATCTTTAATTCCTGGGCTCAAGCAATCCTTTTATTTTTTCTGGAGACAGGGTTTTATTATCTTGCCCCTGCTGGTCTTGAGCTCCTGGCCTCAAAGGATCTGCCTGCCTCAGTCTTCCAAAGTGCTGGGATTAAAGGTGTGAGCCACCATGCTGATTTCCCAGTTATTTGATGAGATTTTTAGGGAGAGGGTCTTAAGACAATTGCATTTGTTCTGAAAAGAAACCCTTAGATAACGGAAATGTGGTGCTTCAGAAAAGAAATAGAATCAGAGAGACAGGGGCCAAGGAAGGATGAGAGAGAGATCTTGATTCTGAGGCTTATATCAGAGGCCATTCAATGTTCTTTAGTTCAAAATGTTACTGGAAAGGGGTCCCAAGAGTAGATTCTTGGATCTTGCGCAAGAAAGAATTCAGGGTCAGTCCACAGAGTAAAGTGAAAGCAAGTTCATTAGGAAAGTGGAAGGATTAAAGAATGGCTGCTCCACAGGCAGAGCAGCGGTGTGGGCTGCTCAACTAATTATAGTTATTTCTTGATTATATGCTAAACAAAAGGTGAATTATTCATGATTTTTCTGGGAAAGGGTGGGCAATTCCCAGAACTGAAGTTTCCTCCCCCTTTTAAACCATAGGGTAACTTCCTCATGTTGCCATGGCTTTTGTAAACTGTCATGGCACTGGTGGGAGTGTCCTTCAGCATGGTAATGCAATATTATTAATGTATAATGACCAGTGAGGATGACCAGAGGAGACCATCTTGGTTTTGGTGGGATTTGGGCAGCTTCTTTACCACATGATGTTTCATAAGCAAGGTCCTTGTGACCTGTATCTTGTGCAGACCTCCTATCTCATCCTGGGACTAAGAATGCCCAGCCTCATTTTACCCAGTCCCTGCTCAAGATGGAGTCGCTCTGGTTTGAGCACCTCTGACAAAAACACTCAGTATGCCAAAGTGCCTTATTTTTGGCTATCATTTTCTATGTCCCAACATTACTAAGTGAATTTAGGATGAACTATTTATGACAAATAGTGCTATCAGGTCCTCTTGAGGACTAGCAATTGTTTAATATCGAAACATATTTTGTGATGGATTGTATCTGTTTATTTAAAAGGTGAGATTTTTTTTTTTCTGTCTTTGCAAATCTCAGCAGATTGCTTGTGATACATACAACATTCTGGTTTAATGTTTATTGAATAAAATTGCTTTCTTTTCTGTCTTTGTGGATAGGTTTTCTGTGTTGGTAGATTATTTTGCCTTTAATTATATTTCTGCAACTATGTGAAATAGATAATCATATTCCTAAAGGTTCAGGGTATTGTTAATTGTATGACGTATATGAAAAGGAAAAGAAATTCAAGAGACTTCAAGATCATTTAAAAATTCTTTAATAACTCCTTTTTAAAAATGAAATAATTTTGGTATAATGTATAATTTGTGTGCGTGGGTCTGTGTGTGTTTTGATGTGTAATGTTAATTGCATGATGTCAGAGAAGAGGATCTGTGCTTAGACTTTAATAAATAGAACTAGTACCTACAAGCTTGTTTATTTCACTTGGAACCCTAAATCCTCCTTTGTGTATTGGATATTTTTTATCTGATAAATTCCAAGAAATATTTTCAGAATAGTCTAATTATTTTGGTGTTTATTGTTTGCTTATGTACCTTGTTTGTATTTTTCTGGGGTAAATTTATGCTAAAAATAATCTTTACAGTATATGCTGTAATTTAGCTCAAGGAGCGGATGTGGTTTCTAAATTTAGGTTGGAGCATTCCTCAGGCTATCCCTCCGTGTGGTCTTTGAGACTTAGTAGTAGCAATAATCATAGTTCATTTGACTCTGATAGTTTTTGTCTTATTATATAGTCCCAAATGTACTTTGTATAACTTATTTGATGGTAGAAATATTTTCTACTTAGTAATATGACTATAAAGCAACAATGACAAAAAATTAACAGTAAATAAAAATTAAATAGTGGTAATAACTGTTAATTTACTGAGGTTTTATATTTATTCTTATTCTGAAAGAATGCAACATTATTTTCCCAAAATAATTATAAATAAATCAAATATCTTTGACTTGATATTGTTACTATGGGAAAGCATTAAGACTACATTTATTTGAAATAAATGTTCTGAAATTTATATTCAGGGACAACAGAAGTAAACAAAGGGAAGATAATGTGCAAGTACATGTATATATTAAGGATCCAAATTAAATATAATAACTGTTTTCTATAAGACCGTTAACTAATGTTTGTTCCTTATAGTAAGCAACAGTGAATGCAGTATTTACAAGGTAAAAATAAATAATGGTGAATTAATAAAGTTAAGCAAAATTAAAGGAAGCAACTCATTTTAATGAATTGTAGAGGTGAGATCTCTGATTTGTCTGGATTCATTTCTGAAGTTTTAGTGGCCTGTGTACTGTCTATGGGGATGTAATGTTTTCCTTCCTCAGGCAAAATTTCATAAAAACAAAGACACTGCTAAACAGCTGCCTGATTTTGGACTGCCACTGACCAATATTAGGAAAGAGCTGTTGTTCCTAATCAGAACAGACATTGGTCTCTTTCCCATGCAAATTTTTACTTCTAACAGTACTTTGAGTCATAATTCAGCCAAGGATTGGTCCTAATTGTATGGGGTTGCTAGGAAACACCCTTCTGTGAATGCAGGTTTAAAGATACTTTTTCATAGTGCAAATTTTTAACAATGATGGATATTAAATTTAAGATGATGTGTGAATTAAACAGTTTCATAAAATTGAAGATAAAAGGTTTTGGTTCCTCAGAAAATGTGGTTATATAAAGAATTTCTGGCTTAATTTTTAATCTAAAATTTCTTCACTTCAAGATTGAAGAAATAACATTTCCTCTAAATGGCAGTGTTTTGCTGTGTATCCACAAACGTGAAAGCATATTAATTAGCATGTTGTTAGAGTGTAAGAGACTTTAATAGCCTAACTGGAAGGGCGCCCACATGTCCCTGGAAAATTACAAGCAGCAATTCACAAGCTACAACTGATAACCAGATGGATAAGTATGGAGTTAACATTATTTCTTCTGGGACCAGAATGTCAAAATGGATATCTAATTAGTCTACTGAATAACTTTTAGGAACATGCAACAAAAATAAATCAAGGAGCAGTTTTAAGAACAATAAGAATGGGCTACAGCTATCTTAATATTAAAATTAAAAAGTCAAAGAAGTGAAGCTTTGGAATTATTGAATATAGAGAGAATATTATATTGACTGCTATACTTAAGTAGATGAAGTGAAATTTATCTAACTCTCATTTAGTTTTTTAAGCTGATTTATAAATTGGTGAAGTAGCATGGCTACAAATTATATAAAGATAAAAGTATCTTTATAGAAGCTAGAACAATTGGCTAAGCAGAAAGTCATTTTTGTTTGAGAAAAAGATACTTTTGAAGTTCCTTTGAATCCTGTAAGAGAAAAACATTTGTGGGAAATTATATTAATAAATATTTATTATTTGCTGAAGTGATAGAGGTGAACAAAACCTCTCTGCGGCCAAAGATCATAAAAATATATTGTTGATAGTTGGAGTAACTTGTAGAAATAAAGCTTAAAGGCCTCCAATTTTGTACAATAATTTTAGGAAATTCAGGTGTGTGTGTGTGTTTATAAAATAAGCATATTATTATTTTTCAAGAGATTTACTTTTTATTCACCTTGATTTTAACTGTCTTTGAGGCTAAAGATAAAATTGGTCAATAACACAAATGTGTGTTACCTGTTTTAACTATCAATTGAAGAATCTCAGGACAATAAACAAATATGTTTTATTCTTTCAATACACAATTTGTAGCATTGTTTATTGTTTAATGGAGAGCTTCAGGTACAGACACACAAAGATACACCTAGATAGGCAGATATTTTTTAAATGGGTGTTAATGTCCAGAAAAGAATTTTTCAGATGGGAAAGAGGATGATGAGATTTTACTTGAGACTTTCAAAAGAGATGATCTGAACATTTGGTTGAAAGCCAGTACACTATTGTTGCTAAAGGCCTGGGCTTTGCAATCATTCAACACTGGGTTTAAATGCAAGATCCACTAATTCATGTTGTTATGCCTTTGATAAAATATTTGTCTCTCAAATAGTCTATTTCCTTATTAGCAAATTGGATAAATAGTATCTTTGCCATAGAAATCCCATAAAAGTTAAATAAAAAATAAACGTAAATTATTTAGGAAATTGTTTATTTCCTGGTAATCATGCGACGACTGCCAATTATTATGATCTGGTTTAAATAAGTATGAGCAAAAGCTGAAAATATCCAGGAAGTCGAGTAATCCTGTCATGGGCTGCTTTCTTCAAAGCATTATTCTTTCCTTATTCTTTATTATCTGCACTTTGGTTCTTTTTACTTCTGTTGTCTTTCTGTCAGTTTCTTGTTCATATCCTTAAATACTAAGTTGGTCTTACTATGAAAAATAGCTAGCTGCAAAAACAGCATTGTTGCTTTGGAAGCCATATTTAAACAAGGTAGAATCTTTGGTAACATCAGCCTTTCCTTTCTGTGGGAATGGAGTCTGTTCCCTCTTTGTACCAGTACACTCAGTTCAACAGTTTATTTTACAATTAAATATGTCATCAATATTCATTTCTGCTTTTGAGAAATCAACATCCATATTAGAAATATACAAAATGTTTAGGGTATAAATTTCAGCCCTTGGGAACTCGTCTTGTATAGATTTAGACTAAATACTTGTCAATTACTAGCACCATAGATGCTGGAAAATAAATGGGATTAGTTAAACTTAAGAACTTGCTTTACATTATCCAGAATTTTTTCAAACATCCAGAGTTTCCATGGTTGCTGTAGGGCAATGTGCAAGAATTAAATGTTAAACATTTTCATAAGAAAATGCTTCTTCTGATGGAATTATGGCATATATGAGCTTTTCAGTATTTTTACAATAATGATTAAGTCACATTGATTATCTACATTCATTATCATTCTTTTCAATAACTGATGATATTTGTTGGAATCTAAAAGGAGACAAATGTACATAAAAGAGGAAGATATTCACCACTTTTCAGTGCTGGGTGAATGTGTCAGCTCAAGCCCTATAAGAAGAAGACACCAAAATGGTACAAGATGTACAGAAGATTCATTTAACGCAAATCCTTGCGAAGGGGCATGGGGGGGTAGCTGGAGAAAGCCAGGAAAGCCCTCAAACCATGGTACAAGATTGAGCTCTATGAACCAAGGGCAAGAAAGAAAAGTGGGTGGGAAGAGCTTCAGGCAGAGATGCAGTTCTCAGAAGGGCTCAGACAAGCTGAAAAGAAATTCCAAGAAAAGTTTATGTTAGATGAGGCCCACATTGGGTTGGGTGGGAATGGCCTGACTCTGAAAGCACTGCCGTGCTGAATTGTCCTCTCACAGCGACCCAGAGGAGGTGTGGTCTGACAAAACCTGAGAGTTGAAGGCTCTAGTAGCAGGTGAAGGGTGATCTGAGTCTTGGTAAGCTACCATGGGAAGCCTTCTGCTTAAAGGCTTCCCAACTTTCATCACAGAATAGCAATAACAAACCAATAGCATTCCTGACCAGTTTTGATAGGGAAGCAAAACTTCAAACTCACCACAAGTCATTTTCATATCACTATTCCAAGTGATAGGAATTTTCTCAAGAATTTGTAGTTGATCCCTTTCTCTGGATCAACATTTAAAAAATATATATGACTTTATGCCAAAACTCTCCCTTGCTGGCTTATACCTTAAATGTTCATTTCTTCTTCTTTCTGGTAAACCTACATATGACTGTTGAGTTCTTTTCAATATAGGACATCCATTAGATTAGATTACCAATTGGATCTAGTGTATGAGATGAAACCTATCAGCTATTGTCACACTAGATACTCTAGAATATATTGCTTAAATCAAACAAATGGAGAGGGTGTACCTGACCCTTACACTTTTCTTTATTGGTTGACTGATGCATGAATGGATGGGTGGATTGATGGATGGATAGATGAATTTATATATTGATGACAAAAATTTGTATGAATATAGTAACAAGGCCCGTGACTTCAGAGAACTCACAGTCTAGCAGGGAATAAAGACTAGCAAACTACTCAGGGCAATACAGGGTGAAATATATTATACTATGCAAGTAAAACAGAATCTGTAAATATATAAAAGAGCCAACTAACTCAAATTATAGCACCTGGAGAGATTTCCTGGAGAAAATGACATCTGAAATAAATATTAAAGTGATGTTTAGTCAGACACAGCTAAGTGGGATCAGTGATATTTTAAGCAGAAGAAATTTCAAGTGTGAGTGACTCAAAGTGAAAATGAGTAAGACATACTACTGCTTATTTATTGGAATGTTTCTTTGAAAGCCTTGTTACACTCTGTGTAAACAGATATTGTACATAATTGAATGATTACTGCAAGAGAAACATCATGTAGCAACAAGTACAGGAATTTTTTTATTCAAATATTTTAAAATTCGTAGAATGACTGTGATAAAATGGCATAAATGACAGAAGTGGAGTCAGAGTCCTCAGTGGAACTCAATTTTAATAGAAGAGAACTACAGTTGAAGTTAAAAACCTAGATTTGGACTGTGCATGGTGGCTCATGCCTGTAATCCCAGCACTTTGGGAGGCCCAGGCAGGTGGATCACTTGAGGTTAGGAGTTGGAGGCCAGTGTGACCAATACGGTGAGACCCTATCTCTACTAAAAATACAAAATTCAGATGGATGTGGTGGCATGCGCCTGTAGTCGCATCTACTCCAGAGGCTGAGACAGGAGAATTGCTGGAACCCGGGAGGTGGAGGCTGCAGTGAGCCGAGATCGCGCCACTGCACTCCAACCTGGGGGGAAACAAACAAACAAATAAAACAAACAAACAAGCAAACAAACCCTAGATTTGCCTCTCAGCTATGCTGCTTATTGAGTACCAGATCACTCACTCTCTCTGAACCTCTGCTTCCTCACTGATTATCTCACCCTGTTATTAAGAAAATTGTGAAAGTTTATGCGTAGTTTATGTGTAGTCTTATGATCTCTTAGCTTTATGTGTACCAGTTTTTCCTTTTGTTATCATTTTGTCAAATGTCCCTGGTTGCAAAACTTGCAGAATATATAAAAGTATTGAGATGCTAGAAGCAGAGTATGTTTAGCAAATTAATACAAACTGTCATGCAATATTTGAGACACAGTTAAAATATTAATCATTGTTTATCTGAAATTCAGATTTAAGTGGGTATCTTGTATTTCATCCAGAAATCCTCATTAGAGGGTAAGCAGTAGTGCATACGAGGAGTTGACAAGTCAATGATACAGATGTGTACAAAATGGACTGTGGTAGCTATATTACTCCATGTACTTTTTGCTTCCATCTTTTTACCCCCTTTAATTAATACATGCTCATTAGAAAAACTAGAAACATAAATATAAGCAAAAAGAAATAAAATGCCTGAATTATTAAATATCAGATAATGCTTGTTAGCATTTTTATGCATTAAATATATGTGTATATCTATATTAATACATAGCAAATGGAATCATGCTATACACACTTTTATATAAACTAATTGTCTCAATGACATAATTTACATGTTTGTCTATGTCAACAAATCCCAGTGTGATCATGTTTTTGCAGCCTGCATTTTACCCATTGTACAGATTTAATTGATTGAACAATAATTGTATAGATGATTTCATTGACTTAAATACTTTACTAAAGTTGAATATTTAGTTTGCTAATTCCTTTAAAACATTATAGAATCATCAATGAAGAGTATATTTCTTGGAAAATTATTATAGGCACATTCTTATGTAGAGGAGGCAAAATTTCACCTCTCTTCTCTTAGAGTCCACCCTGCTACCCAGTCCACCCTGGGCCTGAGAATTAAATTGACATATGACAAATCAATAGGAGAAAAGCACACACACTTACTTAATACAAGTGTTGCATGGCATGGGAACCTTCGTAAGGAAATGGCCCAACAAAGCTGTTGGAGTCAAATATTTATACATTGAGTTGGACAAAGTGTAGTAAGTTGTGAAAATGTTATAAGGCAAAGAGACCTGGGTTAGGGTAGTTAATTGGGTAGAGAAGTGACTACAACGGTAAAGGCTGTTTGCACAGATTTCCCTGGGCCTCAGCTTCCTGTCTTTAATGTCAGAAAGTTATTTGCCTGTTAGGTATAAGGAGGACATCTTTCTCATGGGAACTTCATGTCTTGCTTTTATGAAACAGAAGGAAGGTCAAAGCGATTTTCTTGCATCTGCTGTTTGTTTGTTTTCTTCGAGTGCCTTTAGCTCAAAATAATTCTTATGTCAATGTAGCATATTTTGGGATGGTGTGTTCGGAAATCCTTCATTTGTATTTTATGTTTTCCATGCAACAAATTATTTAAAGTAAATATATTTGGTTAAAGAAACAATTATTTGGCTAGATTTTGACACAAATGACCAGTATATATTTTTTTATCCCATCTAATTAAATTTTCAGAAATATATGGACATATTTCTCTCTTTTCTGACAAAAACTAGATATTGTGATACTTATGACAATGTCATAAAGAAAAAAGGTATTTTATTGTAAATGTATTTTTTAATTACTAGTCACATTTTTGTTACATATTTAACCATTTGTTTTGACATTGCAGATTGGCTTACATAACACTACATCATTTTTCTCTTTTAGTTAGCTTTCCTTAAGATAAAGCCTGGCAAATTACTATTTATTTCCCAAAAATAGCAGTGCAAGTCTGTCCAACGCCTCTGTCAAAGAGTCATATGCTTAGGTTTTAAAATATGTGTTTTTTTAATTTATTTCCTCTGCTGCGAAAATATTTGAGTGTTGTATTGTCAGATCCCTGGCTTCCTAGATTTCTGAGGGCAGTGGTAGGGGTAACAGGACCACATTTCTACTGGAATAGTCCTTGGCTGTAGCTGGTTATTCCTCCTGGTTGAATCACTTCTGGTTAAATAGCATTGATTCTTGTTCCCTTGCCTCCTAGAAACTCTACAAATTTAGTCACATGCTAATTAATTCCTTTCCATTTATTGTAATTGAGGTGAACACTATAATTGCATGCTCTGAACAGTACACTTTCTTATGCCCATTAACCATTTTTTTTCTCCTGGAATTCATATTTTATTATTAATTTGCAATAGCCCTTTACATATTTAAGATTGCAATGTTCCAAATCATACATCTTAAATATTTTCACAGTTTGCTGTTATCCTTTAAAACATCTTAATTCACATCTAATAATTAATTAATTACAAACTAAACCAGAAATGTTAGACCCTTAATGTATGTGAAAGTATACATCTAAAGCATCACATAATGTAGTATTTTTATAATAGTTAAGTTTATGGAATAATATTTACAATCAGTGTAGGTAATACATACAGTGAATTTGACATACAACTAATTTAGATGCCAGTTTTCTGATTTTCCTCTCTTCTGCACCATGTTCCATCAAATCTTTGCCTACAGCCTGGAGTCTGTTAGATTAAGACCTCGCTCTACCAGAAAGAGAAATGGAACTCATCATTTTCTTCTCAAGGGAATTTCATAAGGATGATAAAGGACAGAATAGACGTAAGGTACATGGCTAAGGAATAGGCCAAGACAGACATCTGGGCTAGAGTAACTCAGTGAGTTTATGGCACAGGCACATACTTCACTTGTTATATAACCTGTTTTTGTAAGCATATACTTGGCTTGGAGCCACTATTGTTTGCAAAAGGTATAATGCCCTGCTGACGCTGTGTATGGGGCTTGACATGACTCTCGCGCACCCAGAGAGAGTAATGTTACTGACCCCTGTAACAGAGGGGTCACCTAAGACAGGCAGTGGGGAGCCAGGAGCCAGCTTGTGCCCAGAGAGAAAGAGTTCAGCTGCTGACCCTGAAGAGAGAGCCGGCCATGCAGCTGTGCAGGGGAGCAGCTGTAGCAAGCAGCCAAGACAGTGTGAGAGAGCTACTGATGAGAGAGCTGCTGAATAAAACTATATTCACCTGCCTACCGTCCGCCGAGTTTTCTTTCAGCTATCCATCGCCCATCCACCCACACCCTTTGGACCTTAGCTGGGGCTCAAACCTGACCCTTCCTATTACATTTGGCATACTCATGGACCTGACAATAGGCATGCAGTAAAAGTTATAGATCTCAGAGAAGGTGAGATGTTATTAGATACCTAACAAAGTATGCTGAACCTAAAAGACTTTAATAGTATTGAGGCTGATATGGCTCAGCTCTGTGTTCCCACCCAAATCGCATCTGGAATTATAATTCCCACCTGTGGAGGGCGGGACCTGCAATCCCCCACTATGTGTGGAGGGAGGGAAGTGATTGGATGATAGGGTAGTTCCAACCCCGCCCCATCCTCTTCTTGTGATAGTGAGTTCTCACGAGATCTGATGGTTTTATAAGTGTTTGAAAGTTCCTCCTTCACACACTCTCTCTTCAGCTTCCTTGTGAAGAAGGTGTTTGCTTCCCCTTCTGCCTTGATTGTAAGCTTCTTGAAGCCTCTCCATCCGCGCGGAACTGTGAGTCAATTAAGCCTTTTTCCTTTATAAATTACCGAGTCTCGGATGTGTCTTCGTAGAAGTGTGAAAACAGACTAATACAGACACTTTGGCTCAAAGGCTTCTTTTATTTTCCTGCTTACATCTAGGATACATTCCATTGAAATACCCTTGCAGGCTTGGCAAATATGCACTACATGAACTGTTAGCATTGTTAATTAACACTCTTCAGCTGAGCTATTCTTGGATTCAGCAAATGCCGTCTTTACCCCATCTGATCTAACTCCGTAAATCTCAGATATTGGCTTACCTAAGTTTAGTTTCCCTAAAGACTGTCAGAATTCATTTGGCACAGAGAGACTTAGAATTCATTTCATTACCCCTAGAAAAAACCTGGAGGTAACCAAGTTCTGAGCAAGTGGCCTTTCCATTTGGGCCACTGTAGTGAAGAAAATGTGGCCCCATTGCAGAGGCTGCACAGACTCACGGGTATTTACATAACAGCGAGTGGAGGTGAGACCTCCTCAGCTAGGGAACCACGCTGAATGCTCACCAGGCTGAGGCCCAGCACAAGCCACACCAGCAAGACTGGTAGTGCCTAGGAAGAAAAAGGATATTGCAGTGAGATACCAGAAGAACCAAATATTGTATGCTCTCACTCATAAGTGGGAGCTGAGTTATGAAGATGCAAAGACATGAGAATGATACAGTGGAATTTGATGACTCCGGGGAAAGGGTGGCAGAGGGGTGAGGGATAAAAGACTACAAATTGGATTCAGTTTATACTGTGTGGGTGATGAGTGCGCCAAAATCTCACAAATCACCAGTAAACAACTTATTCATAACCAAATACCACGTGTTTCCCAAACACTTATAGAAATAATTAAAAAAAAAAAATCCTTCACACGTCAACATCCTTGTTTATGGAGACACTATCTTGAGAAAAAAAAAGAAGGGAAAATATTTTAGTTTTTGCGTTTATCTCAACAATATTGTTTAATTTTGGAATTAGTTACTGCATTAGGCTAAATCTGTTTTTCTTCTCCTGTTTCCATACTGTGAGGGAGGCTGAGAGGCAGATCAGAGCAGTTTTGGTGAATAAAGAAAGTACGTTTTCTCACGATATCTGAAAAGCTTATACTGTCGTGGCTAAGAATGGTATACTGATACCATTAAAACCTGATATTCACAGTTAGAATGTACTATAGTCTAGACTTATATTGTAATTTAATAAATCATCATGTGACTAGCAGAGCAGAAAACTGTATTCTCTAATTCTCCTCTATTTAAAGGATTACTATCTTCTGCATAATTCTGAGGATATTAATTATAGGTTTTTTTTTAAATTTTATTTTATTCAAAGAAATGAAAAAATATATATGTCATTGTTAAAATGACAGCCATTAAAAGTCTTAAAAACAAATTATTTTTAAAATAAGTAAAATTAGGGTTATATTAAAAATCTGAAATATATTAAAAATTATGGAAGCATTAAAACAGAAAACAAACATTATTACATAATTAAGATCTTTCCTTCTCCTCATACGTAGAAAGAGAAACTTTTATCAAAGGAATAAAAAAGACTATTAAGTCAAAATTAGGCTAGAAGATTACAAAACAACTAAAATATTTGAAGAGAAAATTATTGGCAAAAATACATCAGAAAAAATGGAAGTAACTATAAGGCCTAATTACGTATTTAAAAATTAATTAGGCTTAAGAGAAAAGTTAACAAAACAGGCCTGACTACTGTCTTTTGCAAGGGCTGCTTAACAAGGTTGGCCCTTGGTTGGCACTTGGAAGTTGGATTGTAAGAGGGCTCCTCCTATTCCTGATAAATTGTCTCATTATACCTAAACTGTACAAACAATGTGGTTTATGCTGAATATATGCTTTCTTTTTGGGCATCTGGGTTTTGGTACATGCCAGGCAGAGAGTGAACTCTAGACTCTGAAATTTCTTTCTTGGCTATTCTTAGGTATGCTCTACTTCGTTTTGCCTCTGCCTATCCATATTTTTTATGCATTTTAAGAGTTTAATAAATTAAACTCCAACACACACATTAGCTGCTGAAAACATTAATATACTAACTGTCACAATCAAAACCATTCCTGTAAACCTGTATTAGGAAATGCTGATTGCAGGGAACTTAATGGAAGTGTCCTACTTTCTGGAGTCATTTGTTTTGATGAGAGCCTGAGTGTAAATCCTGTGCAAAACACAGACAGCTATTATGCAGTTAATTATGCACAAAGTAAACATGTACAACTGCAAACAGCAAAATGCCACCTAATAATGGATAACTCCAAATTTATGGTATGCATGCCCAATCTGTAAAGGCTTCTACTCATGAATCTAAAATGAATGGAACATTACCTAAATGATCCAGAATGAAGGATTTAATACATTGCTCTACCCTTATTGCTACTTATTTCTTGTCAGCAGATTTTTCATTTTGCTTTAATTTATTGTACATAAACACTATGCAAATGTTTGGGTTTAGTTAAAAACATATGGCTTGTTCTTACAATTACTGGTTAGGCATTTTATTGCAGATTACTTGTTAGGCAAATCATTTTCTTAATTATACAGGTCAACATGTAATCACTGTTTCCACATGTACTTGTTAGACAAAGCTCCACTAAGTAAACATACCATGCGTAATTCAAGGAATATACTTAAGTATTGTCCGTAACGTGTATCATTATCTTCTGATTATGTTTATCAACACAAATGCATCTTTTGTGATGAGCACTTCAAATTTTGTATTTCTGCTAGTAATGAAATTTTTTTCTGGAATTTCATACTAAATAAAATGTACCACTTGATAGTTTTATCTATTTTCCAAATGAAAATGATAAAGAACTACTAAGTAAATTCAAATATAATTATATTTTTATCAATTTATAGAATTCATTTGTTTCTATACTCTTTTGTTCCAAGAAGTTAAAATGACTTACAAAAATGCCAAAAACATAACAATTTAAGGTTGAACTAAAATATTATCTCCAGGCAGAAAAAAAAAAATGTGGGAGAAATAAGATGTAGCAGGATTAAAGTTAATTTACACAACATATGCTGAGAAACTTTTGAGATCTGGACAAACAATATAGCTTCAAATATTTTATTAGTCAAAACAGACACAGAAAAATAAATGGTTAATGATATACCACAGCAATCCAATCCTCTGCTTTAGAGAAACACATTTATTCTTAGTTCTGAAATTACAGAAATCTATTCTGTACATCCTTTCAGATAGAATGCTCTTTTAAAAAGATTCCAGATGTATCAATATAGGTTCACTTATTGTAACAAATATATCACTCTGGTACAGGATGTTCACTGTGGAAGAGGTTATGGGTGTGTGAGACAGAGTATACTTAGAAGTCTGTATTTTCAGTTCAATTTAGCTTCGAACCTAAAACTTCTTAAAATACATGTATTCATTAATTTTTAAAATCCCAAATAATATTCTCATAATTAGTTCCCATGACAGATTGTAGGCTATTCTACATTTAGTACTTCTATGGGAAAGGATAGCACAATATCGGGCACAATTGAGCAAAAGCTGTCTCCTGACAGTGATAGGGAAGCTGATGGATATATAGTAGTTCAAAACAATGCAGTTTTGTTATGAAACATTAGAGAATGCCCCTTCTAAATGATTTCAGGAAATTGATATATATTCCAGATTTGAAGTACCCTTGTGGAGCATTGACGTGGGTCTTAACAGAGGCCACCCATACATAAAGAATGATTTTACAACAGAAAAATTGTCTTGAGAATCTCTCTCTTTGAGAGCAACTTGTTGGTAAAGCATGCACAGTTAGAAGAGATAAAAAGAAATAAAATATTTAGCAATGGTGAGTGAGGGGCACTTTTGATGAGGGAAAACTGACTGCTTTAGCTGGCTAGCATACATTTTGTGCACCAGGGCATTAGTGAAATTGCAGTAAACCCAGGGAGGGCTAAGTGCTTCATTTACTGTGAGAAAAATATTTAGGCACTTGGAAATTTCAGCTCGCTGTGTTTTAGAACAAATTATCTAAGCTGTAGCTATGTATCACCTTTATTTATTTTAAAAAATTTCACATGATCATTTTACAAAGAGGAAAAAAAATCTAAGCAGATCTAAGTTCCTGTTTAAATGACTGTTGTCATTTTTTGTAGTTGTTATTTTGTGTTATGAAACAGGAATTGATGGAATGCCAATGCATGGGAGGTCAAAATAGGAAATCAGTTACCATATTTGTGCATTTCCAATTTCTATGCAAAGCATATAGCTTTTCCCTATTTTTGCTTAGATAATTATTCCCTTGCCATTTCCCGTTGCTATTACTATCATCTTTCTCTTTGTATCATTTTCTTTTGTGGGGTGCCGAGGGATGTCATATTATCTACCCTTAAAGTATTCTGGCTTGATTGCATTGTATATCTGCTTATTTTAAAAATCAATAAGTGTTTTCCAAAAGGGAGTGTGATCACAGAGTGAAAAACATAGAAACGTGCCAGAAACTTAACAAAAAGATGACTACATGCTCTATTTACTATATTCAATTAAACAAAAAATAATCTCACTATTGGTTAAAATTGTAGAAATTTCAGTATAGAAAAAAGAAAGTAGTGATTAAAATCATAAAACTTTTAACAGCTGCAGAATTCAAGAGAATAAGATTATCTCTCTGGATTACTTACAATGTAGAAAAAAATTAAATTTTCTGTGGTGATTATGTAAATGTTTTCATAGGAGTTACGTAAGTCTTATAAAAATTTGCAATGAATAGTATGTTCTTTGAATATAAACCATGGCATATTCCTCCATAGGGGTGATCTAAACTTGACAGTGCTCATTTATAAAGATGTACTCCTGTATTCTTTGTGTAGAATATTTTTGACTGTAAGTAGTTGTAAAAAAATTTTTTTTGTTCTATTGTTCTAATAGGAAATTCTACCTTCCATTCAATATGGTTATTTGCATGCTCCTAAATGCATCTTAATTCCCTTTTATCTGATTTTAATTTGCAAGAGAAATGACTTTAGTATCGTAAAAATATGTAGGTAACTTTTGGGTATATCAATCACCATAGCCTTCCACCTGGTCAAGCAATTCTAATGAAAACTAATAAAGCAGTTAAAGAAGTTTATTTCAGGATCTTTCCTCTCCTTAGTACAAATCAAGAAATCAATTTTCAAAAAAAAATTGAAGTTAATAGGGACAGAAGAAAACAATGCAAATAGTAAGTCAGACTATTAATGACACAGCGAACTTCTCAAGACCCTAAGAAATAGTCGAAGAAGCAAATGTGTGATAAAGGAGGCAAGAAAAAATTGAAGATTATTAGAAAGGAACACCTAGCAGCTGAATGAAGAAATTTAAATAATAATAATTATTTCAATAGTGTGAAAACTGAAAAACAGCTGACATATTTACCCACGTGTAAACCATTTTTTGGTAATGTTATATACATTCCATTGCTAGTGCTCTGTAGTTCTTTTTTTAGATACATATTTCCATCTGAGATTTTCTTCTGCCTTAAGTATTTTTTGTAGCGTGCATATGGTGGTGATGAAATCTTTCAGCTTTCATATGTATGAGAAAATTGTAACTTAGCTGCTGTGGTTTTGCAAGATTTTATTTTATTTTGTTTTTTGGAGTGTAAGTCTTTCTCTGTCACCTAGGCTGGAGTGCACTGGCTCCATCTTGGCTCACTGCAACCTTCACCTCATGGGTTCAAGTGATTCTCCTTTCTCAGCCTCTGGAGTAGCTGGGATTACAGGTGTACGCTGCCATGCTGGCTAATTTTTACTATTTTAGTAAAGACAGGGTTTTTCTGTGTTGCCCAGGTTAGTCTTGAACTCCTGAGCTCAGACAATCCACCTGCCTCGGCTTCCCAAGATGCTAGGATTACAGGCATGAGCTACCGCGCCAGGCCTGCAAGATATTTTTTATTAGAAATAGAATTCTAGGTTGATAGTGTTTTTTTTTTCCTCCAATACTTTAAGACATTGATTCCACTGTCTTCTAGCTTACAATGCTGCTGCTGAGAGCCCCATTGTCACCTTACTTTTGTTCTTCTGGATGTCACATGCTTTTTCTCTATTTTTGATATTTTATCTTTATTAATTTTGATGTCTGTAGGTGCCTTTTGTTTTCATGTTATTTGCATTTAGAGAACCTCGAATTTGAATTCAATTTCACTAATCTTTTCTTTTTTAATATTGAATTTACCACTAACCTCACTAAATATATTTCCTTCTCAGAAATTATAATTTTCATCTCTGGCAGTTTCATTTGGTCTTCGTATAATTTCAGTGTCTCAACTTTGGAACATATAGAGTACAGCTGTAATTGTTCTAGGGTCCTTACCTGCTCGGTCCAACATCTGTGTCAGTTCTTCTCTAGTTTTGATTGATTTATTTTTCTCCACATATGGGCTATTATTATTATGCCTCTTTTCATATCTGGTATTTTTTTAATTGATGCCAGACAATATATTTTATCTCGTTGTGTACTATCTCTATAAAAATTCCTGACCATTCTTGTGGCACACAGTATGCAACTTAAAAATAGTTGGACACTTTCATAACTTGCTTTTTAATGTTCATCAGTTGAGTAGGACCCTTCTAGGTACTGCACCTCATGCTCCAAAAATTTTGAATTTGTCCAGTCTTGTTGAATTGAGCAGGTTCCATTCCACACCCTATGAGTATCAACTACCATCTCTCTAATGCTTTCGGGTGGTTCTTTGCTTAGGTAGTTAATGTGTGTGCTTATCAGACTCTGCTGAAGTTCTAATTATTCTACTGAGTAGTAGAAAAAGAATGTTTCTAGATATCTGGGGTTCTCTGTGCAGCTTTCTCTTCTCTAATATTCTGTCCTGAAAATTCTAGCTGTCATGGCATCCATGGATACTTAGCTCCATTGTTTTAATTTAAGGACTGTATCTGGATTCCAGCTTCTTGAAATATGGCCTGCACATTTTCTCAAGGCAGTATAAGCTGGGGGCATCATTGACTTAAGCCTAATTTTTTTTCTATTCTCTCAGGAATCATTGACCATTATTTTCTCATGCCCAATGCCTGGAAGATGATTGTTTCATGTTTCCATTTTTTTTTTTTCTTTTTTGGATGTTTGTCTAGTGGTGAGAAAAAAAAATGGAATTAAATCCGTCCCTGTTACTTCAAACGTTACAGAGAAAAGAAATAAGTATATGTAGTTTTATTTGTATATGATAGGTACTCGAAATGGTTTGAAGGATAAATGTATTTTTTTGTTTTCATAAATATTGGCATATTTTGTTTAGGAATGTAGCAAATTACATGCTTATAAACATATGACAATACATTTTTCTGTATTACCTCAAAAAAATTGTTATTTTTAAATGTTTCCAGTCTGATGAAAAGTTTATCAGTTTCAATTTAAAAATTTGAATTTCCTATTACTGAATTTAGCATAATTTAATTAATTGATTTAAAATAGCAGTGTTTCTTTTATAACATCAATTTTATATAGTATATCAGTTAAGGACATTCCTTTTCTTCTATTGCACAAGTAGTGTTCTGGTATTCCTTGCAAGGTCCCAGGGTCACCTAGGTAGTAGTAGACAAAGAAACTGAAACCAGAATATCTATTCTCATACCTTTTCCATTTTATTATATTTGTTTTACTTTAATAATTATAAGCTAATAATAAAAATAGACTTTCAATTGTCAAGGAAGAAAGGAAGAGAGACATTTCCTTTGTGGAGAGAAAATACAGAACTTTATTATGTATTTTTTTAATTTTTTTTATTTCTGAGACAGGGTCTCAGTCTGTTGCCCAGGCTGGAGTGCAGTGGCGTGATCTTGGGCTCACTGCAACCTCCATCTTCCTGGTTCAAGCTACTCTCCTGCCTCAGCCTCTCGAGTAGCTGGAATCATAGATGCCCACTATCACGCTACACTAATTTTTCTATTTTTAGCAGAGACAGGGTTTCACCATGTTGGCCAGGCTGGTCTGGAGCTCCTGACCTCAGGTGATACACTTGCCTCAACCTCTCAAAGTACTGGGATTACAGGCATGAGCCACTGCACCCGGTCTAGACAATAGAAAACTTTAAGACATGAATTTTTTAAAAAGTTTAGATGGGCATTTTTTTTAAGGTAATGGTAATTACCTTTTATTATGTGAATTTGAATGGTTTAACAAAAGGTTTTTGTAGAGATTTTAAAAAGGGGGAAGAATTCTAGAAATAAATGTTATCTAATTATTACAGCCTTAAAGATAAAAATCCTTGTTGAAGTTTTTAAAAATTCCTAAATTACATAGTCTTAGGCATTAACATTTTGTGGAAGAATATAGCAGATATACTGTATCATTTGAGTGAATATTCCCAATTAGGCATTCTAGGCTCTATTTTAACTGAGTCACACTGCATAGGAACTTAGAACCTAACTTTTATAGGTTATCAAAACTGTTGCTACCGTTGCACAATTTTGTCCTAATATATATATAAACTGTGGGGCATGTTAAGTTACAGTTTGCACAAGTTCATCTCATTTGTATTCCAGTGATGATTTTTTTTTTCTTTTAACCATGTTTTCTTCAAACAGTATCTACACAGTTTAGGGGATTTTTTTAAATAGTAAAAACTATCTGAAGATTTCCATTTGTCAAAAAGTAATGATTTTTTGATAATTATGTAGTAATGTTTTTTAGAACCCAGCAGTTACTTTAAAGCTGAATTTATATTTGATAACTTCTGTGTTAATACTGAAAAAGCATGAATTCTGCATTGAGAAATTGAATAGCATACAACTGATAGCTGTCAGAAAATGAAAATTTCTTTCTAAAGATACTCAGATGAGTTACTGAGGAATAGTCATAACTAGATTAAGATTTGTGTTTTAGTTTAATAGTTTGAAGTGCCTGTTTGGGATAATGATAGGTAATTTAGATGAATTTAGGGAAAAAAAAAAGTTATCTGCAGAAATGTTGAGGGCCCATCTCTCCCCTTTTCCCCCATTAGAGCTACCTGGGTTACAGTGTTTTATCCCAAAGTTTCCAATTCCACTGTCTTGTGTTTTCATGTTGAAAATACTTTTGCATTTTTCCTTTTGAGTGCCAATTTCTTACTAGTACTATTTCTTAATGTAACATGTTTACCTGGAATGTATTTTAACTATTTTTGTATAGTGTAAACTGAAACATGCACATTTTGTACATTGTGCTTTCTTTTGTGGGACATATGCAGTGTGATCCAGTTGTTTTCCATCATTTGGTTGCACTGACCTAGGAATGTTGGTCATATCAAACATTAAAAATGACCACTCTTTTAATTGAAATTAACTTTTAAATGTTTATAGGAGTATGTGCTGTGAAGTGATCTAAAATTTGTAATATTTTTGTCATGAACTGTACTACTCCTAATTATTGTAATGTAATAAAAATAGTTACAGTGAAAAAAAAAGTTTAAAATATATGTACCTGCTACATCTAGATTATCTTGAGGAACAAGTTATGGTCATATCTCTCATCAGCAGACCCATCAAATGATATTCAACACATTTCAGAGTTTTGCTGTATCAATGAAATTTTCTAAACCAACTTATAGGAGCTCTTCTTGAGAATGGAATTTCATGCAAATTTTAGTACAGGTAGTAGTGATAAAAGTAAATGTAAGAATATATAGTACAAGATGTCATCATCTCTTTTAATAGCACCCTCTCGTAGATTTCATGGATGATGCAAGATGGTAAGGGAGTTATGCAAAGCAAGTTCTAAGTCCATGAGGTCTACCTATAAGTTGGTTCACTTTCAACTGAATGATAACTTGCCCTTCAGAGATGAATTTTATAATAATAGCTCTCTTGCATGTTTAATTGAACAATCATAGAGTCATTCAAGATAAGACTTTGTATTTTATTTTTGCCCAATACCTAAAGAATTTGAAACTTTAAATGGTTCATTTTATTTTACTGTACATTGGGAGCTGTCCAGATTTCACCCAGTGGTAGTCTTTCCTTCCCATCATAAAGAATCCAGGAGGAAATAGACACCCAATTAACCACTCACCTGACACCACAGCTTTCTCTTCAGAATGATATTTTAGCTTTCAGATACAGTGAAGCTTGACTCTCTCATGACATTTTGCTATCAAACATTCAGGTGAATTGCATTAAGGACATTAATTTTCCTGACAGTCTTTCAAAACAGTGCTTCAGAAATGTCCAATAATATAGCAAATATTGTAAGAAGACTTGAATTTATTGTTGTAACATATAAATGTTATTCAAAGTACCTCTACTATCTTATCGCCCTATATAATAGCAATATTGTTATATTTATATGTGATATCCTTTTGTAAATATATTTTTTGAAGGAAAAAAGAAATATAAGGGCAGTTAGACTCTATTAAAGCACATAGTGCTTTTAGATATCACTAAGTGAAATATTTTTATTCAGGATAAATATTAGAGTGTTTAGTATTTTGTTCAAAAAAAGCATAGAATTTTTCAAAACTGCTCATTATTCTATATAACTAATTCAAAGTCTATCCTTTTTATTTATTAATAGTACACAACAATTTAGTAATAGTACACAACAATTTTGTGTTTAATCTTATTTCTTCAAATACAGTATAAGTTAAGGTTTACTTTGGTATTTATATTTCTCTTGCATCCCCTGTAACTTGTGTTCAGCTGTATATATAACAGTCACTCCAAAATACTTATTAGTTTCTATTCAACAATATATATACATATATAAATTTCTAAATTGTTGAATAGAAACTAATAAGTATATATATATAGACACATATGTAATTATATATGTATATATAAATACATAAATATGCATGTTTATACATAAATATAAATATATGTATATATACATATATGCATATATATACACATATATATGTATATATATACATACAATTTAGAAATATATATATGTATATATATTTGTATACATATATATACACACATGTATATATAATATCCTCCTGGTGACATAAATATTAGTAAAATAAATTAACACATACCCTCAAAGACCATATATTCAATAAGGGGTATAACATAAAAGCATGCTATCTACCCACATACATATATTTCCACACAAACAGAATAGAAATGAGTAGGAACAAGCCATGAAATGGTAACAACCACAACAACAAAAAAACACCCAAATTGTTAAGAGATTTTAGAAAGCAGCTTACAACTGATGAAGTAAAATTAAGAAAGACTCTATGAGGAAGTGTAACTTAGCATGGTTTATGAAGGATTTTAACAGAGGAGAAGTCCGTTTCATGTAGAGAAAAATCGCATTCAAATGTTTGAAAGTGCCGGCTATTTTCTTGAAAAAAGTCAGCAGTTTTCATCAAAACTTAAAGACCATTCACAGGAATAGACTGGGATGTAATATCTGAGGAAAAATGATAAAGGTACAATTAATAGTAAGCTGAGAAATTTATGCTTAAAAGTTGTTTTTAAGTAGGTAGATGGAGTGACAAGAGCAACAACCATAAAATCACCAACAGGTATATTTTCAGCGAAATTAGAAGACTAAGAAAACCACCAAACCTAATCGTGGTTACTGCAAGATGCAATATATCTGGAAAGAGAAGCATAATTTTTTGAAGATCTCAGAAATCCTTAGGAATAGTTCATTACCTTAAGGTAATAAACTCACACCTAGTACAGACAGTAAGGATAAAAGCAACTATGAGTATATAGTATAAAATGGCTTATTCTTTTAATATATTCTCAAGGCTGTTGATGAAGGCTAAGAATGGACAAGTCTTGAATGTCGGGTAAGCAAACAGAGAGACAATATGGAAAGGTCACTGTGACCCAGAAATGGACATTCAGAAGGTAAAAGCAACATGTCTCTTGTAAATATTGAGTAAATTGCCGTGAATTCCAGACTGTATCTCATTTCAGCTAACAGCTTGTGAAGAAACTTGAAACTCATACCTATTATTAAAAACTTCTGAACCAAATTTGGTAGGAAAAGTAGAGAAGACATGGCAACAATCATTAGTGATAGTAACACTAGAGGAGCTCATGAGCCGAAAAGTCTGGGAAGCTCTTCCACAACAAAGGCTTACAAACAGTTATTTAGCAAATACAGCCATTCAAATAACCACAAAATAAATACATACAACATTCATACAAAAATATTACAAATAAGATAAAATTAGTACAATTCTATTACAAGTTATTAATCTTACCAGGAAGATACTGCCACAAAGTAAACATTCCAACATGAAATTTAAAAAAAGGAAAGAAGCAATCACTTTTATGAAAGATGACCAGAAAGAACATATGCACAATTTCTGAGACAATATAGCCAAACCATAGGATGTAACAAAAAAGTACAAAGTTTAGAAAATAAACAAAAGAAAAAGACAAAATATTTGAGAAACGAAGACTAAAGTACATGGAGCACAAAGGAGAATAGACCTTACATAAAGCCAGTAGCAGACACAGATGATAGAATCAAGAAAGCTTAATAAAGATGTTATTTAAAAGATAGAGAAAAAAATGATATAGAGGAGAGTCAATGGGTATTCAGAATATTAATATGTTCAGTTGAAATTCCAAGTAAGAAAGGCCAAAAAATAGAATAATAAAATACAACAATAAAATGTTACATTCAAATGAACATATAATATTGTATTATCTTAAATGGTATTATATTCAGATTCTTAATTTCAATTAAACTTTTGATCATTAACATCAATTTAGTTGATCAATTTCCAACCTGATTTTATATCTGTCTATATTGATCATATCACTTTGTCAAAATTGTGCCCATCTTGAATGTTTGAATACATAGTGAAATATTATAGTTCTCAGTAATTTCCAGCATTTTTAATAATCATCTGCCAAATAACAAGGGATTACTTTCTGGCTTAAATTTCAAACCACTTTGAGTCTTATGACAGTTTTTATAGTTTGAGTTTGCCTTTGATATAGTTTATTTAATATTTGTTATTCATATGTTGTATTATAATAACAGACTTTTTATGCCTTTCTTAGCTAACAGGGCAATGTATGGTACAAACTTTAATATTCAATACTTTGAATATGCTGTTGAATATGGCATATGGTTGGTAAATATTTGCTGATGTACTGAATAATGTATAAATATTGATGAATTGGTTAAATCATTTTTTATGGACTAAATCCAGCTTATTAGTTTTATCATTTATCTATGCACTGCGTACACTATACTACTCCTTGCGAATTTTTGTAATTTGAGCCACAGTAAACTATATATACATATATATTTCTGATAAAATACATATATGATTTTTAAATGTCCACTCCAACTTGGGATATATCTTTTTTAGCATCTCCAGAGAGATTAAATTTCTGCAGGAATTCCAGCTATACATGTTGACTTATTTCAGAGACTTCTCTACACAGTACACCTATATCATCAATTTTTATCCACTCCCAGGTTTATTTGCTAACAGATTCTAATTAGAATCTTTCACTTTTTGGCCTTATCTGTCATTTGATAAAGACAAGTTGAATAAAAGAAGACTGTGATTATAGTTTTTATATTAACTAATATGGGCTCATTATTTTCTGCCTCCAGACTGTCAGGTACAAAATTTGTTCATGTAACTCTGTAACTTTTAAATTGCTTTGCATTTTCCTTCCTGTCCAGCAGCACCATCTACAACTTTTCTATTGTAGGGTAAATCTTAAGTGATACTGAAATATGTCTAATTCTTTGAATATGCTTTCTCATTCTCCATTGCCCTTTCACAAAATATTCTTTCTGCTTAGAATGCCTTCCACCATTACTCACATGCAATCTTGTTCATTCTTCAGCTGCTGGCTCTGAATGGCTTTCCTGTGTTGGAAAAGCATATTGGTTAATTTTTTTTCTCTGCTCTCCTCATGCTTCTTATATCCGTCCATCATAGGCTTATCAGGTCCAGTTACAATTGCTTTTCAATATACCTCTTTCCCACTGAATTTTAAACTCTTCAGTGATGTGAATTTTTAAAAAAATCTTTATGAGTCCATTATTTTAAACAGTGCTTAGAATCTAGTTGGTGCTTAGTAATGGCAGTTAATTTTAATTTATGTTTTCCTCACTTTAAATTAGCTTTATATTTGCTCACCAATGAGGCTTCGGTAAAGTTGTTTTTAAAATTGCTAAAGTCTGTATTAGGGTTCTCCAGGGAGATAGAATCAGTAGGCGATAGATCGATCGATAGATAAGGAGTAATTTATTAGGGGAATTTATTAAGGAACTATATTATGGAATGGAAGTCTCATGACAGGCCATACTGCAAGCTGAAGACCCTGCAATGCTGGTTGCATAGCTCAGTCTCAGTCTGGAGGTGTCAAAACCGGAGAAGCCAATCATGTAATTCTGAGTCCAAGGCTGAAGGCCCGAGAACCAGAGAGCTGCTGGTGTAAGATTTAAAGTCCCAAGGCAGGAGAGCTTGGAGTACTAATGGCTCAGGGGAAGAGAAGAGTTTTTCAGCTCCAGGAAAGAAAGAGAAAAAAAAAAAATCAACTTTTCTCTCCTTCTTTGTTCTACTGGGCCTCCAGCCAATTGAATGGTACCTACTCACATTAAAGGCGGATCTTCCTACTCAGTGCAACTCCCTCTCCAGTCTGCTCTGGAAACACGTTAGCAGAGACACCCAGAAGACCCAGAAGTAATGCTTTGCCATCTCTTTAGGTATTCCTTAATCCACTCAAGTTGATGTCGCAAATTAACCATCACAGTCTTTCAAGCATGTAGCATTATAACGTATATTCTTCTGTGAACCCTTGGTTCAATGACTTTTCCATTATGATAGATCTCCAGGAGATCTATCATGTACTTTGTTTTAATTTTTAAAAATGTATTTCCTAGCCCTCTTTCTGGACACCCTGGAACAAGCTACTTAATCTCACTGTATTTTAGTTTGGGCCACTATAAAATAGGGACAATAACAGCATCTACATTGTAGGGTTATTGTGAGGATTAAATAAATTTATATACATAAAGTACTTAAAACAGGACCTCACATATATATAAATCCCCCTAAAATGCTTCCTAGTATTATTACTACTCTTTCTAGCTGCTTTGTAATCTATTCTCTTCATTCATCCTTGGCGTTATCCAAATAGGATAAAGAGCTGGCAATAGCTCTCAGGAAGGCCAGCCTATCTTGTTTGTAGCAGTTCCTAAAAGTGACCAGCTCCCAGATACCAAGAGTTTTTCAATCTAACTACAACAGACATGGTTTCCTTAAACATTATGTGCTACCAATGATCAGGGACATTTCTTTGAAGCAAAATGGATCCTGAATGTTATAGAAACAATTTATAGGTGATGACAGTTTGCATCTACTTGTACGTAACAGGAATATCTAAATTAAAAGGGAAAAGAAGCCAGGAATTATGAAATCATCATTATTAATATGTAATCTACACCTGTATTATAACACATCTGTGATCCAGGAACAAAACTTCATGTGGATTTACTAATATCATTACAAGTCCCTTTTACAAAATAAACAGCTCTGTTTCTGCTGGGAATTATGTATTTATAGTCAAGAAGGTAAAGTTGAGATGAAGAGGGAGTGATCTGGCTCGTCTATGAAATATGCCTGCTTGTATGATGTATGATAATGACTGCCTATTGAGATTAAATAGGGTTAACAAGTGCCTAGCGCAATGTTTGACAATTATTATTAAAACATATAGAAAATCTTTAAAAAAACTGTTGTAAATGCATGTATACAATATTTATAAATTACCTTCTGATATATGTATATGAAAGTAGAAAATTTATTTTTACCCAGTGTTTTGGTGAAAATTTATTTTTACCCAGTGTTTTTACCCATCTTTTATAATAGCATCTTATTAGACAATCAAATCTTAACAATATAAATTTCTAGAGAAAGATTTCTGCTTTAAATTCTGGTGTTAGATGCAGATCATTGAATCTGTATAAGAGATATTATGTCACAGTCTAAGACCAAACAGCCATGATTCTTATGTGATAGGCCTGTATGCATAAATTTAATTTATTGTCTAGTATGCTTCGATGCATTTTCCCCTTTGATTCATTACAATCATTGATAATTATGTTCTATCATTTTCTCTACTCTTTTGACTTTTAAGGTGCAATTACAAATGGATCTTAATGACCACCTTCACTTGCGTCTGTTTCTTTGCCTTTTCATACTGGATCTTTTCCTCAAAATATTGTACTATCAAATTGCATGTTAGGCAGCACCCCCAGGCTTTTTCAATGTGTATACTTGTGACTTGGACAGTGAAAATATAAGACACTTTAAAAAATGACAGTTTATTTAAAATTCCCAAAACAGGCCAGGCGTGGTGGCTCACACCTGTAATCCCAGCACTTTGGGAAGCCGAGGCGGGTGGATCACAAGGTCAAGAGATCGAGACCATCCTGGCCAACACGGTGAAACCCCATCTCTACGAAAAAGTACAAAAATTAGCTGGGCGTGGTGGCATCCACCTGTAGTCCCAGTTACTAGGGAGAGTGAGGCAGGAGAATTGCTTGAACCCAGGAGGCAGAGATTGCAGTGAGCCGAGATTGTG
>NW_016107560.1:2755666-2821799 GCF_001604975.1 Cebus imitator
AAAAAAAAAAAAAAAAAAAAACTCCCCAAACATCAAATTTTACCAGTAATTACTGAAATTTTTTACCTCAACTTTTTGCCTACTCTCTTTTTTACAACGTAAGATAAATGCTTCATGATAATAGTCAATTTATTTCCTCACTGCCAGTTCAGGTTTCTATAACAGTGTCAGTAACATAGTAGGTATTCAATGGATAGTTGTGACAATGTGTTGAATAAGAATGTATATAAATGAAACTTCAAACTAATAAATGTATATAGATAATTTGTATGAAAAAATTACCTGAAATTTGGGAAGAATCTGTTCTGTTCTTCCTGGCACAACAATGTCTACTTATTATAAAAGATGGTTTGGCGGTTTTTCAGTAATATCTTTTGGTATAAATTCTAAGCTTAGTTGCTCCTAATCATTTTATAGTCTGGCTTCCTCTTTTTTTTTTTTTTCTTGGACCTTTTAAACATTATACACAAACAACCTTATCAGAAAAAATCAGCCAACATTTAAGACAATTTTATAAAAACTTGGATATTTTTATCAAAAAAAAACCACCCTGCAGTTTCACCCAGAATTAAATCAATTTGAGGATAGGTAGTATATTTTACAAAAAGTTGTTTTACTGTATTATAAAAGTAATTACTGGAACAATTTTTAAAATGCATTTTTTTCTAAGTAGGCTGAATAATCTTATTTCTTTAAATCAGGCTTTCTCAGTATTTTATAAATAAACTTCATCTTAATGGGGAAATTATATAATGAGTATAGTTTGATCAAAATGCCACCTTACCAATTAATTGTTTTTCATAATATGCATCCACTTCATTATAGCCAAAGAAGTAGAAGTGACAGCAAATATGCAATAAAAACTGAAAGCAAAAGCTATGGAAATTTCCATGTGGAGTTCAAGTTCTACATGGTCCTGGATAGTATATCATTCATTGTTTTCAGTCCAGTGTATTTATTCCACATGGTGGTTACTCAATGAATCTTTTTTTAATAAATGAAAAATAGTTATTTGTTGGTTGTTCCAATATTTCTTAGTGGACATCTTTTATAATAGCATCTTATTAGACAATCAAATCTTACAATATAAATTTCTAGAGAAAGATTCTTACTTTAATTTCTGGTGTTAGAAGCAGATCACTGAATCTGTATGAGAGATATCATGTCACAATCTAAGACCGAATAGCCAAGCCCTATTCTTTTATAGCTGAGAAACAACACATAGAGTGAGACTGCGTGTTTTCAGCAGAAAAGAAAACAAAAACCAACATATATGCTCCTGAGCACTGTTAAACATTTTTCAACCCTTTTAATGAATTAATGTTCTTAACTAAATTTGGATTTCAGGAGAAAGTACAGATAGCTGTACTCTCAAAAAAATTAAGCTACATATTATTAAAAACATTAACTGTTTTAAAACACTTTGAGGCAGCATCAATATCAAAGAACAAAACCTTAATTACTATAAAGACAGTGATTTGATTCTACTGATATTGAAACTGAGTAGGCCCGTTTTAAACTACAATTTGCCAATAAAACTGGTGGTCGCTTCTTTGCCATTCTTTCCCAAACTTTCCTTTCTGTTTTGATTTTAACTTTAGTTTTGGAATTTCTAAACATAAGCCTATTGACAATGTCAGTTTTTAAGAGTAGTTATTGTCAAGCATTATGACACTTGTCTGTATACCATTTCTAGTAGTCCAGAATTTTTTCCTCATATTGAATCTTTAAAAGAAGTGATCCTACAACTAAGTGAAATGCTGATTCAGTGGATATAAAATGCCTGTCCCAAAGTGACATGTCTGTCACATTAACACAAGCATTGGCTAATAGTAGGCAGGGAGTGGTTTTTTGAAAGAATTGTTTCCAGGTTATTTAATTACACCATGCTGTCAATTTACTATTGCTAGAAAGAAATTAATAGGGAGTGCTCCGTTAACTAAAATTCTATAAAGAGATACAATAGAGTGGAAAATATCAAGTTTTAATTGGTTTCCAGAGGAAGAGTTTTTAGAAAACTGTCAAATTAAAAAAAAAAAAAGGCCACACTGACAGATTTTATTATAGTACGTGACTGTGCCAATCACATGTAATGGAGACTAACATTATGTGTCTGGTAAAATATAATGGTTAGCAGTTATATAGCCTTGGAAATTTTAGTGTAATAGAAATATATTTTCCTAAAAACTGTGTTGAAAATTAGTGTTTTATTTAAAATTTTATATTTGTGAACAAAAACGGAGCTTCCATTACAAGAGCAGTTTTGAAATGTTCCAAATGTGTTTTCAAATATACCATTTTTATTTGTAGTTTGTAATTGTCAAAGGAAGGAAGACAGTTCATTTGATTTTGGGCAAATGGTAAACAAGAATTACCTGTAAAAGTTACCCAAAGATTTCAACACTCATTAATATGTTTAACTTAAAGAAAAATCATTGAGGTGGAAGAAAGTGTTAACAGTAGATTGAAATCAGATTAGTTTTGAATTCATCATCCATGTGGCTAAGGGTGAATAAATTATATGAGCATTAAACAGGGAGTTGAACCATATAAATTGCTAAAATCCTCTGTTTTACATTCTGCGATTATCAAAAGATTAAACTACAAAAGACGTACCAGTAAGATTATTTGTTTCCTCAAGTTAATCTATTCTTGCCATATTAAATTATTATTTGAGAATATACATTTACACAAGTGGTAAAAAATATTATCTTCCATTTATTGGTAGATCAGAATGGTTAAAAAGAACAACTATTTTCTTCTCTATGATAATTAAAAATTAAATTTCTATAATCTGTGGTATTTTATTTCTCCCTGCATTTTTAGCTCCTTCGCTTCTAGTCTATTACCTGATGCTAGCAATTCCCTCCTTCCCTCACTCCCTCCCTCTCTCCTTCCCCTGGCTTTACCTAGCTCCTTCCTGCCTTTATTCCTTCTTCTTTTCTTTCTGGGAGCCAGGGCTGGGCACTCACCATTTGCCAACTTTAGCGACTTTTCTACTTTTGTCAATTTTAGTCTTCATGTTCACATGCTCCCTTTTCGTTCTTTCACAATCTTACTCATTCAGAGAGGCTGAGCAGCCGGCTAAGTTTGGGCTGAAGTAGGCCTCGTGCTTGGGAAAGTCCTAGTTCAAGCTCTGTGTTCACATGAAGATTTTTAGAACACTGTGAACTAGGTTCTAACCCAGTCAATGATAAAATGATCAATACCTTTTTGAGCATCTCACAGGGAATTCTGTGTCTTAGTTAGGGCAAAATCTCACAATTCCAATGTATTCACCCCCAGATTCTACCATATTGCTATAGTTGACAATCACTTTAACAACAGCATCAGAAACCCACTATTATATGTAAAATGCTGTTGTGTGATTAATATATTCCTACATACTGAGTAGTGGTTTAATAAACTTAACATTTAGATAACTTTATACAATGTTGTGATCAGTTTTATGTTAATCTAGATTTTAGCTTCTTCATAGATTTATCCTTGCTATTATTCTAGTTGATCAAGTTGTATTTGACATTTTCATATATTTATAATAAAATAGTAATGGTAATATTTTTCAGATATTGTGAATTCTGAAGTATTTTATAAATTTTCCTAAGAAACACTGTTTCATTTAGCATAATTTTAGTGGTACTGAAGGCATCTTATACATTTAATAACATTTATTTTAAAAGGAAATAGTATTCTTCATACTTATTAACTATGCTTTATTACCTATGCTTACTTCCCTTATGTTCCAATAAAGAAAATTAGCTTTATTACAAATTAAGGAGAAAATAATTTGAATAGGAGAATGAAATAAATACTATCTAAAATTTGTGACTAAAAAGATGAAAAATTTGTTCTAAGACAGTATATTTAATGTAAAAATGAGATAACTAGGGGATATAAGAATAACCAAAAGCAAGTTTTTAATTTTTTTATTGCTAAACCTAGTAGCATTACATGCTATCCATTTTTGAGTCAAATGGCTCAGATTAGTTTCCAAACCTAATTCCCATAAAATGGTTCAATGAAATTAATTAACCTATTCATTTTAATGGGAATACATTACACTCATAATGACTTCA
Organism: Cebus imitator; assembly: GCF_001604975.1. Taxonomy (NCBI): domain Eukaryota; kingdom Metazoa; phylum Chordata; class Mammalia; order Primates; family Cebidae; genus Cebus; species Cebus imitator. The sequence goes on from NW_016107560.1 coordinate 2,759,743, forward strand.
TGAAGTCATTATGGATGAATGACTAACATCTTACTCTGTTTAATGTTTTAACGTCTACTAATACAATAAATATTTTGTGCTCATGGAATATAAATAAATATATAAAATATGTCTATGCCTTATATAAGTGGATAGAATTTTCATCAGTTTTGATTTCTATGAGCATGTTATAGATGCAATAAAACATATTCTTTTGAGTACTTCTAAAATAGCTCACTTACAGTAATGCCATCTTAGAGTTATTTGGAATCCATATACACATTACTATTTTTAGTAAATCAGAGACTATAATATAGCATCATGATGCTATAACCACTATATCATTGTACATGTATACTATATCACTATATCATGACACTATAGAATGCTTTCTCCAAGGAAAAAGCACCTACCATGTATATAGGACATCATGATATCTGATATATAGATACTATTGAATGAAGGAGTAGTATAGCTGAATCAAATCCACTGTTTCTTGTGTACCATGATAGCATTCTGGATCTGGTTCTGGTAATAAACATGTATAAAAGCAATCCACACTAATAATGGGTTTCAGTTTGGGGAGAAGAAGGTTTTATAATTTCTCAAAATTTCAGAATATAGTGAGAACTATTTCGCTTGTGTATCCAAGTTCCCTTAGGATTTACACATTTTTTTCTACAGAGCTTTTTAGAAAAGAAGAAAAGTGTGCCAGCTAAAAATCCACATGAGAATAAACAAACTAGATAATTTAGGACTTGGTATAGAGAAAGGAATTTGATACTAAACTTCCTGAGAAATAAACTGGTAGTAGCAATGTAGCATTTTGTTGTCTTAAATATTGGCAATACAGACTTATGTCTGCCTTTCTAAGACATTTGATTTTTTATGTAAATTTGCAAGCTTGAATAATACAATGAATATATAAATAATTGGTATCATTAAAATGCAATATGGCAGTATTATATATAGATACAGTAGCATTATTTGTGGTATATATATAAAAATGTATATATAATACTACACAATTGTATCATAATTAAATATTTTTCTATAGGATTTCCAATATTAAGTGGGATATGTTAACATTCTTCACATGATTTGCCTTCAAAACAAGAGAGAGTTTCAGAGCAATCCCTCTGGTAACGAGTATTTGTAGTTGAGGTATGTTTTCCTGAGAATATAATTAGAAGAGATAGAACATTAGAAACACATGCATAGTGGCCATGCTCAGTTATAGCTCAAATGTATAAAACTACCCTTTTTGCATTTTAATACCATATGTAAAACAATACCAATTATATCATAGAAAATGGAAGACCTTTCTTCCTAAGCCTTTGAAAGACATAATCCTAGGTAATTTTTATTTACAAACATAGCAGTTGCTATGTTTGTAAATAAAAGAATAAATATCAATCAATAAATGTACTTGGGAAGGCACAGTTTCATGTGTGTGCATGTGTGTGCATGCATTAGTCTTCATAAAATATTAAATAATAAAGGAATAACTTCATTTCAACCCTATGCATTTGGATTTTCACATATTATATTTATTCAGAATATAATGTAAAACATCTTTTGAGATGGAATTATTAAAACTTGGTGAGAAAAATACTTTAAACATTTTGCAATATTAAAGGAGCCATCAGTGAATGGGCATACATTTAGAAGTTTATTTAGGTGCTTCATCATGTCTTCAGCTCTTACTTTAGATAATGTCCTTTGCTATGAGGTTCAAGGTAAAATAGCATTGTGTTCTGTGCTATGTCTCCTCTGAGAAGGTCACAGATGGATTAAATAAAGAATTTTCAAAAAATGTAAGAAAGTGTTATGATTCATTTAAAGGAGAAGGTATTAGCCCTTTGAAAGGTAATTTTTACCCTTTTGAGAGGAGTGTAGAATAAAGATTGTTTCATATTTTAATTTCTGCTATGTAAACTTCTTCAACAAATTGTGACTGTGATTTTGTTGTTGTTGCTATTGTGGTTTGTCTGTTTGGGAATACTGATAACTCTCACCTGACACCCCCAGCTTGCTGTCTGCTATGCAGACATAATTGGGGCATACAGCTTACGGTGCAGAGGCATCTGGAAGCCATCATTCTGTGATGGACGCCTTAATGACAAGAAACTTGCTCCCACCATCCCTATACTTACACAATTGCAGTGTAGATGTCGCCACCCATCAGCAGCACTCAGAGGGTCTGAGACTTTCCTAACGTGGGACAAAGACAACCAACACTCTTGTCTTTGTAAGACCTACCTCATTTCTCCTTCCTAGAAATCCATTCCTCAGGGCTTACTTAACACATTGCTGATAGGGTTCTCCACAAAGCACTCCATCTTTTAGTGTCTAAGGAGAGAAAAAGAGAAACAGTTGTAAAGACTTCAAATGGAAAAATGAACTCACATAGAGATAGGACTCTTCAGCTGAAGTGACCAGGAAGACAACCTCTAGAATTTGAAGATGCCTGCGCCTCTCATGGGGTTTTCTCATGGCTATAGGGTGGAATATGGAGCTCATCTTTTCTATCCATGAGATGCAACACTACTCTGGCAGACATCTACAGTTAAAATGAACAATACTTTCAATAATATAAAAATTTGCCTTTTTTAATCTTTGGAGTTTACCTTTCTGAAATTTAAATTTCTTATTGTTTGAAAAATGAAACTGACAGAGGAAAGAAAGACAAGCTTCTGCAGGAAAGAAATGCCTGTAACAAAGTATGTGAAATACCTCATGAAGACAGGAGCCCCTTCTGGAACTTTTCCCTTTCATTTTATTTAAAGATTCATGAAAAAAATTGGGTAAGACTATTTACCATATAGTAGATAACTAAAAGAATATGAGAAAATAGGTCACTTCATAGAACAGTCCAGGCTTTTAAAGTTTAAGTTTAGTAATGTCACCAACACCATTGCTATTACACTCCCTTTTTCTGGGAGACCTGCAGTTCATGAGGTGTTTGTGATGCACTATTCTCTTCAACAATATGTGGCCATTAGGTTCCTGTCAGGGTGATGTAGGGGAAATCTTTCCAGAGTTGCTTTGTTTTATACAACAGTGGTCGTCTTCTCTATACTATCTCTCTGTCAGTGAGAAGCAGTGAGATAAGAATCAACTACAAAAGGAATCTGATCATAAATTCTGAATTTATTGATAATATCTGAGCAACACAGATACTCTTTATAATGGATCTGGGCACAATGTGTGTAGCTGATAGCCTCCCTCTGAGTTACAGCCAGAGGCAATAAATCCAATATCTTTGAGTTTTATAGATTCCTCCTGAATAATTTCTATATAAATGATGCCCTGAATGTACTATGTTTACTTACCTGAAACTAATTTAAGCTTTAGATTTCAATAGTGTCTATCTTTTATTACTGAACAAGGATAAAAAGAGGAGCAGGAAATGTAGTTGTAGACATATGCTTCTGAGTGAAAACTGCCTAACAGATTCCTCATCCACAACTTGGTCTAGCAGAAAGCATTCTGCATTTTGGTCAGTTGGCAAGCAAAATCAGAATGAAACCACTTTCTCTCTCAAATGCTGATTTAGGAGAACTGAAGGTAGTCTCCCAGGGCATATATTTTTTAGGAACTCTCAGGAATATATCCACAGATGGAACACAAACCTATAGGCAAAATTTCTCCTAAAATTTATATAGGATTTTACAGCCTGGGCAACATGACAAAACCCTATCTCTACACAAAATGAAAGATTAGCCCATTGTGGTGGCTCACGCCTGTGTTTCCAGCTACTTAGAAACTGAAATGGGAGGATCACCTGAGCCCAGGAAGGTCGAGGCTGCAGTGATCTGGAATCCTCCCATCTCAGCCTTCCAAGTAGCTGCATCCACAGGTGTGAGGACTATAAGACAGTGTACATTCCATCTCTCTCTTTCTAAATATATCTATGTGTATAGATGTATGTATATGCATACTTACGCATACACATAAGTATATGAATATATACACACATCTCTCTATATATATATATATATACATTATATATATGTAGATAGATAGATAGATACAGTGATTTGAAACTTAATGGCAGTGGTGGCTGCACCACAGCCATGAGGACTCTAAGACAGTATACAAGTAGCTGCATCCACAGGTGTGAGGACTATAAGGCTATAAGACAGTGTACATTCCATCTCTCTGTTTCTAAAAATATATATACACAGATGAAAGAATAGGCCAAAATACATATGTACACATGTATATGTATATACATATATATATGCATGTATATATATATATACAGATACATATATAGAGAGAGACAGATAGATATATATAGATCTATATATATATATGGATAGATCTCTCTATATAGAGATATATAGATATACATATGTCTATATATATATCTATATATATATCTATATATCTCTATATATAGATATATATATAGAGATATATATATAGATATAGCTATCTCTATATATAGAGAGATTTACATATATATATATATAGAGAGAGATATCTCGATATATATATATTGAGAGAGAGAGGGTGATTTGAAACTTGATGGCAGTGGTGGCAAAATATTGTGATGTTTAAAGTTTCTATTTTGTGAAAAAAAGTTAGTGCTGATGGGTTTTCAATAATGTAAATGTGAAGTTACTTCTCTACAAGAAGGACTTAGTCCTGGACAAGGTAAATGGAAAGCAGGAATTGAATCTAATTGGAACTATTTGCAAGTGAGAACTATCTTAAAAGTTGTGTAAATCTGGTAAAGCGCCTATTGCTGGTACTCTGGAATCTCCTTGAAGAGTTTAGACGTTGGCCAGAACAGGAGGGAAACTTGGCCTTACCCGTGAATAGCAAAAAAGTCTATAGAAAAGTGCCAGATGTGGCTGAGCAAAGAGCATGATTAGTGCTTTGATTCTTCGTCTTTAAAGCGTGAAGGACACTTGTTAATAAGAACAAAATGATAATCCTCATAGGCTGTTGTGCTTAATATCTACAAATAGAAAAAAAAATTATTGTTCCTTCAATTATGCATTTAAATGAAATTTTTATTCCTCATAAGACTTGTACATATTCACAAAATAGGAGTGTAACCTTATAATCTTGTCCCTCCAAGTCTCAAAACTCTATAGTTACAAACGAGGTTATATTAACAGCATGAAGTTGTGCTTTTTTGATTTACTCTGATTTATTCTTCATATACCACAATCTCATTTCCTAGTCTCACTCAATCTTTTTCTAATTCAGGTGTTTCAGAGAATTTTGGTGATTTTCTCACATTCAGGCACAAACAGCCCTCCCACGTTCTTCCACTCTAGTGCCCTCATTGATGCCTGCCTCTGCTAAAGAAGCCATTTGGCAGTGACTGCCTGGTGCAATTTCTGCAATAACTTTCAGACTCAGAGGCATCAGTAGCATTTTGGTTAGGGATCACCAAAGAAGATGATAGATGTGCTGACCACTGTGTAGCTGAGTAAATCAATGGTCAGCAGATAGCTTCCTAGTTCTAAATGAAACCTGGTCTTTATTGGAAGCATTTGGCTCGGGTGGCCTTTTCAGGGGTGCAGAGTTTATCCTGTCATGCCACAGGATGGCATGCTCCTTAGTTCCTAGTAGCACTTTCTAGGAGGCTAACCAAATTGTTGGCCTTCTTCCCAGAAGCTGTGTGTGTGTGTGTGTGTGTGTGTGTGTGTGTGTGTGTGTGTGTGTTTATACGGTTTAAACAAACATTACCATTGGCTTTATAAGTACAATGCATTTTTGTTTGATGATTTTTGTTTTTGTCTAGAGTAGGTTTTAGAATAACTTAGCCTAATTTAAGATTCAATATGTGACATTCCCTGATTTTCCATATTGTCTATTTTTATACACCATGTATAGTACCTGGGGAAAATGTGATGATAACTAATTGCAAGAAAAGATGGACAAGAAGCCAAAAGGTAGAAACAACCAAAACGTCCATCAATGTATAAATAAGCACAATGTTGTATGTCTAGAAGATTAAATACTATTCAGGCATAAAATGGTAGAAGTGCTGATACATGCTACAAGGTGAATGAACCTCAAAAGCATAATGCTAGGTGAAACAAGCCAAACTCAAAAGGTAACATATTATAGGATTCCATGTATATAAAAATATTCAGAATAGGTAAATCCACAGAGACAGAAAGCAGATTCTTAATTTGCTGGGGACCAGGGAAAGAGAGGCTGAAGGGTAAATGACTACCTAATGGGTACAGAGTTTTCTTTTGGAGTGATTTGAAATTTGATAGAGGAGGTGGTGGCAAAATTATTGTGAATTTACTAAGTGCCACTGAAAGCTGAAATGCAAAATGATTAGTTTTAGGTTATATGAATTTTAACTTAAAAAATATTAAATCACAAAAAGATTGATAGGATATTTCCATTTGTTTTTAAAATAATAGGTCATTTTTCTAAAGTTATTCCTGTAATAAATTTTGTAATACAATAATTGTGGTACACAAGAATCCCAGCTAAAATTATTTATCTATAAAGATAGTATGTAAGATATTCTTAGAGAAGCCAGTCTTTTCAGCATCCCAAATCTGAAAATTCAAAATTCCAAATGATCCAATAAACATTTTTGTGACTTTGTGGGTCATGTTAGCACTCAAAAAGTTTCAGATTTTGGAGCATTTTGGATTTCAGATTTTTGGAATAGGGATATTCAACTTGTAACATCAAATAGCACTAACAACTACTGAAATCATGTCATTGCACTCCAGCCTGGGCAATAAGAATGAAACTCCATCTCAAAAGAAAACATCATCACTTAAAATGCAAACTCATAATGATTATTTAAAAAATCCAAATAGCTACAAAAAATATAAGTATTAATTAGAGCTCTTGATTATTAAAGATAACAAGAAATTCATGTCTAACTACCTTTGGCAAAATGGGGAACTCATAGAATGATACTAAGGTGTCTCATTTAATACCTGGAAAGATAAAGTCATGGAGAGCCAAGATTTAGTAGATTTCCAATATAGAGTTTGTTTCTCATAATCTCTTTCTTTCTCTCCCCTGTCTCAACCCTAACCCCAGCTAACCATTTATGCTTTTTCCTGTCTGTATGTTGACTATATTTTATTGTTGCAAAGTGTATTACTCTATTAACCAAAGAGTATTGTTGTCAACATCGCGCATGTTTCAATTTTTGCAATTCTCAATACAAAATAAGAAGAACTCACTGGTGTGTGTGCTTCCCGTGTCCAAAGTTAAAAAAAAAAAAATAAATAAATAAATAAATAAAACAAAGGAAGAGAAAAAGCCCTGTTTGGCCAAGTTTGAACCAGATCCACACCCCATCATACATCAACAGTGGTAAGAGGGGAGGAGACCTAAAAATATCATGGCACTCTTAGGTAAACTCATGGATGGGCTAAAGAGAATAGCACTTCCCAGGTTAAGGGAGAATATTTCTATCATTATGTTCCCAATCAAACCTAAATGCAAAAAGAGCACATGCACAAACATATTAAAATGTGATTTTTTAGTTGCTATTTTATATTTTCAGAAATGAATAGGAACAGCACGTTCTATTTTTATGGTATAATTAATATTTGGAGTTCTCATTCACAAAGTACTGAAAGAAGTCACATCAGATTAAAGAAATGCATAATGGCCAATTATTTGTTTGCTAATTGTACTTTAGGGCATAAATTATGTTAGATGGTTCAGTACAGTGATTGTTCATAAGTAAATAAAACCACATTAAGAAAATGAATTATTACCATATTTTATTTTCTACCCTCTTTTTGGTTTACCTCACTTAATGAAGGATTTTTCAGGGAAGTAATTCCTATAATCCTACAGGATATTCTATTGCTATGGTTTAATGTTCTTATTTATTACAATTGTCACTAAATTTATATATATTGAAAGTTTCACATAGGTAATCAAAACATTAAAAAATATTTCCCCATCAGATATATTCTAAAATTTAATACATTTCAAAAGAAAATTTTGGGCTAAATATTAAAAATACTATTGAAATTGAGACAGATCAAGTATTGTTATGGGGAAAAGATTACATCACTGCAATACTTTGATAGTAACCCTTTAGTAACAACAGCACAGGGCATGAAGTTCTCATTGTTCTCCAGTGAGCATCTAATGATTATTCCTAGCTAATTATCCACATTAGATACAGAACAGGTCAATATAATACCAAATAATTTATAATTTTAACTTCCCAATCTTTCATATATGTTTTTTCTTTTAAGTTGGTAAGTCTTTACATATCAAAAGAGAACTCTAGCTGTGCTTAATGAATCTGACTCTTTTTCAAGATAAATATTAGAGTCTTCCTTTTGGTAGCCTCATGTCATCATCATAGGAAATATTTTATAATTTCAGCCAGTGGTTTTGAAAAACAGACTAAGTAGAATTGTCTACTTAGTAGAGTAAAACCTGGTCTGATTATAATTTTGTCTACTACATTAGCCAACAATTCTGAACCTGTACAGTATAATAACATGTTCAAAATTAAGATATTCATGTACTTTAGATTTCTAAAGTGCAGGTGAATTATCAGTGATTAAAGCATATTTAGAACAGAGGCCTTGAAAGTAATGCCACACATCTACAACTATGTGATCTTTGACAAACCTGACAAAAACAATGAGGAAAGAATTTCCTATTTAATAAATGGTGTTGGGAAAACTGGCTAGCCGTGTGCAGAAAGCTGAAACTAGAAACCTTTCTTACACCTTATACAAAAATTAAGATGGATTAAAGATTCAAATGTAAAATCCAAAAGCATAAAAACCCTAGAAGAAAGCCTAGGCAATACCATTCAGGACATAGGCATAGGCAAGTATTTCATGAATAAAATACCAAAAGCAATGGCAACAAAAGCCAAAATAGACAGATGGGATCTAATTAAACTAAGGAGCTTTGCACAGCAAAAGAAACAATCATTAGAGTAAACTGACAACCAACAGAATGGGAATACATTTTTGCAAGCTATCCATCTGACTAAGTGCTAATATCCAGAATCTACCAAGAATTAAAACAAATATACAAGAAAAATGTAAACCCATCAAAAAGTGGGCAAAAGATATGAACAGTCACTTTTCAAAAGAAGACATTTATGTGGCCAACGAACATATGAAAAAAATGCTCATCATCACTGGTCATTAGAAAAATGCAAGTCAAAACCACATTGAGATACCATCTTATGCAAGTTCAAATGGTGATCATTAAAAAATCTGGAGACAAGCATGCTGGAGACGATGTGAAGAAATAGGAATGCTTTACACTGTTGGTGGGAGTGTAAATTAGTTCAACCATTGTGGAAGAAAGTGTGGCAATTCCTCAAGGATCTAGAAATAGAAATACTATTTGACCCAGTAATCCCATTACTAGATATACACCCAAAGGATTATAAATCTTTCTATTATAAAGACAATGCACACATATGTTCATTGTGGAAGTGTTTACAATAGCAAAGACTTCGAATCAGCCCAAATGCCCATCAACGATAGACTGGATTAAAAAAATGTAGCACATATACACGATGGACTACTATGAAGCCATAAAAAAGGATGAGTTCATGTCCTTTGCAGGGATATGGATAAAGTTGGAAACCATCATTCTCAGTAAACTGACACAGAACAGAAAACCAAACACTGCATGTTCTCACTCATAAGTGGGTGTTGAACAATGAGAACACATGGACACAGGGAGTAGAGCATCACACACTGGGGTCTGTTGGAGGGTGGGGGGCTAGAGGAGGGATAGCAGGGTGTGGGAAGATTGAGGAGGGATACCATCGGGAGAAATACCTAATGTAGGTGATGGGGTTATGGAAGCAGCAAGCAAGTATGCCATATGTATGCCTATGTAACAATCCTGCAAGATCTGCACATGTACCCCAGAACTTATAAATAAATAAAGTACTATATATTTATTCCATGGAATACCACTCAGCCATAAAGAAGAATGAAATTATATATTTTACAGCAATGTTTATAGTACATTTAATATGGAGGTAAAATAAAATGTATTTTATTGATTTTTTAAAAATTTTCCCATTTCCCTCTCTGTCTGTCTTTTATTTCTCTATTTAAATCAATATGTGTTGGGGAAGGTGGTAGCCTCTAGAATAAGAGTATTGTTAGAAATCTTTTTGTTGAATTAGAATTTTATGTCACATCATATAGAAAACACAACTCAAAGTAGATTAAAGACCTAAATTTATGAACTAAGGCTATAGAACTACTAGAACAAAATGTAGGGGAAAGTCTCCATGACGGTGATATGGGCAATAATTTCTTTTGGATGTAATCCCAAAAGGATAAGCAACAATATAAAAAATACACAAGTATGAGGACATAAAACTAAAAAGCTTTGGCATAGCCAGCAAAAAAATCGAGTGAAGAGATAACCTATTGGTTGATAGAAAATATTTGCAAACCATGCATTTGATAAGGAGTTAATACCCAAAATAGATAAGTAACTCAAACAACTCAATCTTAAGAAAACAATTAAAAAATGATCAGAGTATCTCAACATCTTTTGAGTATCTGATTTCTCAAAAGATGGCATGCAAATGGGCAACAGGTAGAGAAAAAAATGCTAAAATCACTAATCACTGGAGAAATGCAATTTAAAGTCGCAGTGAGATATCACCTCACACCGATTTAGAATAACGACATCATAATGATGAAAGATATGTTTTGATGAGGGTGTGGAGAAAAGGCAACTCCCATACACTGCTGGGAGTGTAAATTAGTACAGCTGTTATGGAGGGTCCTCAACAAATTGACAGTAGAGACTTCAAATAATCCAGGAACCCCTCTGCTATGTATATAGCCAAAATACATGAATTGTAGCATCGTAGCTACAATAACATTGTAGCATTATTCACAATAGCCAAGATACGGAATTAAGAATGGATGTATAAATGGATAAAGAAAATATGGTATATATACCAACTATTCGGCTTTAAAAAAAAAAAAAAAGAAGGAATTCCTGTCATTTGCAACAACATATCCTAGAGGGCATTATGTCAAGTGAGGTTAAGTCAGACACTGAAAAACAAATGCCACATATTTTCATTCATATGTGGAATCTAAAAAAGCTGAACTCATAGAAATAGAGAATTGAATGGTGATTCCCAGGGGATAGGAAGCAGGGAAAGGCAGGATTGGAGAGATGATGCTCAAAGAATTTTCAAAGAATCTAAATTTTATTTAGATAAGACGAGTAAGCTAAAGAGATCTGTTGCATGATATGTTGATTGTAGTTAATAACAATGTATTGTATTCTTGAAATTAATGGAAGAGTACATATTAAATTTTCTCACTTCAAAATTGACAACAATATGAGAAAATGCATATATGAATGATCTCAATTTAGCCATTCAACAACTTATATATATTTCAAAACATATACATGATACATATATAAAAGTTTTATCAATTTTAAAAGTAGCCCTCTTTCTTTTTAAAACTTATTGTACTTTAAGATCTGGGATACATGTGCAGAACATGCAGGTTTGTTACATAGGTATACATGTGCCATAGTGGTTTGCTGCACCCATCAACCCGTCATCTAGGGTTTAAGCCCTACATGCATTAGGCATTTGTCCTAATGCTCTCCCTCCCCTTGCTTCGGACAGTCCTTGGTGTGTGATGTTTCCCTCCCTGTGTCCATGTCTTCTTACTGTTCAACTCCCACTTATGATTGAGAACATGCAGTATTTGGTTTTCTGTTCCTATGTTAGTTTGCTTAGAATAATGGTTTCCAGTTTCATCCGTGTCCCTGCAAAGGACATGAACTCATTCTTTTTACGGCTGCATGGTAGTCCATGGTATATATGTACAACATTTTGTTTATCCATTCTATCATTGATTAACATTAGGGTTAGTTTCTAGTCTTTACTATTGTGAATAGTGCTGCAAAAAACATATGTGTGCATGTGTCTTTATGATAGAATGATTTATAATCCTTTGGGAATATGCCAAGTAATGGGATTGCTGGGTCAAATGGTATTTCTATTCCTAGATCCTTGAGAAATCACCACACTGTCTTCCATAATTGTAGAACTAATTTATACTCCCACATCAACAGTGTAAAAGCATTCCTGTTTCTCCATATCCTCTCCAGCATCTGTTGCTTTCTGACATTTTAATGATCACTATTCTAACTGGCATGAGATGGTATCTCATTGTGGTTTTGGTTTGCATTTCCTAATGACCAATGATGACCTTTTTTTCATGTTTGTTGGCCATGTAAGTGGCTTATTTTGAGAATTGTCTGTTCATATTCTTCACTCATATTTGATGGGGTTTTTTGTTTGTTTCTTGTGAATTTGCCTAAGTTCCTTGTAGATTCTGGATACCAGACCTTTGTCAGATGGGTAGATCGCAAAAATTTTCTCCCATTCTGTAGTTTATCTGTTCACTCTGATGATTATTTCTTTTGCTATGCAGAAGCTCTTTAGTTTAATTAGATACCATCTGTCAATTTTGGCTTTTGTTGCCATTACTTTTGGTGTTTTAATCATGAAGTCTTTGCCCATGCCTATGTCCTGAATGGTATTGCCTAGGTTTTCTTCTAGGGTTTTTATGCTTTTGGATTTTACATTTAAGTCATTCATCCATATTGAGTTAATTTTTGTATAAAGTGTAAGGAAGAGGTTCAGTTTCAGTGTTCTGCATATGACTAGTCCTTTTTCCCAACACCATTTATTAAATAGGGAATCGTTTTCCCATTGCTTGTTTTTGTCAGGTTTGTCAAAGATCAGAAGGTTGTAGAAGTATGGTCTTATTTCTGAGGCCTCTGTTCTGTTCCACTGGTCTATATCTCTGTTTTGGTACCAGTCCCATGCTGTTTTGGTTACTGTAGCACTATAATATAGTTTGAAGTCAGGTAGCGTGATGTTTCCAGCTTTGTTCTTTTTGCTTAGGAATGTCTTGGCTATATAAAAAGCAGTCCTTTTTCTTTAAATCAGCAAGTGAATAAGAAATTTAATAAAATACCATTTCACTCCTCATTATGTGTAATTGGAAATCTTGTATATTCATCGTAAATCCATCTTGCACTTTCCAGGTAAGTGTAATAGCTTCTTCATTTAAAACACATAAGGTGTGGCTTTGATGACAGAAGGGCAGGAAACAGTGGGAGGAAATGGTCATAATACTTGGGGGTTATAAAAACTTTTTTTTAAAGTTTTCTAAAGATGGAGAGAAGAATCAGGCAAGAGTTGTGTTTAGTCTGAAATATGGCAGTTTTCCAGATGGATGTAACTTTTGGAGACTGCATACATATTTAAAAATTCCTGCATTAGCTTTACCAACATTATCAGCATCACCATTTTCTTGCCAAAATGTATTTATTGCCATCTGTTATTTACTTTTAAAATAGATTTAGAGTAGATTTAGATTCATCACAAAATTATTCAGAAAGTTCTCATCCATGACTTTCCCTCCACACCCACCAGGCTCTCGAAGTGTCAACATCCCCCACCAAAGTTGTACATGTGTTACAACAGATGAACTTTCGTTCCCATATCATCAGCCAGTCCTTTGATTACATTTGGATTCACTCTTGCTGATATACATTCTATGGGTTTTGATAAATGTATAATGACATGTGTCTACCATTATAGTAACATAAAGAATACTTTCAGTACCCTAAAAATCTTCCAGGCACAGCCTATTTATTCCTTTCTTTTTTCAAGCTGTGACAACCACTGATCTTTTATTCTCTTTCACGTTTTGCCTCTTCCAAAATGTCGTATAATTTGAATCATATTGTATGGAGGCTTTACAGATTGTCTTCTTTCATTTGATAATGGGCACTTAAGATTCCTCCATGGCTTGATAGCTCATGTATTTTTAGCACAAATAATATTCCATTGTCTGGACATACCACCATTTATTTATCCATTCACCTACTGAAGGGCATCTTTGTTGTTTTCTAAGTTTTGGCAATTATGAATAAAGTTGCTATAAACACCAAATTTTTTTGTGAACATAAGTTTTCAACACTTTTGAATAAATGCCAAAAGGTAGGCTTTTTGTTTCATGTAGTAAGAATATGTTTAATTTTGCAAGAAATTTTCATGTTTTCTTCCAAAATGGCTGTACCATTTTGCTTTCCCAGTAAGGAATGAGGATTCCTGATGCTCCATGTCCTTGGCAGCATTTGGTGTTGTCAGTGTTTTGGATTTTGGCCACAATAGTAGTTCTGTAGTTGCATCTTCTATTATTATTTATATTCTTATTACTGAGACTATAATTCAATATCATATATAATGTAATAATTCTTATTAAGAATATTCTTATAATTAAAGTACTTTCAGTAACATATCTATGCCAAGTTCCAGATGAAAGCTGACTCCCAAAGCACAGCCAGAACATTGAAATAGACACCCAAGATATTGAAAGAAGTGTATTAAGGTTACTTTCTCTATGCCTAAATTACTTGCAAGCATTTAAAAATATTTGGTAAAATAGTAGATTGACTTAAAACTCTGTAGTAAAATAATACTAAAGAAGAGACCAAATTGAAATGATTTCTAAAACAAAAAGAAGGAAATTTGTGAATCTTCTGGATGTTGAGGGCTGTGGGTACTAGAAGGCAAGTCATTGCTTCAAAGTATTTTAATTCAATATTTTCCTTACTACTACAAATTTTAAAACAACAAAAGAAGTAGGTAAACCTGTTGATACTATATCAGATAGAGAAGAAAACTATGAGAACATAAGAAAATTAGTGCTTTACACAACAGAGATAACAGAGATGTATTAACATGACTTGCTTTTTGTTTTTAAAGTTAGAGATGCTTAAAGGAAATATCATATTTACGTACATTCATGTGTCCTTTGTTTTTAAATAACCGTTTTACTCTCTCAGCTCTATGTAACAAAAGCTATACATGGCTTTCCAAGCATTAATATATGAAGTCTAGATTTCCACAGCTTGGTCCCCCTGTCCCCCATCTCTCAATGTGTCATATTGTTATCTCCTTTCATAATTAATTATTTGTTTATTTTCTCTATGTCTCTTTTGCTTTTTACTGTCGATAAACTTATGTTTTAAATGAAAAATTATTTATTCTTAACTACCATATCACAAACCTCATCATGAAAAGGCAGTTTCAAATTCTCTGGAAACAGCTCAAATAAGTTTGTAAAGCAATTTGAAAATCATGTCAAGAATATGGATTGTGAAACTTTTAGATTAATATAATTTATAGGAAATTTTACTTGATATTTTATGGTCATATTCAAAGAATATATGACAAAATATAGATACATTCTAAAAGTTATAAATTGCATACTTATTTCAGCAAGTAAGAAAATGGCATTAGTAACATAAGGTGTCAATAATTTATATTTGATATCATTTTAATAATTTAATATTAGTAACTTTTTAAAGGATGTATTATTTTTCTTTCTAGTGAGAAACTAAGGCAGGCAGCTTTATAAATTGGGTATTTCAGTGTACATATTCATGAATTGGGTGATGATCAACAGACATATGAATGCTTAGCAATTATATGCTCAAATGTTTTATTGTAAAGAATAATAGTTATACATTTTATGTTTTTTGAATTAATAGCAAAAATATATTTTTGATTAAACCTTTTTATATACTATACCAACATTTTAGATGTAACTGAGAGTTTGGATAACTTCAAATTATTTTCATTAAAGTTTCCCTAATAAACATGCTTTCTATATAAACATAATTGAAGACTCCCTTCTAAAAAGAGAATTTCCAAATTACTTCTCTATGTCCTCTATTAAAATAGATATCCTTTAGAAGAGACAAATCAAGCTTTTCTCAATTTGTCAGCCATAGGGGAGTTACATTGTTCAGAAAGAAATAAGATGGATATTCTAAATAGAATGTTTTTGGATGCCTTTCATGAGACATCAGTGGCCCTTAAAAGAGAGTTTATTGATTCTTCAGGCAGTACCCGAGGCAGCCCAAGATCTATTGCTCTGTCACTTTAAAAGCAGCAGCAGACGTGCTGCTTTTCCTAGGAGATCATTCTCTTAAGACCTGAAAATTTCTACAAACCAATTGCATCTGTCATCCCCTGCTTGATCCACTGAGTCCCAAAGGCCATGTCTGAATTGTTAAAAGCTATATTTTTGCTCAAAATGCTTGTTGGAACAAATTCATTTTTAGGGCAGAGACTATGTAATTGAAAACTAAGCATTCAGATCTGTAAACATCAATGAGAAGGAGCTATGACCAGAAATTAAGGCAGGCTTAGTGGGTTTCTATGAAAGACAAACTAATATCATGGCCCTAGGTCACCTGGTACAGCATCTCAGAGATACAACCAGTGTCTTTGTGAATACTTCTAGGAAAGGGATGATCATTATTTCTTAAGAAAATAGATTTCATGTGGAGATAGAAGAACTTCTGATGGATAATTTTTATGTTATTCCAAAATCTGGCTTCCTCTAAATAGAATTTATTGTGACTAGTTCAGTACTTTGAAAACTGCTATCAGGCTGATGTGGACTAAACACATTCCCCTTCATCTTTGTATTTACAACATAGTCTTTTACTATCCTTGTGTGTTTCATTAGGAAGCACTGGATTTTACAGGACTTTTTAGTTGCCAATTGAAATATAAAGAGAGGGTCAGTAAAATTTTTAAGTAGTTCTGGATTAATGTCCAAAATGATCAGAACAACTCACAGGTCCTTTTCTTCTAGATTTTAGCTTGAAATTTTGTTGTTCATTGTATTAAGAATTTCTGAAAAAAATAGATTGTCATTTTTCTTTCTCAAGAGGAAAGCATAGTAAATATGTTTAGGTATAAATACTGAAGGTGTTTTAGACTACATGATACTTTTTTGAATATATATTAGAGATAAGCTTGTCTTTAAGATGCTAACCTCAAAAATTATTGCATGTTAGAATTACTTTTGGAGTTAGCTTTACTAACTAATCTAATTGTGTCAGTTAAAATACGTATCTTTGTTTTTAATGAACCAGTGTTCATATTGAATCCATCAATTAGGAATCAACTTCCATTTCTGAAGCTGTAATTTTGAAGAAATGGTGCAGTGCCACAAGCATGAGCTCTAGGGCCAAACCATTCGATTTGCCTCCTTCTTTATCAATTCACTTCAAACGAATATGTTTCTCTTTCAAGAGTGTGTTTGCTATGTTTGCTTAATTTGATTTGTTCATATGCTAGACTAACCAAATAGACTACTAAACCTCCTTTCTTTGTGCCTGGTACCAGATATAATCAACGACATTGTAAGAAAACAGATAAATGGAATGGGACCCAGTGATATTCACTGTTCATTATTAGTGCACAAGACTCAGTACCAAAATTGGAACTATATATTAGAAACATGGAATATAAAAATATATTCCGTGTACTTACTCTGGTGTGACCTCAGTTTTAGGAGATATACTGCCCAAGCTTTGATTTGACTTCATATCTCTCTTTCTAAGTACTACATCTTTCAGTTTGTCAGTTAAATAATACTATGGCACAAATGACAGTGTGATAGTCCCTAGAGGCTTCCTGGTATAAAACCACCCAAAATGTTAGAAAATATTTAAATTTAGCCTTCCAATAGCAAGATATTAAGGGAATCCTCAGAAGCTTAAATCTAGAGAAGTCAGCAAGCATTTTAGATAGTGTTGCCCTCAGGGCCATGAGAATGGACTCTTATTGCCCCCAGAGTTTCAGTTTTAAGGGCCATATGTGGGTAACAAATGTTAAAACTTGAATAGTGAACAGGTGGGTTAGAGAGTCAGAATTAAGTTAGAGTCCTTAAAGAGTGACACACTCTGTGGCTGAAGTGAGAAAACCTGTTGTTTAGTTGGAAAATATTAAGGGATCTTTGCTTCTGGATGGCCTGAGGAAGAAAAAAACAACAACAACAAAAAAAAACAAACAAACAAACAAACAAAATAAAACAGAAAACCTCTCTTGAGAATTCGTACCCACTTTTCCTGGGTTAGAATAACATTAATTGGCTCTGAAATCCTAAACCAGATAACTTATTTTAAATAGATCCTCAAATGCCAAATAAAAGTATTTACAAATCACTGGAGAGGAAACACACTCAATATTATCCTCAAGGTAATCCCAAAACCAAATTCTAGGGAACATAATTTCTCAAAAACAGCAAAAAAATTCATTAGACACTTGAGGAAAGAAATAAGCTTCTGTAAAAGTCAACAAACTCACAAACTGCAGAATGAGATAACTGCAGATATCTGAATTGTCATCATAGATTATTAAATAAGCTTGCTAAATATGCTTAAAGAAATGAAAAAGGTATCAAAATTATGACTAAGTGATAAGACTAATAAAATGATCAAGTAGAACTGAATAAAAGAACATTATAGAACTTTTAGAAAATATATATATATATATGAAATACAAAGTTTATACTAAACCCCAAATCAGATGCAGTGAAGAGAAAACTAATGCAATAAAATAAATCAGAAGAGACATATCCAGAATGCAAAACAGAAAGATGAAAGATGTAAAAGCTATGTAAAACAGCTTAAGAGACAGGCAGAGTGAAAAGTTCTAACAATCACACATTCATCAAATTGAGTTCAAAAAAATATTAAGAGTGAGTAACTAACAAAAGCTTCTTCTATTTTTTTTTTTTTTTTTTTTGGCCTTAACATGGGTCATCAGATTTTAGTCTGAGGTAGAACTATGTTTCACTGTATTAAAGAGAAGAGGGTAAATGAATACGTTTTCTTTTTTTTTTTTTTGAGACAAGGTCTTGCTTCTTCACCCAGGCTGGAGTGCAGTGGCATGATCATATTTAAATGCAATCTGTAACTCCCAGGCTCAAGTGATTCCCCTGCTTCAGCCTCAGAGCAGCTGGGACTACAGGCACATACCACCATGCCCAGGTAATTTTTTTTCTTTATCTTTTCTTTCTTTTTTTTCCCAGAAAGCCAAGGCCTTGTTATCTTGGACTAGTCTGGTCTGGAACTCCAGGCATCAAGCAATTAGACATTTTCAGAAATAAGAGGAATGAAAACTCCAAAGTAAAATAAATGAATCTTAAAATTTCCAAAGCAAGATAAGTAAACAGAAGTCTACACCTACACACATGAAACTGCAGAACACTAAAGAAGATTACCAAAGCTGCCAGGAATGTGATGAAACAGCTTACATTCATAGGAAGGATAACTAAACTAACAACTAATGTATATCAATTACTAGATCTTATTCATTCTAACTATATTTTTGTGCACTTTAACCATCCCTACTTCCCTCTGTCCCTAACTGCCCTTCCCAGACTCTGATAATCATCATTCTACGACCTGCAAGAGTTCAATTGTTTTAATTTTTAGCTCCAACGAATGTGTAAGAACATGTGAAATGTGTCTTTCTGTGCCTGGCTTATTTCACTTAACATAATTACTTCTGATACCATCCAGGTTGTTGCAAATGATAGGATCTCTTTTTCTTTATTTTTTATAGCAGAAGGCTACTGCATTGTGTATAAGTACCACATGTTCTTTATCCATTCATCCATTGATGGATAGTTAGTTTGCTTCCAAATCTTGGCTATTGTAAACAGTGCTTAAAAAAAAAAAAATGAGAGAGCAGATGTCTCTCCCATATACTGATTTCTTTTCTTTTGGGTATATACCCAGCAACAGGATTGCAGGATTATATGGTAGCTATAGTTTTTTGAGGAATCTTCAAACTGTTCAATTTGTAAATTTGTACAAATTGTATAGTGGTTGTACAAATTTACATTCCCCCTCAGTGTACAAGGGTTCCCTTTTCCTCATATCCTCACCAGTATTTGTTATTGCCTGTCTTCTGGATATAAGTCATTTTAACCTGGGGTGAGATGATATTTTATTGTGGTTTTGTTTGCACTTGTCTGATGAACAATGATGTTAAAGCACCTTTTCAAATGCCTGCTTACTATTTGTATATCTTCCTTTGAGAAATGTCTATTCAAATAATTTGCCCATTTTTTGATTAGAACATTATATGTTTTCCTATAGATTTGTCTGAGTTCTTTATGTATTCTGGTTATTAGTCCCTTGTCAGATGGATAGTTTGAAAATATGTTCTCTTGTTCTGTGGGCTGTCTCTTCATTTTGTTGATGGTTTTCTTTGCTGTCCAGAGCTTTTTAACTTGATATGATCCCATTTGTCCATTTTTGCTTTGGTTGACTGTGCTTGTGGGTTATCACTCAAAAAATACTTGCCCAGACCAATGTCCTGGAGTTTTCTCAATGTTTTATTGTAATAGTTTCAGAATATGGGGTCTTAAGTCTTTAATCCATTTTGATTTGATATTTGTATATGGTGAGAAATAAGGAGCTAGTTTCATTCTTCTGTGTAAGGAAATCCAGTTTTCCTAGAAGTGTCTGTTGAAGAGACTGCCCTTTCCCTCAGTTTATATTCTTGGTGCCTTTATCAAAAATGAGTTCCCTGTAGATGTATAAATTTCAATCTGGCTTCTTTATTCTTTTCCATTGGTCTGTGTGAGGCTTTTTGAGGGGGGTTGTTTGATTTTGGTTTTTGTTTTGCCAGTACCATACTGTTTTGGTTACTATAGCTCTGTAGTATCTGTAGTATAATTTCAAACCAGGTAACGTGATTCCTCCAGTTTTGTTCTTTTTGCTTAGGATGGCTTTGACTATCCTGATTTATTTTTTCTTCGATAGAAATTTTAGGATGACTTTTTTTCCCCCTATTTCTTTGAAGAATATCATTGGTATTTTATAGGGATGCACTGAATCTGTAGATTGCTTTGGGTACTGTGGACATTTTAACAATATTGTTTCTTCCAATTCATAAACATGGAATATCTTTTCATTTTTCATGTCCTATTTTTTTTGCATCAACAGTTTATGGTTTTTGTTGTAGAAATCTTTTGCTTCTTTGGTTAAGCTTATTCCTAGGTATTTTATTTTATTTGTAACTGTTGCAAATGAGGTTACTTTTTCAATTTCATTTTCGGATACTTCCCTCTTGGTATATAGAAATACTACTGATTTTTGAATGTTGATTTTGTATTCTGTAACTTTATTAAATTTGTTTATCAGTTACAATAGCTTCTGGTGGAATCTTCAAGCTTTTCTAAATTTAAGATCATATTATTGGCAGACAAGGATAATTTGACTTCTTTCTTTCCAATGTGGATGCTCTTTATTTCCTTATCTTTTCTGGCTTCCCTAGCTAAGATTTCCAGGAATATGTTGAATAATAGTGATGAAAGTAGAAATTTTTATCTTGTCCCAGAACACAGATAAAAGGCTTATCATTTTTTCCCATTCAGTACAACACTAGCTGTGGGTCTGTCATACATGGCTTTTCTTGTGTTGAACTATGTTCCTTCTAACTCAATATTTTGAGGGCTTTTATCATGATGAAATATGGAATTTTATTAAATGATTTTTCAGCATCAATTGAAAAGGGTCGTATGTTTTTTTTCTTTATTCTGTTGATATGAAGTATCACATTGATTTATTTGCATATGCTAATCCATACATTCATCACTGAGATAAATCCTACTTGGTCATGATGAATGATCTTTTTAAGGTATTGTTGAATTTGGTTTGATAGTATTTTCTTGAGGGTTTTTGCATCAATATTCATCAGTGATATTGTTGGGTAATTTTCTTTTGCTGATAATTTGTGCACATGGTTTTGGTATTGGGGTAATACTGAACTCATTGAATGAGTTTAGAAATGTTGCCTCCTCCTCTAATTTTTGGAATAGTTGGAGTGGGATTGGTATTAGTTCTTTAAATGCTCATTAAAATTCAGCTGTGAAGCCACCTTTTTGAATGCCTGCTTACTATTTGTATATCTTCCTTTGAGAAATATCTATTCAAACCATTTGCCCATTTAAAAAAAAAAGTTTTTTTTACTTTCTTTGGGGGGAATAAAAGAGAGGAAAAAAAGAAAGAGAAAGAAAAAGAGAGAAAGAAAGAGGAAGAGAAAGAGGGAGAGAGAACAGGAGTCTTGCTTTATTGCCCAGGCTAGAATGCAGTCTAAAAATGGGCATTGAAAACCTCTTTTATGCCAATAATTGTACTTAACAATGGAGACAGGAAGGAATAAGGGAGGAAAATAACAAACAAGCAGCCAATCAATATTTAAACCTGTGAAATGCTATGCAATTACTGAGGAGTCATTTACTTCCAATTATGTAGTCACTTTTAGAGTGGGCGTGATGTGGTACTGATAAGAATGTATGTTTTGTGGATTTGGGGTGGAGAGTTCTATAAATGTTTATTAAGTTGACTTGTTCCAGGTCTGAGTTCAAGTCCTGAATATCCTTGTTAATTTTCTGTCACATTGATCAGTCTAATATTGACAATGTGATGTTAAAGTCTCCCACTATTGTTGTGTGGGAGTCTAAGTATCTTTATAAGTCATTAAGAACTTGCCTTATATATTTGGGTGCTCCTGTATTGGGTGTGTATATATTTAGTATCGTTAGTTCTTGTTGCATTGATCCTTTCACCATTATGTAATGTCCTTCTTTGCCTCTTTTGATCTTTGTTACTTTAAAGTCTATTTCATCAGAGGCGAGAATTACAACTCCTGTTTTTATCTTTTTTTTTTTTTCTCTCCATTTGGTTGGTAAATCTTCCTCCATCCCTTTGTTTTGAGTCTTTGTGTATCCTTGCATGTGAGATGAGTCTGGATGCAGCATACCGATGGGTTTTGGCTTATTATCCAATTTGCCTATCTGTGTCTTTTGATTGGGGCATTTACTCTATTTAAATTTAGGATTAACAATAATATATGTGAGTTTAATACTGCCATTTGATGCTAGCTGGCTGTTTTGCCCATTCATTTATGTAGATTCTTCATTATGTTGATTCTCTTTACCTTTTGGTATATTTTTGGAATGGCTGATACTGGTTGTTCATTTCTATGTGTAGTGCTTCTTTCAGAAGCTCTTGTAAAGCCGGCCTGGTGGTGATGAAATCTCTGAGTACTTGCTTGTTCACAAAAGATTTTATTTTTCCTTCACTTATGAAACTTAGTTTGGCTGGATATGAAATTCTGGGTTGAAAGTTCTTTAAGGATGTTGAATATTGGTCCCCTCTCTCTTCTGGCTTGTAGGTTTCTGCTGAGATATCTGCTGTGAGTCTGATAGGCTTCCCTTTGTGGGTAAACTGATCTTTCTCTCTGGCTGCCCTTAGCATTTTCTCCTTCTTTTCAACCCTGGTGAATCTGACAGTTATGTTCCTTGGGGTTGCTCTTCTTGAGGAATATCTTTGTGGTGTTCTCTGTATTACCTAGAGTTGAATATTGTCCTGCCTTACTAGGCTGGGAAAGTTTTCCTGAATAATATCCTGAAGAATATTTTCCAACTTGGATTCATTCTCTTCGTCACATTCAGGTACACCTATCAAATGTAGATTAGGTCTTTTCACATAGTCCCATATTTGTTGGAGACTTTGCTCATTCCTTTTTACCCTTTTTTCTCTAATCTTGTCTTCTCGTTTTATTTCATTGAGTTGGTCTTCGACCTCTGATATCCTTTCTTCTGCTTGATCAATTTGACTGTTAAAACTTGTGCATACTTTGCAAAGTTCTTGTACTGTGTTTTTCAGCTCCATTAATTCACTTATATTCTTCTCTAAATTATCTATTCTCATTAGCGTTTAGTCAAACCTTTTTTCAAGGTTCTTAGTTTCTTTGCGTTGGGTCAGAACATGTTCTTTTTGCTCACAGAAGTTTCATATTATCCACCTTCTGAAGCCTTATTCTGATAATTCATCACACTCATTCTCCATCAGGCCTTGTTCCCTTGTTGATGAGGAGCTGTGATCCCCTAAAGGAGGAGAGGCATTCTGGTTTCGGATGTTTTCAGCCTTTTTGTGCTGGGTTCTTCCCATCTTTGTGAATTTATCCACCTGTCGTCTTTGTAATTGCTGACTTTCAGATTGGGTCTCTGAGTGGACATTCAGCTTGTTGGTGGTGATGTTATTTCTGTTTCTTTGTTTTCCTTTGGCAGTTGCCCCTCCCCCACAGAGCTGGCCCTTCCTGGGTTCAGCTATGCTTGCTGTGAAACTCTCAACCGTCAGCATTTCCAGTTGCTTTTTTTGGGGGGGGGGGTGGGACCAGCCGAGCCCGATCACCTGCCTCCCCGCCTCGGAGCCCCCTTTTATTCTTTTCCTAATTGAACAGTCAATTCTCTCCCAGGTGCCCCAGTCACATGCCAAAAAGGCACCGGGATCTATGCAATTTTCTCTACAGCAACCGCGTCCGCTGAAACAGAGGCGCTGAGATTCGTGGCACTTTTCTGCCTGGGAATCTCCTGACCTGGCTCCCGGCTTCAGCCTCCTTTTTAGTCAGCTGAATGGGCGACTCTGCCTTCCCGGAGCTCCAAACACCAACTAAAAGGGCACCCAGTCCCGCATACTTCACACTGAGAACTGCTGTGCCTGGACACCGGCAAAGCAGCTGTGCCGGCCAAAAGAGTCACACTGGCAACCCATGGGGCTCCTCCACTGGGAATCTCCTGGTCTGTAGGCAACAAAAATTTGTCTGGAAATCTGGCGCCCACTCACTCCCTGCACCTTCCCTGGGAGCTACAATCCTGAGCTGCTGCTAGTCGGCCATCTTGGATCTCTCTTCCTACATTTTTTTTTAATTGTACTTTAGGTTCTGGGGTACATGTGCAGATCATGCAGGATTGTTGCGTAGGTATACACATGGCAATGTGGTTTGCTGCCTCCATCCCCCTGTCACCTACATCTGGCATTTCTCCCCATGTTATCCCTCTGTGACCTCCCCACTCCGCCACTGTCCTTCCCTTGGCCCACCCCAACAGACCCCAGTATGTGATGCTCCCCTCCCTGTGTCCATCTGTGCTCATTGTTCAACACTCACCTATGAGTGAGAACATGCTGTGTTTGATTTTCTGTTCTTGTGTCAGTTTGCTGAGAATGATGGTTTCCAGATTCATCCATGTCCCTAAAAAGGACATGAACTCATCATTTTTTATGGCTGCATAGTATTCCATGGCATATATGTGCCACATTTTCCCTGTTCAGTCTATCATCAATGGGCATTTGGGTTGGTTCCAGGTCTTTGCTATTGTGAAGAGTGCTGAAATGAACATATGTGTCCATGTGTCTTTATAATAGAATGATTTATAATCCTTTGGATATATACCCAGTAATGGGATTCCTAGGTCAAATGGAATTTCTGTTTCTACATCCTTGAGGAAGTGCCACATTGTCGTCCACAATGGTTGAACTAGTTTACAATCCCACCAACATTTGCCCATTTTTTGTTTGGAATATTAGATATTTTCCTATAGAGTTGTCTGACCTTTTTTTATATTCTGGTTATTAATCCCTTGTCAGATGAACAGTTTGAAACATTTTCCCTCATTCTGTGTGTTTTCTCTTCATTTTGTTGATTGTTTCCTTTGCTGTGCAGAAGCATTTTAACTTGATGTGATCCCATTTGTCCATTTTTGCTTTGGTTGACTGTTCCTAGGCTTTTCTTTGCTGGCAGGTTTTCATTATGGTTTCAATCTGATTACTTCTTATTGGTCTCTTCAGGCTTTGAATTTCTTAATGATTCATTCTTTGTAGGCTGTATATGTTAGGAATTTATGCATTTCTTCTAGGTTTTCCTATTTATTGGCATATAGTTACCATGATAATCTCTAATGATCATTTGAATTTCTGCAGTATCAATTTAATATCTCCTTTGTATATCTGATTTTATTTGTTTATTTCTTCTCTCTCTTTTTTTATAGGTATTCTGGCTTAAGGTTTGCCAATTTTGTTAATCTTTTCAAAACACCAATTTTCACTGCATTGTGTTTTTCATTTGAATTTCATTTATTTCTGCTGTGATTTTTACTATTTCTTCTAATTTTTGGTTTGGTTTGCTTTTACTTATCTAATTCTTCAGAATGCATTGTTGGGTTGTTTGTTTAAAGTTTTTCTATTTTTTTTGTTGTTGTTGTTGAGGGTGCTTAGTACTATAAACTTATATCTCAGTACTTGCTTTTTTAGTATCTCACAGATTTTGGTATGTTGCATTTCCATTATTACTTGTTTTAAAAAAATGTTCACCTTTCTCCTCCTCCTCCTCCTCCTCTTCCTCCTCCTCCTCCTCCCTCCCTCCCTCCCTCCCTCCCTTCCTCCTCCTCCTCCTCCTCCTCCTTCTTCTTTAGATGGAGTCTAGCTCTGTCACCCAGGGTGGAGTACAGTGGCACCAACTTGGCTCCCTGCAATCTCCACCTCCTGGGTTCAAGCAAGTCTCCTACCTTAGCCTCCTAAGTAGCTGGGATTACAGGCAACCACCACCATGCCCAGCTAATTTTTATATTTTTAGTAGAAATTGGGTTTCATCATATTGTCCAGGCTGGTCTCAAACTCCTGACCTCATGATCTGCCCGCCTTGACCTCTCAAAGTGCTGGGATTACAGGTATGAGTGACTGCGCCTCGTCTACTTTTTTAAAAAATATATACATTGACCCACTGGTCATTCAGGAACATACTCTTTATTTTTCATGTGTTTGTATAGTTTCCAAAATTCCTCTTTTTATTTATTTCTAGTTTTATTTCATTTTGTTTGGTCAGAGAAGATATTTGATAGGATTTAAATGTTTTTGAATTTTCAGACGTGTTTTGTGACCTAACATATGCTCTATCTTTGAGAATGATCTCTGTGCTGAAGAGAAGAATGTGTATTCTGCAGCCATTGGAGTAAATGTTCTGTAAATACTTATTAGGTCAATTTGGTCTACAGTGCAGAATGTCTAATATTTGTTTGTTTATTTTTTGTCTGTCCAATGCTGAAGTCTCCAGCTGTTGCTGTATTGGAGTCTCTCTCTTTAGCTCTAATAATATTTGTTTTATATATCTGGGTGGTCCAGTGTTGGGTGCATATATAGTTACAATTTGTATATTCTCTTGCTGAATTGACTCCTTTATCATTATACAATGATATTTTGTTTCCTTTTTATAGCTTCTGTTTTAAAACCGATTTTGTCTGATATAAGTATAATTACTTCCACTTATTTTTTGGTTTTCATTTGCATGGAATGTCTTTTTCTATCTCTTTGAGTCTATGTGTGTCTTCATAGGTGAGGTGTGTTTCTTGTAGGCAACAGATCATTGGGTCTTAAAAAAAAAAATCTATTCAGCCATTCTATGTCATTTGATTGGAGAGGTTAGTTTGTTTTCTGTCAATGCTATTATTGATAAGTAAGGAGTTATTCCTGCCATTTTGTTATTTGCTTTCTGAGTTTCCTCCCCTCCCTGCCTCCTCCCTTCCCCTTCCCCTTCCCTTCCTTTCTTTGAATTTGTGGTGGTGATTTTCTCTGGTGATATGTTTTAATTTCTTGCTTTTAATTTTTTGTGTATCTGTTGTAAGTTTTTTGGCTTGAGGTTACCATGAGGCTTTCAAATAACATCTTATAACCCATTATTTTAAGCTGATGACAACTTAACACTGATTTCAAAAACAAACAAGCACAGAGAAAACTAATACAAACTCTACACTTTAACTTCATTTCCCCTCTTTTTAACTTTCTGTTGTTACTTTTTATATCTTATATTGTCTATGTATGAAAAGTTATTGTTTTTGATAGGCTCATGTTTTAGTCTTTCTACTAAAGATATGAGAAGTTTACATGCCACCATTACAGTCTTATTCTGAGTTTTTCTGTGTACTTACTATTATCAATGAAGTTTGTTAATTCAGATGACTTTTTTCTTATTCATTAATTTTCTTTCCTTTCATATTGAAGGACTTCCTTTAGCATTTCTTGTAGCACAAGTCTGATGCTGATAAAATCCCTCAGCTTTTACTTGGCTGGGAAAGTCTTTTACATTTGAAAAATATTTTCACGGGATATATTATTCTAGGACAAAAGTTTTTTTTTTTTTTTTTTTTTAGCACTTTTAGTATGTCATGTCACTTTCTCCTGGCCTCAGAAAACTGAAAAGTCTTCTGTCAGATGTACCCAAGCTGCATTGTATATTATTTCTTTTTTCTGATGCTTTTAGGGTCCTTTCAGTATCCTTGACCTTTCGGAGTTTGATTAAAGGTCTGGAGGTAGTCCTGCTTGGGTTAAATCTGCTACATATTCTAGAATCTTTTTGTGCTTGAATATTGATCTCTTTCCCTAGGTTTCAGAAGTTCTCTTGTTACTATCCCTTTAAACGTCAATCAAAAATTAAAATAAGCTTTCTATTTCAGCCTCCCTCTCCTTCCCTCCCTCCCTCCCTCCCTCCCTCCTCCTCTTTAAGACAAATACCTCTTAGATTTGCCTTTTGGAGGCTATTTTCTAGATCTTGTAGGTATGCCTTCATTTTTTTTATTGTTGTTTTTACCTTTGTGTCTGACTTTGTATTTTCAAATACCCTGCCATCAAGCTCAGGAATTCTTTTTGCTTGATAAATTATGCTGTTTTGAGACTCTCATGCATTCTTCAGTATGTAGTTGAATTTTTAGCTCCAAAATTTCTATTGATTTTTAAAAATTATTTCAACCTCTTTGTTCAGTTTACTTAACAGGATTCTGAATTTCTTTACTCTGTTATTTTGAATTTCTTTGATCTTCCTCAAAACAGCTATTATGCATTCTGTCTGAAAGATCACATATTTCAGTCTCTCTAGAACTGGTCACTGGTACATTATTTGGTTTGTTTGGTGAGATCATGTTTTTCCTTCTGTTCTTGATGGTTGTGGATGTTCATCAATATCTAGGGATGGAATAATTAGGTATTTATTATAGTCTTCACCATCTGGGCTTGTTTATACCTGTCCTTATTGGGAAGGCTTTTCAGGTACTGAAAGGGAATTGAATATTGTGATCTAAGTTTTTGGCCACTGCATATCTGCATTAGGGGATACCTGAAGCCCAGTAACACTTTGACTACTGCAGACTTCTAGAGGTATTGCCTTGGTGATCTTGGGTAAAATCTTAGATAATTCCTTAGATTATCAGGTAGAGACTCTTGTTTTCTTTCCATATATTCCCCAAAATAAATGGAATTTCTCTCTCCTTGCTAAGCTGCCTAGAGCTGTGTCTCCCACTGCTGGGACTGTGCTGGGTCAGACTTGAAGCCAGTATGCTCTGGGTCTTCTCCAAGGCCCATGACCACCACTGCCTAGCTACTGCCAATACTCATTTAAGGCCCAAAGTCTCCTCAGTCAATAGGTGGCAAATACAGACAGACTTGTATCCTTCCCTTTAGGGTGATGAGCTCACCCCCAAGCTCAGGATTGTTCCAAAAATGCCATTGGGGATCCAGGGCCTTGAATTAGGAACCATAGGTATGCTATTGTATGGTGACTGAACCGCCAACAAATCCACAAGACAAAGTCCTTCCTGCTCTTCCCTTTTCTTTCCTCAAGCAGAAGGGGTCTCTTCCCATGTCCAGTGCTGCTCCAGGTTCATGGTGAGTACTACTTAGTTGCCGCCAATGTTTACTCAAGGTCCAAGGCTTCTTCAGTGAGTTTGGTGGATGCTACCAGGCTTGGGTCTTTTCCTTCAGAGCAGTGGACTTCCCTCTGGCCTAGGGAAGGCCAAGAAATGTGGTGCAGGAGTGAAGGCATAGAATCAGGGACCCCAGGAAACTCTTTGGTACTCTACACTTCTGTAGCCAAACTGGTACCTAAGCTGCAGGACAAAGTCCCCTTTAATCCTTTTCTCTCCTTTCCTCAAGCAGAAGGGGTATCTCCCCATGGCCACCACATCTGGGAATGTGCTGGGTCACACCTTAAGCCAGCACAGCCCTGGGTCTCACCCAAAGCCTGCAGTGAGTATTGCCTGGCTGCCCTCTCCCTTTCCTAAGTGAACAGATTTTCTCTTCCTACCATGTAGCTGCTGCGGGGGGATGGGGTAGAGGTGGCATTTGAAATTCAAGATTGTCTTTCCTACCCTCTTCACTGTCTCTTTCAGTGATATGACATTTAAATCAGGTATTGTGATCAATAACCTGATTTTTGGTTCTTATGGATGGGATTTCTTATGTGGATAATTGCTCAATTTGCTATTCCTGCATGAGGAATGACTGCTAAAGGGTCATCCTTCTTGACCCTCTAGATCTTTACTGATTCTAATAAAACTTCAATAGTTTATTTTAATATGGTAAAAATAACTTCAAAATTATATAGAAGAGCAAAAGCTTAAAAAATAAGCCAAATAAATTTAGCATTAAAAAATTCTATTTTTGACCAAGCACAGTGGTTGATGTCTGTAATTTCAGCACATTGGGAGGCCAAGGCAGAAAGATTGCTTGAGCCCAGGAATTCAAGACCAGCCTTGGCAACATAGCAAAACCCCATCTCCACAAACAATACAAAAATGAGCTAGGCTTGGTGGTGTATGCCTGTAGTCCCAGCTACTCAGGAGGCTGATGTGGGAGGATCACTTGAGCACAGGAGGTCAAGGTTGCAAGGCTGCATTGAGCCATAATTGTGCCACTGCTCTCCAACATGAGTGACAGAATGAGATCTTATCTCAAAAATAAATAAATATATAAATATATATTTAAAGGAAGTGCCAAACAAACCATAACCAGAAAGGAGATATTTGCCTCATACATAACAGGACAATACATATGTGGCAAATATCTCCTCTCTTGTTTGTATCTAAAAAGGCAAATATCTCCTCTCTGGTTTTGTATCTAAAAAGGCATATATATGTATATACATACACACACATACACCACAATATTTATACAACAATAAGTAAAAGAAAAAAAATCAAGTATCTAAAGAGAAGCATAGAATGGTGAATATATTCATGTAATGGAATATATAAATCCTATAAAATGAATACAAAATTATAGATCAATTTCAAAGATAATATTTGGAAGTAAAAAGTAAGTCACAAAAGAATAGACAGGATGGATCCATTTATATGATAATAAAATATACAAAACTAAACAGCATATTATTTAGGGAGACATGCATGTAGCATGTAACTATTAAGAAAGTAAAGGAAAAAAATACTGGAAAATTTAGAATCATTTGTGGTTAACTCCTCAGAGAGGAACAGCAGTCTAATTGAGAAGGGACATACAGGGAATCTCAAATGTATTTATTATGTTTCAATTCTAAAGATGAATGTTAGATACATACACACTTTTATTAATAGTATTAGGATCATAAAATATTATATAAGTTTTTTTGTGTGTTTTCGCAATGTGAAAATTCCTTAATAACATGAAGCCACATGCCACAGGCGTCTTTTAAAAATTACTATTATAATTAATCATTAATATTTATGCCATCATTTTTGGGCCCTCAACACATGGAGTAAATAAATAGGGATGTATCCAGATGAATTTAGTATTTTTTCTGTCCAACTACATCCAAGGCTCAAAGAATTACCTTGTCAAATAAGTGAAATGTTTAGGGTAATAAAATGCCTTTTGGCATTTCATCAATAGGAGTACAGTCCTGCTTTTATAGATTTTAGTGCCAAGCTAATTTTATGCTTCAGAAATAGATAAATTCAGGCGAAAACTTGAGCAATTCCCAATTAATTTTTGACTTATTACATTTAGTAGTAGAAGTAGCAGTGGAGGAATAAGCAGTGTCAATGGTTAGGAGTTGTTTATAGAGTTTAGGGGAAAGACCAGAAAATATTTAACATTAGTGATGAGAGGGGCTCAAAGCTTCAAGGACTAAATTTTACAGATGTTCCTGCCCCTAGCAAATAGTAGATTGGTTCTCAGAGAAGGAAAATCAAAGAAATTAAAGATGGAGTGTAGTGGGGAAAATAAAACAAATGATGATTAATATCTAATGTGTAAAATATAATGAGCTAGCACTTGGTATTATGCCATTCAATAACCACAACGAGGTTAATATCACCAAATTATAAATGCTGATACTTAATCTCAGATGGTAAGTTACTAATTGGTAAGTGTTAGAGCTATCCTGAAATCATGATTTGCTACAGAGATTCTTATTTAATGGTGTGTAAGATGCTGGGAAGCATAAAAATTTTAAAAATAATTTTTAAAATTTAATTAAAATTATATATTTCTCACATTTTTGTATACAATTTGAAATGAAATTGAAAAAAAATACTTAAATATGTTCAAATCCAGAGAAAATACAAATAAAATAGGAGGATAAGATCAAGAAAAAAGGAGGACAGGACACGTTTCTTCAGAAAAACATTGTTTGCCAATAGCTTTTATTTTCTACCATTTTTTGGCCTGGTTTAAACCAAAATTAAAATACAGATATCTAGGGAGATAAATGGATTGATACTTCATTCAAAAACACTCAGTAAACATTATCACTCTCATGGGACTTGAAATTCTACATGTGATCTGTGAGTCAATGTTGACTTTTACTATCTCACATTTTGCAGCAGAACTTACCTAGTGCACCAAGATTTGGGAGAAGCTTTTTAGAACCTCCAACTGTTAGAGTAGCCATACTTGTTGTGGACAATTATCGTGTAAAAGACTGGTTCTTATAATTAATGATTCACAAGGAGTAAGAACAAGACAATGGTGGGCAAAAGATTCATGTTCATGAATATACCTCAATTGTGTCAAAAATACATACAGTTTTGATAGGCACACATTGGACTTGGTGAGTGTGACATACTCTTTTCCTCTGAATTCTCATTTTTAGACAATACTAAAAGACTGTCATTTAAATAAACTTTTTCTGTTAATAAATTGTGAGGACCAAAGTTTGGGTTTAACTATGAGTAGACCTGATGCAGTTCATCTGGAGATAAAGAGCAATAGATGTCTGTCTGTACTATACAGGTGATGTAACAACCTATTGTACTGATTAGAAAAAGTATAAATTTTTACAAGATCAGCTGTTAAGGAGAAAAACAGGAGATGTGCCTAGAATATGTTTTCTTTAAAATACATGCTTACTCTTTAGAGGATGAAAATAATTCCAAATTCTAGATCTGAATGGATCATTACGTTTAGACTTTAAAATATCAGAAACATGGACAAGAGTAGGATCATTTTGCAATTATATAGGTTTTTAAGTTTTGCCAAAATATATATTGTAGAAAAGATAAAGAATGCGGAGGACCATCCTGAAAGTGCTTTCTCTATAAGATTTTGAGAAAGTTGGGACCTCTTATAAGAATAGGTTGTAGTGTTAAGAAATAAGCTTAACTCATTTGAAAGGTGTAAAGAGTACCTAAGGGAAAGGAAATGAATGAGGCTATTGACTTGGTTTTATAGCTACAGAAAAAAAGAGAGCAATCTGGCATGTATAGACCATGACAAATGATTTGAGACCTGAAGAATTCAAAAACTATAGAAAGATCGGATTTCCAGTATGAAAAAAATGAGAGAAGACATATGGCTTTTTGTAGGTGCTTAGGTGCTCAGTTCTGGGAAGCAGTCTCAACAAGTTACCATTATGTCTTCTATCGTCTTTCTACTGAAAATTTAAAGATCAATAAACTGGAAAAAATGTGAAAGCATGGGGAAAATTCTTCCCAAACGTAATATCTACAAGTCTAACAAATTAAAAACACAGGCTGTGGTGGATTTTCAGAAGCACAAGTATTAACAGATTGGTAGAGGATAGGCAGTATTTATTCTTGGTTGTCTTTTGGGAAATTTGTAGGAAAACTTGCTGCTCTATGAGGAGTATTCTCCTAAATCTACTTGGTATAACTGTATCATTTACCTAATTAAAACATTGCCAGGTGCTTTTTCAAAGTGCATCTATCAATCATTGTTATGCATATGCATGTTATCTATTATGGAAAAAAAGATTGCAGTAAAGACAAATAGTTTTTTGGAGTATGCATAAATTATAGTCCAGATAGTAGCCAAAATTCTATTGCATACAGAGGCAAGAGAAACTCACATGGGAAAGCAAGTACATGGGGTTTCTAGGATGGGTCCCACATCCATGTTTAGAACTACGAGCACCAAAGAAAATAATGTGCTTAAGTAAGTCAATTGCATGAAAATTGCAGCTGTGCAATCACTTATGGTCTGAGTAACTAAGCATATTGAGGCTGACTCAATTTTTATTTTTCTGATTTATTGGATTTGCTTTGAATTTTCCATTGAATAGAGTTTAATTTCAGCTTATGAGTTTTTCATGCAATGTTGTAATTATTTTCTAGCATATTCCAAAAATTTGCTTACTACTTATTTTTGACTTCTAGTTTGCTTAATTCATTTTAGTGTGATGCTAATTAAGATCCATACATTTCATACAATAGGAAATTTAGGGAGAAGTGTGTGTGGATGTGTGTATTCTTTGTTGAAAGGCTTCTGAGTTTTCTTCACAGGCATATCTAGCACTTTGCTTTATTGTACTTTGTGGATATTGCATTTTTTTATTTTTCACAACGCTGTGCTGAACAAGTCTATTGGCACCTTTTTTCTAACAGCATGAATTCACTTTGTATCTTTGTGTCACATTTTGGCAATTCTTGCACAATTTCAAACTTTTATTATGTCTGTTATGGTGATTGTAATCAGAGACCTTTGATGTTACTACTGTAATTGTTTTGGAGTGACATGAACTGTGCCCATATAAGATAGCAAACTTAGCCAATAAATGCTGTATGTGTTTTGACTGCTCAACCAACTGGCTATTCCCCATCTCTCTCCCTTTCCTAAAGCTCCTTATTCCCCAAGACACAACAATATTGAAATAAGACCATATGATAACCTGAAAATAGCCTCTAAGTGTTAAAGTGAAAGGAAGAGTCACATGTTTCTGAATTTAAACCAAAAAAATAGAAATATGATTAAGTTTAATAAGGGAGGCATCTCAAAATCCTGGATAAGCTGAAAGCCAGGTCTCTTGTGCCAAACAGTTGTAAATACAAAGGAAAAGTTATTGAAGGAAATTAAAAGTGCTACTTCAGTGAGCATACAAATGATGAGAAAGCAAAACAGTCTTATTGCTGATAGGGAGAAAGTTTGAGTGTCTGGATAGAAGATCAAACAAACACAACATTCCTTTAAGCCAAAGCTTAATCCAGAGCAAGCCCCTAACTCTCTTCAATTCTGTGAAGGCTGAAAGAAGAGAGAATGCAGCAGAAGAAAAGTTTGAAGCTAACAGAGATTCATACATAAGGTTTAAATAAGCCATTTCTGTAACGTAAAAGTACAAGGTGAAGTAGTAAATGCTGATGTAGAAAGTATAGCCAGTTATCCAGAAGAGCTGGCTAACATAACTGAAGGTGGCTATACTAAACAACAGATTTTCAGCGTAGATTAAACAGCTTTATAATGCAAGAATATGCCGTCTAAGGACTTTCATAGCTAGAGAGAAGTCAATGCCTGACTTCAAATCATCAAAGCTTCAAAGAACAGGCTGACTTTCTTGTTAGGAGCTAATGTATCTGGTGACTTTAAGTTAAAGCCAGTGCTCAGTCACTATTTTGAAGATCCCAGGACCCTTAAGAATTATGATAAATCCACTCTCCCTTAGCTCTATAAATGGACAAAAAGCCTGGATGACAGCACATGTGTTTATAGCGTGCTTTAGCTGAATACCTTAGGCCCACTCTTGAGACCTATTGCTCAGAAAAAAAAGATCTCTTTCAAAATATTACCACTCATTGACAATGTGCCTAGTAACCCAAGAACTCTAATGTAGATGTACAAGGAAATTAATGTTGTTTTCATGCCTTCTACCACAATATCTATTCTGTAGCCCGTAGATCAAGGAGTAATGTAGACTTGCAAGTCCAGTTATTTCAGAAATACATTTCATAAGGCGTGGTTGCCATAGATAGTGATTCCTCTGAAGGACCTGTGCAAAATTAATTGAAAACATTTTGGAAAGGATTCATCATTGCAGATGCCATTAGGAACATTTTTGTTTCATGGAAGGAAATCAAAATAGCAACAGTAACAGGAGTTTGGAAGAAGAAGTTAATGCCAACCCTCATGGATGACTTTAAGGTTTCAGTAGAGGAAGTTACTGTAATTATGATAGAAGTAGCAAGAGAACTAGAATCAGAAAAGAAGCCTGAAGATGTGACTGAATTGCTGCAATTCCATGATAAAACTTTAATGGATGAGGAGTTGCTTCTTATGGATGAGCATGGAAAGAGGTTTCTTGAGATAAAATCTATTCCTGGTGAAGATGATGTGAACATTACTGAAATGACAACAAGGAACTTAAAATATTACATAAACTTAGTTGATAAATCAGCAGAAGAATTTGAGAAAATTGACTTCTTGTTGTTGTTGTATTGACAGGGTCTCATTATATTTCTCAGGCTGGTTTTAAACTCTTGGGCTCAAGTGATCCTCTCAGCTTTCCCTCCTAAAGTGTTGGGATTACAGGCGTTAGCCGCTGCTTGTTCTCCAATTAAAAAAGAAAGTTCAACATGCTGTCAAATAATATCAAATGCTACAGATCAATATTTCCTAAAAGGCAGAGTTCATTGATGCAGCAAACTTCATTGTTACTTTATTTCAAGAAATTGCCACAGCCACTCCAGCTTTCAGCAACCACCGCCCTGACCAGTCAGCAGCAATAAGCATCAAGGCAAAGTCCTCCACCAGCAAAAATACATTACAACTCAGCGAAGTCTCAGATGATTGTTAGCATCTTTTACCAATAAAACATTTTTAATTAAGGTATGTACATTGTTTTATAGACATAATGCTATTGCACATTTAATAGTCTATAGTATAGTATAAACATATATGCACTAGAAAATAAAAATATTAATGTGACTTTCTTTTTTGCAGTATTTGTTTTATTGTGGTTGTCTGGAACTGAAGCTGCAATATCTCTGACTTATGCATGTACATTAGTGAAGTGTATTGATCCAATTAAAACTTTACAGCCACAGCCAGAATGTGGCACACATTCTTTCTGGCCACTATTCATTTTTTAGAATTTGGCCACTTGGTCATACCTACTTGCAAGGGGGCCTGGAAATAAGATCTCTAGCTGATTGACCATGTATCCAATTCAACTTTCTAACTATGAGAAAAAGAAAGAATGGTTTTAGGGGAAAATGTAGCAACATACCACAAAGATCAAAACTAAGTTAAACTTTCTTTACACTGTGACTTGTTCATTTCTATCTTATGATTTTATGTATTTTTATATCACACATGCACACACATACACACACAGGTATTTAGGTAAAAAAATCTAAGGTCAATGGTGAAAGAGACAATTCTATAATTTTCATTAAAAAGTAGGGAAGACACAAAAGAATGAAACTCAGACTGTCAGGCTTCTCATAGGCAGCTTAACAGTAGCTACAGATTTCTGAGATGGAAAAATCTTTGAAACCAGTATTATATATTTGACAAAATTATAATTTTTATATAAGGCTAAAAAAAGACGCTTGGGTCATGCAGGACATTGAAATGAACTGCATGCATTCTTCATTTCTTAAACAAAATCACTTATAAATGGACTCAGTAAAATATATTCATAACAAAGATTACCAATTCAAGAAAGAAAACAGAAAATAATAGAAAACAATAACTACACAGTTGATTTAAAATAGCCATTATTAACATAGTGACATTTTAAGAAATTAGAAAACAAATAATACAATGCAACGATTACCTAAATATAATAACTACTACTTTCAACTAAATTTAAGATTACAGCTAATTTAAATAAAATCCTGGTGGTAGGGAATGCTGGAGAGAAAGAAACATGAGAAAGATGTTTGCATGTGTGTGCATGTGTGTGTGTGAATTGAGTATAGTTCATACTATGAATATATAATTTAACATTGATTATAATGACTTTTTGGGATAGAAGTTATAGGTACTGCTTAGCTATAACTTGATTTGAAGAAGTAATAAATAACTTCAAATTTAAGAATATATGCTAATAAATAGATATAGAACTTCCAAACCACCAAGAGTTAGTAGGAGAGCAGACAGTAAACACTACTCAATTTTCCATGAAAGAACAGGAAGAAAGAAGATAAATAAGAAGCACATGTATATTCTATCAAAACATAGTAAAATAAGTTATGTCAGAAATATGATAAAATGTGTGATTACCAAAAATATGAAATGGCAAAGTAATGCTACTAAATTTAAACATGATCAGACTGAGTTAAGAAAGCAAACTGCAGCAATGTGTCATTTTAAAATTTTCTTTACAACTAAATGATATAAAAATAATTGGGCCGGGCATGGTGGCTCACGCCTGTAATCCCAGCACTTTGGGAGGCCAAGGTGGGCGGATCATGAGGTAAGGAGATTGAGACCATCCTGGCCAACATGGTGAAACCTCGTCTCTACTAAAAAATACAAAAATTAGCGGGGCGTGGTGGCACACACCTATAGCCTCAGCTACTCAGGAGGCTGAGGTAGGAGTATTGCTTGAACCTGGGAGGCGGAGGTTGCAGTGAGCCTAGATGGCACCACTATACTCCAGCCTGGTGCCTGGCAACAGAGCGAGAGTGTCTGACAAAAAGAAATAATAGTAATAATAATTGAAAACATAACAATGACCAAAGATATGCAAATGAATAGCAATGGAAATCTTATTTCCCAAACAATGAAATTTATGGCAAAATGATTAAGTGGGAATAAGAAAATGTTTAATTTTGAGAAAACAAAGATGCCATAAGATAATGAGTACAGGTGTGCCTCGGTGCACAGAATCAAGTGAGCCTGACTGATCCATTGAGAGGCATGAAGCGCTTCTCTGTTTCATGCTTTAGACAAGGCTTGCATATTACAGTGTCTAGTGCAGCCTTCTTGGGCACACCATAGTTTATCTTTCAATAGAGGTGACTATACACAAGCATAAAAACTATGGTACTCATATAAACATCTCTAAATTATCAGTTAAACTGCTAAGTATCCAAAACAAAGTCAACAAATCAGCAACAGTGAAAAAGAGAGCTGAGAAAGATCCATTTAAACCAAGAACATGTAGAAAAATGAGCCTTTAATACAAAAACTAGAGTATTAATTCAAGACACGAGTGCTCATTAAAGATGCTATTGGTAAGGATAAATGTTAAGTATTCAACTCCATTTAAATGCAATTAATGAAAAAGTATGTCTTTATAATATTCCAAACAGAATCAGTGGCACCTTGTCAAATGCCTTATAATAAATGTGGTAGGGGAATTGCTGACATAATTTCTTCACCTTAGCCTTCCGGATGTCTAGTACTTACATACTCCCCTGGTCCTTCAGTCTTTCCTCTTTTTCAGTCTCAATTGCCCGTAAGGCTAAGTCTTACTATCTGTCTCTTGTCTCAGAGAATTATATCCCCTCTCTCTCTCTCTCTCTCTCTTATTCTCTGTTAATAGTCCTTGTGTTAAAGACATATTAATAAAAAGTTTATTTAGCACAGATGAAAAGGGGATGTTATTTCCTCAGGTTGATGGCTGAAATGTGTGGAACCTGGAAATCTAGTATCATTAGCCTTTCCTTTTCTAGATTTCATTTACACTCATTTATTTTTCTTCCTTATTTTCTTTTACATTTTGTCTTCCTTTCTCTGACAATTACCAAAAGGCTAAAACAAGGCTTACTGGTACTCTGAGGCTTGAATTCTCATCTTGTTGTGACCACAAAAATAAGGGACTTTTCTCTCTTCCAGGTCTAGATTGAAAAATCCTTTGGACAGATTTTGTGGAGTCAGAAATGTATTCAGTCCCTGGTTCTACTTCTACTGGCAGTGTTACCTTAGGGGAATGATGTAACATCCCTCAAAATGTTCTCACTACAGAACAAAGTAATAGGCAAACTCTATAGAGTGTTGTGAGGAGTTAATAAGGAAATGCATATCAATAACAGTGACACTGCCAAAAGTGAATGGTCAAAAAGCGTATTATTGTGCATATAATATGAATTACTGTATTAATGCAAATACTCTTGCTATAATGGGCTATTCTTCATCATGTATTTTCCAACATTTTGATCAGTTCCTTGAATAAAGTCACCCCAGGAGTATTTATTAAATTCAAAAATATTAAAAAGTCGGGGAGGGTAGCTAAAACATTTTTTCTGCCTGTATGAAAACACCTTAACTAAAATGATGAAGTTTAGCAGGAATGTAAATTGTCTTCATTGCAGTCAAATACTGAAGCTCAAAACACATTTGCATAAATTTAGAAGGGGGCCAATTAAGCTAACAACAGCTACTGCATATGAAAAGAAAATACCTGGAGTTGTAATGATTACAAATTCATTACGAATCTACAATAATTACAGTGCTTAAAAATCTAATGCCAGTGAAGTACAGAAAAACAGATTATTTTATACTAGGTCATATTTTGCTTAAAGTCACATACTTACTGAAAATGTCACATTTGGGGTAAGTATTGGAAAACTCCTGGGTTCATATGCATTCAGCTTTGATTACGTTATATGTAAATTTTTGGTGCTGCAAAAGAGATAGCATTTAAATATAAATTTCCTCAGCAAGACAATTTAATTCTATAGAAGGGTGCAGCTCACAGATGGAACAAAGGTGAGCGCACACCTGGACAAGGGAAGGGAAAGGAAGGGGTTCTTATTCCTGATGCAGGTAGCCCCTACTGCTCTGTGTTCCCCTATCGGCTAGGGTTAGACCTCACAGTCTAAGCTAATTCCAATTGGCTATTTTAAGGAGGGCAAGGGTACAAGCTGGAGTGGTGGGGTAGTTTGGTGGGAAGGATGGTTATGGGACAGGTCAGAGCAGGTGACCAGGGCAGGTAACTGGGATGAGTCAGTACAGAGCGGGGGTCTGGGGGAACAGATGTGAACTACTGATTAGAATTGGTGGAAAAGGTTGTTGACTTGAAACTACAAGGAAGCTAAACTTTAAAATGGATAATTAAAAAAATAAGGAAGCAGAACATACTGACATACTGATTCTTTGAAGAGAAATTTAGAGTTCACTATGTCTAACAACTGCAAGACTTTGACTATAAGACTCTCATCTACAACAGAATAAGTATCACTGGAATATATAACTTAAAATTATCTTGAAGTAAATATAAGAACTAAAATCATAACATTTGGATTCTGAAACCAACATTTGGTTTAAACTCAAGATTTGCCAATTACTACCTGAATGACTTTGTCCAAGTTGCTAAATCTCTCTATGATTTAATTGTTATCATATGTAAATTAACATTATATTAATAGTCAACTCCCAAATATAAGGAAAAAATAATCAAATAATTAAAATTTCAATGAAGCAAAAACATATGCCTCTGTTTTTTGAATAAATGAAATAAGTAGGAAACATCTCTACATTAGTTGATCTTCTGTGTGTCATTCTATCTTTATAAGGCTGGCATTAGTTTAGAAGATATCTATCTGGAGTTACTTCATATTTTTATTTCGGTAAAGTAACAAAAATATAAAAATATGTGCAAGAAAAATTACATGCTTTTTTAAAATTAACTGAATTAGCAGAGTCGCACAAAAACCTTATCATTTTCATTAGATGTTTATTAGTCTTTTATTTGGAAAACTACTGTTTTATTTTTATTAAAATGTAGCTACTTATAACCATGTAAATCCTTTCATATGCTAGTACTTTAATTAACACTTGTTTATTCAATTTTGCCCATATAGCTTATGGAAAATACATCCAAATTGTAGTACCCTGTTGGTTATACTATCACAAGGTTGACAGTTTTTATAATAAAGTGGTAACTTTGAATACCATGTGCAAAACTGTTTTTTTTTTTTTTTTAATTGTACTTTGGGCTCAGGGGAACATGTGCACATCCTGCATCCTGCAGTACTGTTGCATAGGTACATACATGCCATGGTGGTTTTCTGTTTACATCCCCACCACCGACCCCGGTTGCCTACATCAGGCATTTTTCCTGGTGTTATCCCTTCCCATCCTCCCCACACCCCTGCTGTCCCTCCCTTCCCCTCCCCTCCACACCCTCAACTAGCCCAGTGAGTGTTGTTCTCTTCCCTGTGCCCAAGTGTTCTCATTGTTCATCACCCAACTATGAGTGAAAATATGCAGTGTTTGGTTTTCTGTACTTATGTCAGTTTGCTGAGAATGATGGTTTCCAGATTCATTCATATCTCTACAAAGGACATGAACTTGTCGTTTTTAATGGCTGCACAGTATTCCATGGTGTATATGTGCCACATTTTCTTTGTCCAGTCTATCATTGATGGGCATTTCCTATCGTAAACAGCACTGCAACAAACATACGCATGTGTCTTTATAATAGAATGATTTATAATCCTTTCGATATACCCAGTAATGGGATTGCTGGGTCAAATGGAATTTCTATTTCTACAACCTTGAGGAATTGCCACACTGTGTTCCACAATGGTTGAACTAATTTATACTCCCACCAGATATCTAGAAAGGATAATTGAGTTTTTAAACCACAAATAGTTACTTTTCAAAAGAAAGGCTGCTGTGTACTGTGGCTGGAGAGGATGTGGAGAAATAGGAACACTCTTACCCTGTTGGTGGGAGGGTAAATTAGTTCAACCATTGTGGAAGACAGTATGGTGATTCCTCAAGGATGTAGACATAGAAATTCCATTTGACCCAGTAATCCCATTACTGATTTTATACCCAAAGGATTATAAATTGTTCTATTACAAAGACACAATCACACGTATGTTCACAGCAGCACTGTTTACAATAGCAAAGACCTGGAACCAACCCAAATGCCCATTGATGATAGACTGGACAAGGAAAATGTGGCACATATACACCATAGAATTATATGCAGCCATAGAAAAACGATGAGTTCGTGTCCTTTGTAGGGACATGGATGAATCTGGAAACCATAATTCTCAGCAAACTGACACAAGAACAGAAAATCAAACACTATATGTTCTTACTCATAGGCAGGTGTTGAACAATGAGAACACATGGACACAAGGAGGGGAGCATCACACACTGGGATCTGCTGGGGGGTGGCTAGCGAGGGGACTTGGGGTGGGGAGGTTGGGGAGAGATAACATGGGGAGAAATGTCAGATAGAGGTGATGGGGGGATGGAGGCAGCAAACCATCTTGCTATGAATGTACCTATGCAACAATCCTGCATGATCTGCACATGTACCCCAGAACCTAAAGTACAATAAAAAAATAAAGAAAAAAAGAAAATCATATTATGTCCCAATCCCAAGACCCATGTAATTTTCAACTTAAGTACAACTTGCAAATAGTTCTCCTATAAATATTGATTTGGGCAATTTTTCTGATTTGTGACTGTTTTGTATTATTGCTTTTTAATAGGCTATATTTACAGAACTATGAAATGGATTTTCTTTGGGAACTTTTTCCTCACTATTTTAACCTTGGAAGAGATCTAGCACCCCATTATTTTTTTCTCCATTAAAACTGCCTGAATTACAATTGGTAACCTAAAATTAGTTTTCTAACTATAATTTTGACATTTATGTTTAGATTGTATTTATCATACCTTTGTAAAATTTAAAATCAATTATATGTTTAACTATGGGGGGGAGAAAATTAAATTCACATTGTAGATGAGGCAAATCATTGTTACCTTTTATCATGCTATAAAATGCATGCTTTGATATATGAGATATGTGAAGAAGTTTGAAACTTTGGATAAATTGTTCATTTCTTTGTATTCTCCCAGAAGTGCTGTCTATAGTAAAATTATAGAGCCTGGAGTGGATTTATGTAATTAGCTTGGTTGCAAGCCATCCTTCCCATAGGTCAAGCCAATTAAAGGATAACTAAGGGAGACATGGCTCCAAACAGTGGCATATGGCACAGTGGCACTAATGCTCACTGGAGAGGCAAAACTAAGTCACATGGATTATAGCTTTGACATAAAATGAAATTGGATGTCGAACACTCAGAACTCAAAATCCTCCTCCCTTTTTGTTTTTACTCTGCATACTTTTTTTTTTCTACTCTCTTCTGCTCACTGTGCTCTTCAGTGGGAGGAGGAGGAAGATGTGAACACTATGATTTTAGTCATGGTATTATTTGCACAATGTGATTTGCCACATTGTGATCACGATATTATTTGCCACACTGTGATCCGTAACTTCCTGGTTTCCTTGTTGGTACTCGCAAAGATCCAACATTGATGGCATTACATATGCTGGTTTGCTAAAAAAAATCAGTGTCCTTTTTTAGAAATCTGAGTTCAGCCTCAGGACCCAGATAGGCGTTCAATGGGGATGTCTGAAGATTAGGCGAAACTTTGAGTAAAGTGTAAAAATAATATAAGGAAGAAGGAATTTGAATAAATAATGCTAGATTGTATTTAATAGTGAAAATAAAATTATAATCACAAATTATTCTCTACAAATTTAAGGTTAAAAGGAGAGAATTTTAGCAAATAAAAAAAGAATGGAAGTGTGGAGTTACTCATAATCAAACACCTAGATTGTGTCAATTAGTGATGCTGAGGGGTGTTAGAAGTGTAAATTGACAGACTCACAAATGCATAGATGTTTGTTTCTTAATTAAAAGTCTATCAAGTATGCTTCAGGATTAACTTTAGATTGCAAAACAGTTTGCCATCAACTGTGATGGAATTTCAATCCATTCTGTAGTTTGTTCCCTTGGCTCTGTTCTTTTGCCCATTTTAAGAACTAAATTGTTGAAACTAAAGCTAAAAAAGAGGTAGCTAATTAAGCCATTTT
Organism: Cebus imitator; assembly: GCF_001604975.1. Lineage (NCBI taxonomy): Eukaryota > Metazoa > Chordata > Mammalia > Primates > Cebidae > Cebus > Cebus imitator. Next base: position 2,804,249 of record NW_016107560.1, read on the forward strand.
AAAGACTCTTTTAAGGACTTTGCATTGCACCGAAAGTAGCTACTCTGAAAAACTATGGATAGAATATTAGAGCCTTCTATCTGACTACTAACTTGCTGTGTGATTTTAAACACGTTTGATTTCAACTCTGTGCCTTAGTTTCCTTACTTGTTAAGTAATGAAAGTCTGGGGGTGGGGTGACTACATGGTCTTTGATGTTTTCTTTTACCATAAAAATTCTGAGTCTAATCTGCCTATTTTTAAAATCAGATTTTACTCTGCAGAAAAATAAAGAGTAAAGGTTGAGTAAAGATTATAATAAAGTGTAAATATCTAGAAAGGATAACTGAGTTTTTAAACCACAAATAGTTACTCTTCTAAACAAAGTCTGCTGTGTACTATGGCATGTGGTACATTACCCCTTTACCACAATATTTCTCCTTGAGAACTATACTAAAAACCTTCACATCCCATATCAGCATTCCCTCTCTATCCACATGTCTTTATTTTCTATTGCCTAAATTATTTGCATTGCATAGCCATTGTTCTTTAGGGACTTATGTTCACAAGACTGTTCTGTGCTGAATCACATTTAATTTCACCCTAGACATTTATTAATGCCTAATAATATCAGTTTTCACATAGAAAAATGCTTTATTTAAGCACTCTTCTGTGCTGACAGACTAAGACCCATTAAGCAATATCATATTTTTGCTGTGAAAGATGCATAGCAATGTGAAAATAATTTTCACTTTTCATATATGCTGTGGCTGAATTTATAAATACTTGAAGTAAAATATCCTTTTAATATTTGAATTTATTGACATCTTGTGAATTTTCAGTCGAGAGATAGTTCATGTGCTGGCTATTTTATTCCCTTCTAAAAATCTGTAAGCAAACACGGTACTCATGGGCCTGCATCTCACTATGGACGAAAAGTTTTACCTCAGCCCCCAGTGCTGTGTGCAGATACTCAGTGATATTCCTAAAGTTAATTTCTTTAAAATGCCACAAGATAGACTAGAACTGGTTAAAAAAAATACTATAGCAGAATTATCAGTTCATTTTAAAGAAATAAAGGTGGGTGTTTAAGGCTTCTGTCACATCTCTATATTTACAGTGAAAAGTCAATTGTAGGCAGTTTGTGTTGAAAATGACAGCATTTCTATCAAGCTCTACATCAGCTGCTGCTAGCTGGGGTCAGAATTATCATCCTTCACTGGGCTGTCTTGCTTTATGATATCAATTAGCAAACAATCTGTTTTGTTGGCACATGCTACAATTAGGATGCTAAACAGAATTACTGTGAAGCAAAACATTTTTCAGGGAAAAGGCTGTTTTGCCCAACCATGAAGAGGGGGATATGGTATCATTTTTCTGTCTGTCATTTTTTAATTTGCCAATAATGTTAGTTTGTTGACACAAATACATGTAATAATATTATTAGGTTGGTTTTTATTTTTTCCAATAATGTTAACATTAGTTTTTAAGTAATTTACACCTTGTTTTTGTTTTCACTAAAATATATTTATGTTAGAACCCCTACTTACACTCTAGAAACCCTACTTATGCTCTAGAAAACATTCCAAAAAAAACCATAAAACACACACATTCCACAAAAAGCAGAAGAGAAGGTACACTAGAGGGCACTAGTAAGCTATTCATTTTATTTTTTATTTTTTTCACTTATGAATATAATTTGCATGTCTTTAGGGATGTTTTTATGGCTTAATCTGATCTACTTGAGACCACTCGTTTTTCTTTCTTCATTGCTCTTTAAACACACACACACACACACACACACACACAGGAAAGTACCTTTAATATTTTTTATTGACCTGGAAAGTTCTAGACCTTTAGGTTCATTATTTTGATAAGCTTTATCCCACATGGATTGTCCGGGTGGACTTTATACCTTTATTGAAATCCCCTGATTTGGTCCTATGACATTTCTGATGTTTTTTTTTTTTTTTAAAGAGCATCTCCACAGCTGCAAGTGATTGCTACTTAAGCCCAATTGTAATGGTTTTGAGATGTACACAAATCACTCCTGGGTATTTTAGTAAGCCACATTTAAACCCTAGTCTACAGAGGTGAAAGGCGAGATGTTAAGTTATCTGCCACCTGGCTCATTCTAACATGATTGGTAGAGAAGACAAATTCATTTCCTGAACAACATACAAGAATAATTTTTCTTAAAAGGTCAAATGAAATTTATGCTTCATGCTCAAATCTCTGGCATTTCAATTAGCTTTTAAAAGTCAGAAACAATATAGGGATCTCTAAAATGTGCCTAAAGAGAACATACATTGTATTTTTCAGACAGAATAAACCAAACTTAATGACTTTCTCAAAATATGTTGCTCTTGACTTCTTAGCAAGATTTTTAAAAAATTCTAAGATAGTAGGAACAAGTTTTTTGTCCCCATATCTCTGTTGTTGCTAGGGCGCTTACTTTCATTTTTGCAGTTGCACACTCTTTTGAAATATTATTTATTAAAATCATGAGTAAAAAGGTGAAAGAGTTAATTCACAAGTATACCTAATTCAAAGTATGTAGGAAGTTCATAATAGTAATTAAAATATTAATTAAAATGGTTATAGTAATATTTAGTAAAATACAACTTAACCTGGATCATAGTCCAAATCCAATCTATTCAAATCTAATATTTTACAGTAAAATATATTTTGGGATTCCTGCTTTCAAAGACTCAACTACAAAAATACAACTATTTCTACTATATATCTTACGTAACGTGTGTTTTTATTCTAATACCCATGTGTTACTTCCATCAACATGTAACAAATAAGAGCCACCTTAAAATAGGAATAAAGAAATCCATTCTCATTTCATCCTAAAATACTATGTTCTGAAATATTGATCACCTAAATTCCACCTTAGCTTCCTCCACCCTACATATAATACCTACCATTACCATTGCCATCTTGTCTGTTGTTGAAGTTATTTTTAAAATTTGATTGGGAGAATTTCCCCAGGTTGTAGATGGGATAGGGAAAACCTGCAGAAGTCAGGGCTCAGGTCAGCAGGATGTCATTGTTTTTCTCCTTTGCTATGCTAGTAGTTATTTGCCAATCTGTTGGTCTGTTGTCTTTATGACCACCAGGTTAAGAAGGCATTAAAAACATGGCACCTCATCGATTAGATCAGAAAAGATCAAAATGAATTTGACCAAGTTCATGCTGGCAGGCAAGTGATGGAGTCAGACCAGGACTGAAAACCAAAATTGTCATGGCTTCAAGTACTAAAGATCTTTCTGCTTCAAAAACCTGTTACAAAGCGGAAGTCAAAATCTCCACCCAAATGTATGCTTGTGATATGGTTAGGCTTTGCATCTCAAAGTTGAGTCTTTGAGAGTAGGAATCCCAAAAGATATTTTACTGTAAAATATTAGATTTCAATAGCTTCGATTTGAACTTGGATACATGTGCAAAATGTGCTTCCCCACCCAAATCTCTTCTTGAATTGTAATCTCCACAGTCCACATATATCAAGTGAGAGACTAGGTGGGGGTAATTGATTCATGGGGGTGGTTCCCCCCATGTTGTTCTCATAATAGTATGTGCGTTCTTACTAGAGCTGATGGTTGTATAAGGAGCTCTTTCCCCGTCACTCTTTCCCACCTGGCTTCCCCTTTGCCTTATGCCATGATTCTAAGTTTCCTGTGGCCTCTCCAATCATGCTGAACTATGAGTCAATTAAACTTCTTTCCTTTTTAAATTCCCCAGTTTTGGGCAGTTCTTTATAGCAGTGTGAAAATGGACTAATAAAACCTACAAATGTTTATTAATTGTCTCTATGTAAGCTTTGAATAATTATTATAATTATTTAAGATTGTTAAAGAAAGTCAATTTTCATTCAGTGAATGAGATGACTAAAATTATTCTTTTTTTTCCAGCTTTATTGAGGCATAATTGACACAAAATATTGTATATATTCAAAGTGTGCAACATGATTTTGATATACATATGTCTTCTTAAATTATCATGATCAAGCTAATTAACATTACTCACTATCTCCCATAGTTAATTTTTTTTGGCATGTGATGAGAATACTTACAATCTACTCTTTTAGCCATATTGCAAGTATACAATCTTATAATTAACTATAGTCACCATGCTTTTCATTAGGTTCCCAGAACTTATAACTGTAAGTTTGCACCCTTTAAACAACATTGCCTCCATTTTTTCCACCCTGTCCAATCCCTGGTAACCAACATTGTACTATGTATTTGATTATTTTATATTCCACATATAAGTGAGATCATACAGTATTTTTCCTTCTGTGCCTGGCTTTTTTCATTTAGCCTAAAGATTCATCCATCCACGTTGTTGTGAAAGGCAGGATATCCTTTTCTAAGGCCAAATAATGTTTATATATATACACACACAGACACACACACACAGTATACATATGTATTTGTAAACAGCAGTTTCTTTATTCACCCATCAAAGAATATGTTTTCTTTATTTCCTCTATTAAAAAGAGAAAGAGAGAGAGATACATGTGAAAATGTGGAGGTTTGTTACATAGATATACATGTGCCATGGTGGTTTGCTGCACCTGTTGAACCATCCTTTAAGTTCCTTCCTCTAAGCCCCACCCTCAACCCCACAACAGGTCCTGGTGTGCGTTCTTCCCCCTCTGTCTCCATGTGTTCTCAGTGTGCAACTCCCACATATGAGTGAGAACATGTGGTGTTTGGTTTTCTGTTCCTGTGTTAGTTTGCTGAGAATGATGGCTTCCAGCTTCATCCATGTTCCTGCAAATGACATGAACTCATTTTTTATGGGTGCATAGTATTCCATGGCATATAGGTGTCACATTTCCTTTATCTAGTCTATCATTGATGGGCATTTGGGTTGGTTTCATGTCTTTGCTATTGTAAATAGTGCTGGAATAAACATATTTTGTATGTATCTTTATAGTAAAATGATTTATATTCCTTTGGGTATATACCCAGTAATGGGATTGCTGGATCAGATGGTATTTCTGGTTCTAGGTCCTCAAGGAAATGTCATACTGTCTTCCATAATGATTGAACTAATTTACATTCCCACCAACAATGTAAAAGTGTTCCTATTTCTCCACAGTGTCCAGCATCTATTGTTTCTTAACTTTTTAATAATCATCATTCTGACTGGTGTGAGATAGTATCTCATTGTGTTTTTGATTTGCATGTCTCTGATGATCAATGGTGTTGAGCTTTTCTTCATATGTTTGTTGGCCATGTAAATATCTTCTTTTGTGAAGTGTCTGTTCATATACTTTGCCTACGTTTTGATGAGGTTGTTGGGTTTTTTCTTGTAAATATGTTTAAATGTCTTATAAATTCTGGATATTAGACCTTTGTCAGATGGGTAGATTGCAAAACTTTTCTCCCATTCTGTAGGTTGCCTGTTCACTCTGATGGTTATTTCTTTTGCTATGCAGAAGCTCTTTAGTTTAATTAAATCCCACTTGTCAATTTTGGCTTTTGCTGCAATTGCTTTTGGTGTTATAGTCATGAAGTCTTTGCCCAAGCCTATGTCCTGAATGGTATTGCCTAGGTTCTTTCTAGGATTTTTATGCTTTGTGATATTACATTTAAGTCTTTAATCCATCTTGAGTTCATTTTTGTATAAGGTGTACGGAATGGGTCCAGTTTCAGTTTTCTGCATATGGCTAGCCAGTTTTCCCAGCACCATTTACTGAATAGGAGATACCTTCTCCATTGCTTGTTTTTGTCAAGTTTATCAAAGATCAGATGGTTGTAGATGTGTAGTGTTATTTCTGAGGTCTCTGTTCTGCTCCATTGGTTGATATGTATGTTTTGGCACCAGTACCATGCTGTTTTGGTTGCTGTTGCCTTGTAGTATAGTTTGAAATTAGGTAGCATGATGCCTCCAGCTTTGTTCTTTTCCATCAATGAACTTTTATATTGTTTCAATATCTTGGCTATTGTGAGTAAACCTTCACTGGATACAGGAGAATAGATATCTCTTCAACACATGGATTTCCTTTCCTTTGAATATACACTCAGAAGTGAGATTGTTGAATTATATGGTAGTTTTAGTTTTAAATTTTTGAATAACCTCCATGATGTTTTTCATAATGCCTATACTGATTTACCTTCCCATCAATGGTGCGTGAGAGTTCTTTCTCTTCCATGTTCTCACTAATAATTGTTATTTTTTTGTCTTTTTAATAAAAGCCATCCTGATAGCTGTTAGATAATATTCCATTATGGTTTTAATATGTATTTCCCTGATGATTAGTGATATTGAACACCTTTTCATATACCCACTGAGCATACTTTTCTGGAAATTACTTTCAAATAAAATCCATAAAAAAGCTTTTAACATCTTCTGAGTAAGATAATACCTAGCTTTTAAACATGCATGTTTGGAATATTTCCCATTTTATAGTATGCTTTTTGAAAGTGCAACAAAATAAAAGGAGCTGAAGTTTATATTAGCAAGTTCATAAGGCAAGTATGACTTTCATAAATATACTTTCATAAAGTCACAAATTATTGGTTGTTTACCAATTTGAGCACGCTGCCATAATTGGTTTTATTTGCATTAAAATACTCAATTAATATTAAATGCATACATTTAAGTCATTTCAATCACTTGTTTTCTCTATTGCAACCATACTTTATGCTGTCTCAGTAAATTGCTGGATTTTACATTTTTAGTAAGGTGTAATATATATACAGCCTTATCACTATTATAGTAAGTCTAATAATAAATACTGCAGAAATAGTTGTAGTCTTATGTGAATATATGCAAAAAGGTTTGCATGTGTCAGCAATTATGCTGACACTGCAGGCACACATTGAGAACTAAAAATCACGTTTAGAAAGCTATATTGACCCAACCAATGGAAGATCTTGAATTTATGGTATATTTAAACTATAAAGTAAAACAAATTTCCAGTTTCCAGAGGAAACAACTTTAGCAGGTTTATTTAAGACAACATCTGGTTTCAAATAACACATTGCCAAAGTTTTAGAGAAAACAAGGTTCTGCCAAAGTACAATCAATAGATCTACATATAACTATTGATATATGAGAAAAACAAAGACCTTTATTTTGTTGTCATGTAAATAGTGGTTTCCCAGTTTTGAAATTATATGCATCATCCATTTGACTTGGCTCCATTTATACAGGCCATCCTGGAATCACTATCTAAAGCATTGTTGTGGGAATATGCTGCCATGATTGGTGGCAGAGGCAGGAAGGAAGGTGAATTCTATGTTACCTCTAAAACTCTCCAAGAGCATGTCACATGACACTATACCTACAATTCAATAAAGTCAAACTTCTAAAACATTTATCTATTAGATGAGGTTTTCAGAGATTATAACTGAGGGCTCTATGGGAAGAAATCTCTGCTTGTCCCAAAATGGAAACATGAGGTGAAGAAAGAGAAAGAGAAAAGAAGAAAGGTAAGAAGAGATATTTAATGACTACCCCTCTGATAGGCACTGTGATAGTCACTTTCACATGTTAGCTCATTTCATCTTCAATCAAACTATCTTAAAGGAGATGATGCAGCTATATACCAATCCATCAAAGAAAGAGAAGTGCTTTTCTATAAAACATTCTAATGGAATAGGCTGTGTGTGGTTGACTAGCTTTATTGTTCATCAGGGAAAGACATTGTTCAAAGCATTATAATGTATTATATGTATGTGTTTGTGTGTGTGCATGTTCACTCATGAGATTGTGTATGAATGCATGCATGTGTGTACAGGAAATGCCAAGTCAGCATTGCAGATAAAATTATTTTGTCATGAAATTATAAAACTTAGCAAGTTTATAAATAGTAATTTTATTTATTCTTCTAATCATTTAAACTTTCAGAAAAAGTCTATGACCTTGTGTTGGTGGTCCTCAAAACAAGCCTTAGATCTTATTTTTAGAAGGACACACAGAACTCAGCTAAGCTTTTATATTCATAGTTGTGGTTCATTATAGAAAAGAATGCAGATTAAAATAAGCAAAAAAGAAAAAGAAAAGGCACGTAGGGCAGAGTTCAAGTTGAGACTAGGTGCACACTTTTGGTTATCCCCTCTCAGTGGAGTCAGATGAACAGTGGTCGATTCTTCCAGCAACAATATGTGACAGCACTTGCGAAGTGTTGCCAAACAGGGAAGTTCACCCAACCTTTGGTGTTCTGGGATTATATTAGGGGTCAGTCTTGCAGACGTGAAATGACCTATGTGACTGACATAATCTACTCAATATCCAGTTAACCCCTCTCCAGATGTGAAACTGATGGCTCAGGACTTCAAGTAAATAATACATGCATTCATCATAAATTACATTATTATCATAAACTATCTGGCTTGGTCGAGGGCCCAGAGTACTCAAAGACATACTTTTCAAGCAGGCTCTTCCAAGGGCTTAGAGATTATCTTCCAGGAGTGACTCAAAGGCCAGTCCTGAAGTCTTTTGGAATGTGTGGGGTTTAGGAAGCCCACATCTGCTGGGTTAACCTTTCACTGCACAACATAAAGGCTACAGATGTTTTCTGATTTCTGCCACTTACCACACAAAAATTAATATAATACATTATTAAGATTTTTAGATGTTAAAGACATATTTCTTTATCAAATAAATAAATATTTTAGCCTATGGCCAATTTATTCAGAAAGGGACTATGTAAAAAGCATACTCTCTGATTTAAAAAAAAAAAAAAAGTTGAGGTCAAAATTTAGTTTTCCAGGGAAGTTTTGAGGATATTGGCAAGGTTTAGCTTGCAAGTCACCATTCAGAGGCTACCTCGAAGTGCATGTCATATGACTGTACCTTGGGAATTAAGCCCAAAAATTGGAATTAAGGTGTATCAGATAGAAGCATAGCTGAGACCAAGAAAAGATCTGACTAGCAGACATCTACAGCTTAGACCTTGAATTCAAAAGAACTTGGACGTACCCAAGGAATCAAGGCATGATTGCTAGACATGATGGGCAAAGGCTTGGTCAGTTAATAAAATAAAAGATAGAATAGGCCATTAGTATTCTAATACTGCTATATAACAAATTTCCACAAACTTAGTGGCTGGAAACACTGCAAATTTATTATCTTACAGTTCCGGAGGTCAGAAGTCTGAAAATAATCATAAGGGGTTAAAATTCGTGTTAATGCCAAACTGTATTTCTTCTAGAGGTTCAATGGGAAATGCTGTGTCTTTGGCTTTGTCAACATCTAAGGGCAGCCTACATTCCTTGGTTCATGGCCACTTCTTTCATCTTCAAAGTGCATCAGTCTAACTTCTGATTGTCATCACATCTTTCTGTGATTCTGACTCTTGTGTATCAATTTTTTCCTCTTACAAGAACCTTGTGATTACATTGTGCCTACGTGAATAACATAGAATAATTTCCCCACTGCTTGTCTCATGATCCTTAACATAATTACACCTCTGAAATTCCTCTGCCATGTAATGTACTATATTCACAGATTCCAGGGATTAGGATGGAAACATTTTTGGAGGACCATTATGCTGTCTGCATAAGAGGAGACTAGGAATCCACAGGAACAGCTGGAGTTGAAGGAGATGTATTGCAAATACCACTTTTTGATGTTGGGTAGCCCAGTCAAGTCCGAAAGAATTTGATTGCAGCCTTATTTAACCAGGAGACTGCCGTCAATAATGTATGGAATGTAACCTGAAATGACCATCAACATTTAACAGGGATTTTTCCTTAGTTTTGTGAATCTAGAAAACTAATAATTAGTAATCAAGAAACACTCCTTATATGAAGGACTCACTCAAATTAACACATATAAGTAGGAATTGGCCTAACAACTGTCATTTATTTTGCATGTACTATATGTCCGATTTTGGCAAACCAAGTGCTTAGGTTATTTCATGCAGTTCTCACTGCAGCATTCAAAAATAGGTTTTGGTAATCCTCAATGAGAAAATTGAATCTGAGTGTTCATTTACCTGCCCAAGATGTCTCAAGAAGTAACCTGGAAGAGATAGAATATGAATCTGAATGATTTCAAAGCCTAGGCTTTCTCCTTTAGAATGCTAGTATGCGAATTAAAAATGTGGGATATCCCTTTCCATTTACTAATTTTTTTCTATCTGTAATTATTAATCCATTGTTATGTTCATAATTCAGGGTATCTCTTTTTCCAATTGTCTGGACAAATACAAGTTTGATAACTAGGATTTCTTTGTAAGAATTAAGTTAGATCATTGGGTGAAAATGGTGAAATCTTATCAAAAAGCTAACATGAAAGCTAACGAAATATTGTCTTCCTTCAACAACAATAACAAAAACACCTCTAAGTGTTTAAAATCCTTTTGGCTGGATATAGTTCTGTTTTAAGATGATAATACTATTGGTTCAGTGGTGACCTATTTAGATTAATAGAGTTACTCCATGCTTTCCTTCAATACTATTTGAAATTTTGAAATGAATTAAACAAAGCTGAAAATGAATTAAAACAATGGCAATTTTAGAAAGTAAGCAACTTGGATTTGAGGCAGCCACCCCAGACCTCTAATTTTTTCATATCAATGTGATTATTGATTCTTTCTGAAAGTATTTTGCCATGTGTGATGGAAAGAGAGAGCAATTTGAATACCAAACTTGTGTACTTGCTTTCATAGTGGAAGTAGAAATTCACAAGTATATGTAAAAAGAACAGTAACTGATTTGTGGGGAAAACAGAGAAATATTTTCTCCCCCAACCCCTGATTTCTCCAGAGAAATTTTCTAATATTTCATAACCTGATCATGTTGAATTCCAAATATTTCTCTTAGATACTCTGAAGCAAAGATGGAATGCCAGGAAGAAACTTTCTCCTTGCAGGTCTCAGTGAGATATTTAGCTATTACGTGAGAAATTTATCATATGAAATCATCCTGTGGAAAAAACTAGATTTTTAAAAGATATTTTCCTGAAATCATTTTCATTAATCTTTACATATATCACTGTCAAAAATTGAAGATATATTTTTAGTACTAACTCAGTCTACTCATAACTATATTTTAGCTCTAAGTTCTTGAACTACAGTATAACAATATGATGTTGCTCTTGGTCCTGAACATTTTGGACTCACAGTATTCAGAGTTATAACTATACATGCCAAATGTGCCAAGCTCCCTGAAATTTATCTTTTTTTTTTTTTTTATGTTTGAGGCAGTTGGTCTTTTCTCTTGTGTTCCAAAAACAGGGCAACAGCATCTTTCAGCTCATAAATCTGAGCCTACACATTTCTTTCTGACAATGAAAAAAAAAACTGATTTTCAAAATGAAGATTTTGTAATCAACATTAAAATATTCACAAAGCAAAAAAAAATTAAGAAACAATGAAAGTAATCTGAATTTTGACTCTTTCTGTAAATATAATTGTTCATTTTTAAGTTGAAATTAAATTCTTCTGTGTGATCCCAATGTGGAGATTTAGAAGCCAAGTACTTAAGCAGTAAATGATGCAGTTGAAGCAGTCAGAATATCCCAACAGACACTTTAAAAACCTAATATTTTAAAAAAGAACTAATGAAATGTGTTTTGCAAGTCCAATATTTTTTGCTAAGTCATTAATCCAGTGCTTACTGATAGAATCAGAGAAAATGTATATTGTGGTAATTCTTCATCATATTTTGGCAACGCTCAGGAGAAAAGGCTTTATGAGAGTTTTTTTCAGTGGGGTGGAGTTGCTTTGTGACGGTTGTTTGTTTATGATAAAAACAGTTGAATGTAAAACATAGTAACCTTTGAAGTTTCTGATGTCAATCATTTTGCAATGATGTCAAGTTGTACGTGCTGTATAATATTGTATCTAACAGGAAAAAAAAAGATTTCAAACAAGCCTAAATAATGTTTGCATGAATTTTAACTCAAAAGCTCAAGCTTGAGGATTCAGCCTTTTTAAACAAACCAACATGATTTCATTTGCTGCTAGCTTCATAAATTTCTGTGTTTAATATAAATTTCTGAATACTTCCTTCAAACATACAACTTCACCAAAACTGACTCAGACTGAGAACTCCACTTCTGAATAGTTCAAAATTACTGATACCTTTTCTTAAAAAATGGTAAGCTGATATCTCTTCTACATCCATTGGGCATGTTACCATAACTCAACTCTTCCTCGTTATAAAAAAATTATATTCCTTCCAAATCCTGAGGGTTGTACTTACCATAAGTTTGAAATATCAAGGGGTGGAGGGGAACAAAAAAGTTCTTGCAACAGGTATGGCAAAATGTTTGTGTATTGCTTTGTGCACCAGGATGGAAAAAGCAAACTTCTTCAAACCTGCAAATGAAGGATGTGCTGTGTTTGCCTGGGATGCAATTTTTTAAATCTTTTTGTTTTCAAGTGTTAATTCCTCCAGTAAAGATAATCTGTTCTCTTTCATGTCTCCTCCTTGGGCAATACATTTCAAAGATTAATTTAGTATGGATAGCATGCCTATGTATCTTGCCTAATACAAAATCCTGAGGATATTATTTCTGGTTTAGAAAGCATAGAGAAATTTATATCTAGGAGGTTTGGAATGCTCAGTTATCAGAGAAGTATTGCTGCATGTCTGGCCCTGGCAGTTTGCCCGTGTTCTCAGCGGGTCATTAATAAAGGCTACAATTGCACCTACATTTAGATTTGCTTCTACACTGACTCAGCAGTTGCAATTGCCATCTTACACTGTCATGGATCATTAAGAAGTTTCACCTGTCATACTTTTTAAAGACACTCCATTCCTCTTTAGGCTAGAGCTGTTTTTCTACTTTAATTTACCTTTCAAAACTGAATTTTTTTTTTTTTTTTAAGAAAAACAGTTATCTGGAGGGAAATGTTTCAATAAACAGCTCAGATTTCAGTAACTAATGGTTTCAACTTCAGTTCCTTTGTGACTTAAAAATCAAGTATTTATTTAGAAAATGCCTTTAGCACGAGTACAGTTTGGGATTTATTTCATGTCACAGATCAAATTATTGCTTGTTTACTTCCTTAACTTGAAATGCATAATTAATATTTCACAGCAAGTTTAGATTAGTAGTTACATTTTCTTTATTAATTTTCAAAGTCACTTAAAGCCATCTGAGCCCTAGTATTTTTATATCACAAACAATAAATCAAGTTAAGTGTTAGAGTCGGAGAGTTCTAATGTTACATTTAAATCCAAAGCACTGGTAAAACTACAGTTTATCTAGCTGTGTTGTAGGCTGACACCAAATAACAAATAACCTCAAAAGTATCATATTTTTTGATAGAACAGCCCCAATTCAAGAGTTTAAAAGTACTGCAACAAATTAATAATAAGATTATAAAGAATAGGAGAGTTCTACTGTTACTTCCATGAAAAAATATTGTAGTTTGAGGCTTTATAGTAGAATTTTAAGACCATAATTTCTGTAAAAATCATCTTACATGTATCACTCTGAAGATATTTTCATTTTAAAGAGTTAAAAAAATAGTATGACAATTTCTATTTATGGGCAGAGGAAAGTTATGACATTATAATGCTTCCATCTGAGCCAAAGAGTAACAGATGATCTGAAAGTCATAAATCTCTGAAAATCATAAATCTGTCTCCTTATAGATAATTGGCGTGTGTATGTGTGAAATCTTTATATTAAAACAGAGCCCTTTTCAAGGGACTCGCACCATTGGAATAACAAATAAGTAATATATAATAATGATATAATTGCATTTTAAAGAAACCTTTCTTTTCATTTAAAGTAGCAAAGCAAAGCAAAAACAAGTGAACAATAATGATAGAAAATATAGCAAAATTAATACCCAAGCTGTAATTGTGGAGATGTTCTGCGTTTGCATTTTTACAGGGACTTCAGTAGGACATGTATACAGATGCTTTGATCCTTGACTCAGCCATTTAATAGCTATGTTGCAACAGCCTACTTACTTAACTTCCCTAAGCCTCAATTTCCTCAACTTTTGAAGAGAATAATAAGGTTAATAAGACCTATTTGTTATCTGTAAAAATTATCTTGAAGTGATGTATGTAAGTCATCATAGTAATTCTATTGGGATTAAATGAATTAATCTGTGCACAGCACCTCCCCCTGGCTGTTGAAAACATGGCAGGTTTTGTATGCGTTTGATGAATACCATGGAAAACACATGAGTGTATGTACAAGGCAAGAAAGTTGCCTGTCTTACTCACCACTGTATCCTCAGTACTTAAAACATACATGATACATGGTATATATGCATAACTCTTAAATGGAAGTATGTCTGTTCTGTGCATAGAGGTTATGGAGGGATTTCTAAAATGTGTTGAATTAGTGTCTCCAATTATTGCATTGAGTATTGACGAGGAGAAAATTCAGGAGGGACTCCCATGTAGGGCTGCCAGATTTAGCAAATACAAATATAGAATACTGAGTTCAATTTTAATTTCAGATAAACAGTGATTTTTCTTTGGTTATCATTATTCCCCAATAATGCATGATACATACATACACTAAAAAATTTCTTGTTTATTTGAAATTGAAATTTAACCATGTGTCCCATATCTTATCTAGTAACCCTAGCATGAATATAAACAATATAAAAACTGGCAGTTGTTACATGTAATCTAACTATGATAATAAAAACAACACTTCACTTAGCACAACTCCTGTGCTCGCAACCCCTCCCCACAGCTTGTTGCAGTATAACCACAGTGGTCATGTTTACATTATTGTAAAATGCTAGATTTTTTTTTTCCCCGATTGATAGGATACTGTGATTTTATCTATCTAGAAGGAGTCACTCCCTCATCTCCAAACATAACAACCTTAGACTCAGCTCGGACATTTCAGGCTCCACCTTTCCTACTCTGCACCCAGATTTATTCTTACACCTCCTTAAACAATGATGTTTGTTTCTTTTAGAGCACTTATCTCATTTTGTAATTATGAATGAATTAATTCAATTATATGATTAGTATCCATCTCCTCTACTAGAGTATAAATTCTGTGATGCTTTGGCTTATAATTTTAAAATCATTCAGCATCAGGGGTAATATTTTAAATATATAATTTTTTTGTATTTTATCTTAAATGATGCTCAGCTTTAGGATAAAGATATCTTCTGATTGCTAGAATTTTCTGGAGTCTAATAGATACCCTCCCTACTCACCACCCCACCCTCGCCACTGCATTCTAACGTTTTTGTCCTCAGGAGGTCTGAGATGGAGAGTAGGAAACTGGAAGCCTTAGTGTCTGAGCTGAGAGTTTTAGGTTGACATGTTTGGAGGTGAGGGGTTGGTTCCTTCTAAATAGATGAAATTGCAAATACCCTACCATGGGAAAAAAAAATCTGGCATTTTCCAGAAACTTAGGGAGTCCTTTCTCTTTTTTATTTTCCATTTTAAGTTGTAACAAATACCACTCATCCTAATGTTTCTCTAAAGATTATACAAAATGTTTGCAAAGTATTTAGCAAAGTTCCTGAATGTAGCATAAAACAACAATAACTGAGCAGTTAAGTCAGTGTCACTCACAATTTAAAAGAGAATTTACTTTGACTCTGTTGCTCGTGGAAGGCTTTAGACAGAAGGCAAAACTTCAGCTAGGCTGGAATTGTATTTACATTAAAGTTTGGGGCAGTGCTTTGTAGTTTGAGGTTGCAAAGAGTGATTGCCAGACCAGCAGCATAAGCATCATTTAGGAAACTGTAAGAAATGTAAATGTCCATCCATACCCCAGACCTACTGAATCAGAAACTCTGGGATATGGCCCTGCAATCACCTTAAGGAGATACTGATAAACCTTAAAGACTGAATCATTACCTAAAGATAGTCATGAACCTGATAATATTATGATACACCTTAAAGACTGAATCACTGCCTAAATATAGTCATGCAGCTGATAATAATGTCTCCATCAATGGTAGACCACACACATGATGGGGGGTTCCTATAAGATTATGATAGAACTAAAAATGTCTACTACCTAGTGACATTATAGTCATCATGTCATAGTACAATTACTTTATTTTAATAATTTTAGTATAGCCAAAGTGTATAGTATGTACAAAGTCTACAGTGTATCGTAACATCCTAGGTCTTCACATTCACTCACCGCTCACTCAATGACTCACCCAGAGCAACTTCTAGTCCTACAAGCTCCATTCACGTTAAGTGCCCTACAAAGCTGTACCATTTTTATCTTTATACCATATTTGGGCTTTACCTTTTCTATGTTTAGACATGTTTACATGCCCAAATACTCACTATTGTGTTATAGTTATCTAAAGTGTTCAGTCCAGTAACATGCTAAACAGGTTTTTAGCCTAGTAACAATAGGCTATGCATTGTAGCCTAAAAGAGTAGTAGGCTTTATGATCTAGGTTTGTGTAAGTGCACTCTTTGAATTTTGCACAAGAACCAAACTGCCTGACAATGCATTTTCCAGAACACATCTCCGTCACTAAGTGACGTATGACTGCATAGGAATCCCCTTGGTGCTTCCTTGGTACTAATGCCAGGGTCTGGTTGAAGCTAGGTGACTTTAAAGTGAAGCCAAGTTTGAGAACCACTAATAGGAAATAGTTTCTGCTAAAATACATACAATTTACTTGAAACTATTCCATGAATTTGTATGGAGGCAATAGTAGAAGAAATTTTTGTTTTTTTAGATAGTAACGGCCAGTTGCTAGTGATCAAGTATTGATTGAGTAGATACAATTTGTCTTCTATAAGTGATAACTACAACTGTGTCACTATGTCATCTGCTGGGAGGAAGCACTTCACATATTTAACAGTTTCTACATGCTTAGCATTCATGTTACATGATTGGTTTTTTTTTTATATTTAAGTAAGACATTCTATCATTCTTATGTTTGGGAGACTTATTTTGATCTGTGGTATAATTGATTTCTTTTAAAAGCTATGCATTTTATAAGCAAGTCCTGCTGAGCTTAAAGAAAAATGCACAATGGATCAAAATTGCCTAGGTAATTTCTACCTTAGCTATAGTTTTACTCACAGTGTTTTAAAGATATACAAAAAATAAAAATAAAAAACAGACTTCTGATACTTTTTTTTTCTTCCCCATTTATTTATTTTATTGCATTTTAGGTTTTGGGGTACATGTGAAGAACATGCAAAATTGTTGCATAGGTACACATGTGGCAGTGTGATTTGCTGCCTTCCTCCCCATCACCTACACCTGGCATTTCTCCCCTTGCTATCTCTCCCCAGCTCCCCACCCCCCACCGTCCCTCCCCTATTTCCCCCCAACTGACTCCAGTGTGTAGTGCTCCCCTCCCTGTGTCCATGTGTTCTCATTGTTCAACACCCACCTATGAGTGAGAACATGCGGTGTTTGATCCTCTGATCTTCTGTCAGTTTGCTAAGAATGATGGTTTCCAGGTTCATCGATGTCCCTACAAAGGACCCAAACTCATCCTTTTTGATGGCTGCATAATATTCCATGGTGTATATGTGCCACATTTTCCCTATCCAGTCTATTGTCGATGGGCATTTGGGTTGGTTCCAGGTCTTTGCTATTGTAAACAGTGCTGCAATGAACATTCGTGTGCACGTGTCCTTATAGTAGAACGATTTGTAATCCTTTGGATATATACCCA
>NW_016107560.1:2824484-2834477 GCF_001604975.1 Cebus imitator
GGAGAACTACAAGCCACTGCTCAACGAAATAAGAGAGGACACAAACAGATGGAGAAACATTCCATGCTCATGGTTAGGAAGAATCAATATCGTGAAAATGGCCATACTGCCCAACGTAACTTCTGATACTTTTTAATTAAAAATAAGGAAGCTTTTAGTGGGGTACTTTCCCATATGATTAGGCAGCTTGGTGGCATTCATTTTAATGATATCTATGCTTAAAATAATAAAATCATGTATATACCTTTGATATAGGGAGAATATAGCAGCAGAAGTATTAAAAGCTAAAAAGTAGTCAGGCCGGTGTGATGGTGCATTCCTATAATCCCAGAACTTTGAGAGGCCAAGGTGGAAAGATTGCTTGAGCCCAGGAGTTTGAGACCAGCCTGTGCAAAATAGGGGGACCTTTTCTTAAAAAAAAAAAAAAAAAAAATCAATAAATGAGATAGGAAGATTGCTTGAGCCTGGGGGCGAGGTCAAGGCTGCAATGAACTGTGATTACACCACTACACCCCATCCAGGGTGACAGAGTAAGACTCTGCCTCAAAAAAATAAATAAATAAAAATAAAAAATGAAAGTCTATGGTCTACAATCGTGTTTTCATATATGTGTCCTCTTTTCTGACATCTCAGAAAACAACAGGAAAAATTATCTGTCTGTTCCTTTTCTGATAAGCTAGAAAGCAAAGCACGATTAACATTACAGGAATCTTCTTATAAAAATAGCCTCTGCTTCAAGAACCAGAGATGTTATAAGGATGTTTTAGGAACAGCTTTCTTCTCCCTCCTCTCCTATTCCTTCCCTTAACTTGGAGTATTGGCATGTGTGATAGATAGCTGGAGTGTAAAGTGCTTTCAGGAACTCTGCTTGATGTAGACTAATGTCACATAACCAATATGAATCCTGCTGTGAGTGAATTGTTTGTCTGCAAAGACTTCTTCCTTTGTGATTTCCATTTCATTTTGGATTTCTGCTTGTGTTTGTGTAAAGCAACTACTACCTCTATGATTGTTTGTACATCCCATGAAGTCAGCTGTGGTTGGGTTGAAAGTAATACAGTGCCATCCCACTACTTAATAAATATAAGCGTTTTTACAAATAGGACAAAGATATTTCTAGCCACAAAGTAGACATGCTTGGAAGTTATGCTGATGCAGCAACCACACACATAAAAAGCTTAGCTAATATGCATTTGATTCAAACTCATTAACTTTTACTGGACCTTCAGTAGATACAAATACTATATTGGGTTTTATCCAGTTTTCTCTCAAAAACAGATTCAAAGTGTGACAAGAACTTCATTAAGCAATTGATCCAGGAATTTCTTGGATAAAGCGGAGAGTTAATATCAAAATCATAACCATCACAGAACAACAGAGTTGAACAAGATAAGTTCATCCAAGCCGGCACAAAAGTAATGCCAGTACAAGATTCAGAAGCTTCAGCCTGGAGAAAGATGAGCAGAATGGATGGACTGGATTCTGTGTCAAGTGACCAGCCCTGGAGGCTAAGATTTTCGTGCACTCTGAGAAGAGTAACTTTGTTCATAATGTTCACAGAACTGGACTGCCTGCTTCAAATTCCTAACCTCAGACTTCTGAAAGCCAACAGCTAGGGTCCTATTCTTACATAAGACTGATATTCTGCTCCCTTTACACATCTTGAATCTTATTTCATATGCCCATCTCAAAAACATAAAGCAAAAATTGCTCACTTGGCACTCCAAGACACTCAGAAGCTAATAGTGAGTCAATGTGTTTATTGGGAGTAGCACATTATGAAACTTCACAAAGAAGAAGATGCACTATTTAGGATAAATGTAAAACAATTACCTCATAACAATTATATTTATGTATTAAGGTCAGTATATTAGCATAGGTTATTAAGTATAATATTAAAAATAGCATATGGCCATATATTAATCAGAAAACATTTTGTGAAGTTGAACTGGTAGGGTCTTAGTAAGACTGATATTTGTAAGAATAGAATGTTTTCTTCATGTTTGAGAAATTAGAGACAAACATATAGTATAATACATGAAACGGGGGTAAAAAGCATTTAGTATTTTGCTAGTCTCCTTTTCCACCTCTCTCTTGCCTTTTCGAGGGAGGGAAATCTAATCTGATCATTTAAACTTTAGAATATGGTTCTGGCCATCTTTAATTGCTGTGGCAGTAGATGGAGTGAAACAGGTCACTGTGTTAAAAGGCCATGGCCATAGTTGACCTCCTTTGGCTCCCCTCCTTGATATAGAAAGGAGGCCCTGGGTTGCTAGGACCTACCTGCTGTTTCTAGGGCCTCTCTTTTGCATGTTGAGTCGATGATGTTTGGTAGCTTAGCTTAGTTCAGTGGATTTCAGCTGTGGGTGGTATCAACTTGTGGGTGGTACCACTTTCCAAGTTGCTTTTTCTGATGGTCTCAAGTGTGAATTTCTAGATGTGGGATTTCTGGGTCAAAGACAAATGACTATCTAATTTCGGTAGATACTACTGCCAATTACTCCTCCATAGGGCTGCACCAATTTGTAATCCTCTGTATCAGAGTGCCTATTTTTCTCAGTGTCACCAACAAAATGTATAGTTAAGCTTTTGAACTGCCAAAATAAAAGGTAAAATATTATCTCTGAGAGTAATTTTAATTCATATTTCTTTATTTTTAGTCAAATTGAGAATCTACTTATATGCACTAGGACCATTCTCTGCATAGCCCCTCATTACTTGTCTTTTGTCAGGTTTTTTTCTGGTTATTTTGCTTTGTTTATATTTCTATTTATGGTTTTTAAAATGAACTTTCACAAAATAATGGTAACAAATAATTGTCCTGGCATTGTGTGAGAATCACATTATCTTGCGTGGATTTGACTTATTCCTAAGGCATTAAATAAGCACACAAAGTGAAGTTTAAAAAAAATCTGGCCAGGCATGGTGGCTCATGCCTGTAATCCCTGTACTTTAGGAGGCCAAGGCGGGAGGTCAGGAGTTCAAGACCAGTCTGGCCAACATGATAAAACCCTGTCTCTACTAAAAATACAAAAAATTATCCAGGTGTCATGGCAGGTGCCTGTAATCTCAGCTATTCAGGAGGCTGAGGCAGGAGAACTGCTTGAACCCAGGAGGCAGAGGTTGCAGTGAGGCAAGATCACTTCACTGGCAGAGGTTTCAGCAAGGCAAGATCGCGCCACTGCAGTCCAGCCTCGGCAACAAGAGTAAAACTCCATCTCAAAAAAAAAATTGCCTCACTCACCTTGAATTCTAGATATTTCATTGTACCTTTGTATTTTTTTCCTGGGGCATAATTACACATTTTAATTTTGTCAAATTCTAACTTTTTACTGCATGTATAGATAAAGCCATTTCCCTCATATGTAGTTTTATGCAATGAGAAATTAAAGAGAATCTCCAATTAATTTACTAAAATACAGTGAATAAAGTACTGAATTCTTTTTAGTATTTAAAATGAATGGGCTTTATTGCCTGCTCTTTAGCTGCCTTGATGCTCCTGAAAAGAACACATTGCGTTGAGAAGTATGTAAGCAGCTTGTTTATTGTGGCCGGAGGCGGGTGGGAGGAGAAAAGTTTAAGCTTATTAATATGTAGGAGATTTAGGCACAAATGCATTTATATATTTCCTTTACTATAAAATAGTGGGGTATTTTTGTGTGAGATTATTGCATTCCGAAGTTGTAATGGTAGTTAAATTGATGTCAAAAGAAACTTGACATTCTCAAGATAGATGAACAAGTTACAATGTAGTTGTTAGTACTTGCACTTGCAAGAATTAAACCAAAGCTTTGATTTTACCTTGACATTATTCTGTCTGAAGAATGCTAAAAAGATCCAGACTGAAACTCAGGTTATGAAAACACTGTTGCTTTGTTGCTATGTATAACTGCAGAACACCAAAAGCAAAACAGGCCTCAGAGTGGGAAGAAAGCATATTTTCAAACTACGCAAGATCATAATTATACTTCCTTACAGGGATTATCATCTGTATAGGGATAAATCATGCCCTATCGGCCAGTTTTTTCCCCCTCCTTTTAAAAATCTTATATTCAATGTGATCTTGAATTTAAAAAAATGCTATATTAATTCACAAAGATATTTACAGAACATTTTAGGAATATCAGGTATTGATTGAACTACCATTCCAATGGGCTCTGTCTATATATACAGTAGTAAGTCAGACAAAATTGAAATGTATTATTATGCCCCTTTAAACATATATGGACGTATTGAGAAATCCTGGTGAGGCAAAGAAGTTTTTATTTTTTAACTAGTTTTTGTTTTTATTAATATCTTAAACATAAATGAAATTCACAAAGATTATCAAGGAAATAATGCAATTATAAAATTATTCTGAATTTAAAAATAACCTGAAGCAATACTTTTGTTTGTTTCAATCAATTTAAGCTCCCATGAGCAGGTTGGATTTCATGCCATGTGGAATGTTGGGAGCAAAGGGGCCTGTTTCGTGAAAAACAGTATAGACATGACAGACTGGAGAGGGCATTAAGAAAAAATAATTTCTGTGTTGGATTTTGAGAACTAAAAGGGGTCCTACAGAAAGGAAATAGGGCGGGGGTCTAGTTCCCATGGAGTGAAAATTGAGGCAGTGTCAACTGCATAACCAGTTATTTCCAAAATTTCATCTAAAATACAATAAGAACAAGGCTCTGTCACCAAGAATTACAGCTTAAACTTTATGGCATCATCCTCAGGGTTATATGGAGAACATGAAGAATTTAACAACGCCAAAGGTCTGAGCAGAAATGGTCCAGGTAAGCACATTTGTTACTTCTCAGGAATTTTGGGAGACCTGTCTGCAGGCCATCTCTCAGGGGAGCCAGGCACTGAGCAGTAATGACCATTTCAAATCCCTACTGGAAAATATAATTGCTAACTATTGCTCTGTGAAACTGAGAGAAAAGAGGGGCTCCAGGATATAAAAAGATGATTATTATTATGATAAATGATACTGGCATTGGGGCAAATTTAGAGGGGGATAAAATAGATTATCAAGAAGTAGCAGTATTTCAAATAGCAGAACTGGCTTCTTTAGTTAGATCCTAATTTTCATTTCAAAAGCTCTCCAGGTTGTAAACACTTCGTAATAATTACAAGGAAAAGGTGGATAAAAGAGAACATCACACCATTTGGCATCTTTATTTCACAGGATTTATTTTATAGAAAATGGATATTTAAGGATATTTAGAGGAGTAAGTTCTGTGCAAGTGTTGATATTGAAGGATCCGTTATGCATATCCAGTATTATACTATTAGAACATTTTCATATAAAATGCATTTCAAAACGTGTTCAAAAATGTCTTTTACTTTAATCAGGAGAAAGGGACATCTGTTCCTCATGAACCTTTCTGCTAATGGGTGAAAAAGAAAAAGAAAGTCTACGTACAGTTCAGTTTTTATATGTTATGGTCCACTAAGTTAAAAAAAAAAAAAAAAGATTCTGACCATCTGTCACCAAATATATTTAAATTGGAAAGCCATATTATTTTTTTAATAGATTAGTGGTACTGTTGTAGATGGCAACTCTATCAGTTTGTTAAGAAATAATGTATTCCAAAAAACAATTATTATTTCATGTTGATTCTGAAGAATCATTATTCATTCTCATTTTGGTTTACAATTTCAAGAAAAACAGAGACTTGAGCTATTAATTCAGTAAGAACTTTTTTATAGGGGAGGGAAATTCCTTTCATTTGTTAATATATCAAAAATAAAAATTGTGTAAGGTTTGGATTCTTGTACAAGTAATGCTATTTTTTTGTTAATGATTTATGACCTGGATCAATTAATAGGATAAGAAAGCCCCAGCATTTTAGGATTTAGTCTTCTTCCTCAGTAATCTCATGTGGGTGGGGATGATGTATTTAAATCAAATTCAAGGTACTTCTACTGTTCAATTAATTTAACTCAATAAGCATGTTTTGCACTTATTCTGTGCAGTACACTATGCTGAAAATCAAATTGATTATATTCCAGCAATTGATTATAACAATAATTTGGAGACTACTGTACATTTTGAAAAATTAAGTTTGTCAGTGGACCAGTAAAATGGTCATCTGCCTGTCTTCTAGATGTATGTGTATTTAAATTTATTTTTAAAATAGTAAAAAATAAATTTATTGAGATCTTTTAAGCTTTTAATGAGATTTGATTTAGGAATTTGTTTATTCACGTAAGCATATATTTCTTCATTCAGTGTGGAGTCATTAAACATATACTATTTTTCAGAAACAGTGCCAGGCACTGAGAAATGTTTAAGTCTATTCTCCTAAACAGCTCATGATGTAGAAATAAAAAAAAAACACATAAAATCTCCATGAGAGCTACCCTCTTGTAATATTGGGGAATGAAGATTAAAAAGTGCTTCTTAGAAAAATGGACTTCTAAATGGAATCCTCAATGCATTTGGCAGGCCTCTATGCATCTGGCAGAGAAAGTGAGGTACTTGTAAGTTATATTGTTCTCTTTTAAGAAGCTTTTAAATGTGAACCATACTTAGGCCTATCACTTTCTTCTGGTGACCCTTCAGGCTTAATATGTCTGCTTGTACCACATGATCTCATTACTTTTCACACAGATGTTTGAACTGGTATTGGATGACTGAACCAAAAGCATCCGTCACCTGGGCAGCAGTCCAGATAGTGCTGAATATCACCTTGCCAAACAATCAGAATCCATCTCTTTAGATAATTAATTAATTAATTAATCCACAACTTCATTTTGTTTCAAGATGGGCAGGTCTGTTTAAATCTACCTCAAGGTCCAAGAAAGCTGTGAGGCCGAAGAAAGAGGCTGACAAATCCAGTTTCTTAGAAGCATTTAATTGGAATTTATGAACAGAAGCCACATGTATGTTTCACATGGCAGTGAGACAAGGTGGTGGATCCCTGTACCATCATGGTCCAGAGTCAGGGCTTGTTACCCTAGGTAAACGAGTGGTTCAGATGGGATTTGTAGAATAATTGAAGTATGATAACATCAATGTTGTTTGACTTAAGGGAATGATATATGGTTAGTCCTGCTCTTACACAAGGAACAACAGATAAACTGGAAATCTTAGAGATCTTTCCAGAGGTAATCAGTTAAACCAACATGGCAGATTAGCTTCCAAGATGGAATTGCTTTAGCTTCCACACATTTATACTTTCAATAACTGATAATTAATCATAGATGCTAACTTCTAGCATATGGAGATAACTATGACGGACATACATGGCATCTTTCAGAAACCTGCAATCACATCAGGTGACTAAAACAAGCAACTGACTTCATGAGAAATATATACTGTTGTGAATCAATTATTAAGCATATCCCTCTATAATACTATAGTATTATAATTCTACATATATATCCCTCTAAATAGTATCCTGTAGGATAGGACTGATACCTTAATGCATTAATCTGGATTTAGATGTCCATGAGATGGGTACCCCGTGATGAATTCTGGTAGAAATAGTTTCAAATCCAAGGTTAAGAAAACAGTAATCAGGTGATAGATCAGGCATTCTATCTTAGGAATCTCGTGTGGAGACAAGGGGTATGGGAACTGTTACAATCTGAAGAAAGAAAGTAGTTTATCTTTGTTCCAGGTGCAGCATAGCAACAGGATTGTGGAGGAGTAGATAAGACATGATTCTGAAATGGTAAGGAGTGCCTTTTAAAGAAGAGCCATGAGTAGCATCTTGGAGCTTGGGTTTATCCAGAAGATCCTGAGGAGCAGTTAAGCATTTTAGAAAAAGGAGTCCTTGAATCAGATTTTCATTTTTTAAATAGTACTTGGGTTGCAGCACAGGGTATACATTGAACAGATAATCAGTTACAAGTGTAGTAGTCTGCCAGTAATTTATGGAATAATTAATGAGGCCTGAACTAGGGTATATGTACATAAATTCCAATGATATGTAGGTGATAGAACCATTGGTTATTGATGAAATATGGCTTAAGGATGAGAAAGAAAAGCTAAAGATCATGACTAGAATTCAAGATTGAGCAATTTGGTAAATTCTTACTAAGAATTACAAAAAAACAAATGGGAAGAGATGTTCGGTTTAGACTGTACTGGGTATGTTTGAAGATTTTCAGTGAAGCTATAGAAAGTTGTTTATAAAGAAAAGGATCTCTGAAAGGAGATCAGGCCTTAGAATAGCTCTTTGGAAGTATATAGTTAATTTAAGCTATGGATGAGATCACATCACTAAAACAAAAGAAAATTGTAATGTTGAAGCAGACATGGAACAAGAACCTGAACGTCACCAAATCATGAACAGAATAACAAGAGCCTAACAAATAGCAGCAGTAAAGAAGAGGAAGGTAATAAAATAGGAGAGCATGTTGTCCTAGAAATTGAGAGAATATACTGAAGAAACAGGTGGTCAAAAGTGGTCAAAAGCCACTAAGAGGTCAAGTAAGATATAGGAAATTCTAGTGGATTTAGTCTTGAAAAGCCATTCGTGGGAGCCATTTCATATTCTTCAGAGTAGTGGATGGGTATGTGTTTGGAAGCTGGAAAATACAAGGGTGGTGGGGCTGTGAAGTATAAATGTATTTCCAGGGATATTTTACTTTTAAATATTAAAATAGGGTTACAGAGGTATATTAAGGTATATGCTCCCCACCTTTTATGTGGTAGGCTTGATTAGGTTTTCTTGTGTATGGGCAGGGAGAGGGAGAAACTGAAGATTCACAAGAAGAGTGCTAATTTTAGATTGGAGAAGGGGCAGTTCTTACAGGTACATAGAGAAAAGGAGGCAAGTATGTGGTGGACTTCTGTTTTCTCTGTGCAGAGGAAGCATAGCCAAATGCTGAAACTGTAAAGAGGGATAGTCAGGATCACATCTCTTAGCAGAGAAAAAAAAGTTTGAACAATAAATAGGGGAGACAATAGTAATTAGATGGCTGGGGAGAGAGCTGTTGAAGCTAGGAACAGTGAATTGCTGGCATTAATCTGTATGGTTGTGTGATTTTTCTGGCAAGAACAGATGCTTGAGTTGATTCAAGTTCTTGATGTTTCTGGCTTAGAGCAACGGAAGGTAATGGGGTAATGAAGCTGGATTTTGAAGACAGTAGTCTGAAAAGATGGGTCACACAACTCTAACAAGATAGGTAATGAAGAGAAGCAGGAAAGTTTTTCATGGGTTCAGAAAACTAGAAGAAATTAGGTTTAAGTTTTAGGAATCTGAAAAAAAGATACAGTGGAAAAGACTATGTGAGAGTCACATTATAATCAGAGTGGGATCAATGAATTTAGTTTCTCAGAGATAAAGCACTTCTGGATTTTGGCCAGGTTTTGCTGTGGCAATATGAGTGGGTAGTCAGTGCAGACTAGAGATTAAGTTCATTAGAAGTGAGGAGATAAAAAATGCAAGAAGGAAAACGATGAGATTAGACATTCTCAGGGACACCATAGTCATTCAGTATTATTGCAGCTACTAGCATGAAAAGACAGACCATTTTTCTGGTCTGTAAATCTTCATTAGGAAGAGCCAAGGCCCTTTTGGACAACTGAAAGGCAAGGGCTTCTAGGGATGAGCTGTTTTTATAAGAAGGTGGATAACTAAGGGCCGGGGATATCACTGGCAGAGAACAGGTCTTACTTCATTACTCT
Source organism: Cebus imitator (assembly GCF_001604975.1). Classification (NCBI taxonomy): domain Eukaryota; kingdom Metazoa; phylum Chordata; class Mammalia; order Primates; family Cebidae; genus Cebus; species Cebus imitator. The sequence continues at coordinate 2,834,113 of NW_016107560.1, forward strand.
GAAACTAGTGGGCTACAGGAATTTTTGTTCTGAAGCTGTGGAGACTGGGTTCAATTAAGACACAGTGGTGAAACAAGTATTTGGTGAAGACAGAACAAAAGAGTTTTTTATTTTTTATTTTTATTTTTATTTTTTTTTTCCCATTTATTTATTTTATTGTATTTTAGGTTTTGGGGTACATGTGAAGAACATGCAAAATTGCTGCATAGGAACACACGTGGCAGTGTGATTTGCTGCCTTCCTCCGCATCACCTACATCTGGCATTTCTCCCCCTGCTATCCCCCCCCCCCCCCCCCCTCCTCCGCATCACCTACATCTGGCATTTCTCCCCCTGCTATCCCCCCCCAGCTCCCCACCCCCCACC
>NW_016107560.1:2840787-2939150 GCF_001604975.1 Cebus imitator
CCAGCCGAGCCTGATCGCCTGGCTCCCTGCCTCAGAGCCTTTTTTAAGTTGGTGTTCCAGTCGCCTGTTGAAGAGGTGCCGGGGTCTGTTTGTTTTCCCCTGCAGTCACTCACTGCGCTGGCTTAAACAGCGGCACTGAGGTTTGTGGCGCTTTTTTTTTTCGCCCTGGAATCTACTGTCCTGGTTCTCTGCTCAGTCCCCTTTTTGAACCAGTGTATGGGCGACTTCCCGTGGCTCCAATCGCTAGCCTAAAGGGCCCCCGGACCAGTGTATTTTGTACGGAGAACCGCGGCTCCGGGGCGCCGACAAAGCAGCCGCGCAGGGCAAAGCAGCGGCGCTGGCCGGCACAGCTGCACTGGCTGAAACAGCCGCGCTGGCGACCGTGGAGCACCTCTGCCCGGGAATTTCCTAGTTTGTGGGCAATAAAAACATGGTGTCCACTCACCCTCTGCGCTTTCACTGGGAGCTGCAATCCTGAGCTGTTCCTAAACGGCCATCTTGGATCAAAAATCCAAAAGAGTTTTTTAAATCATGACATGAAACTTAAAATTGGAGAATAAAGGAACTAATTTGTTCAGAGAAGGGGAAAGGGAAAATAATGTGTATAATGATGAAGAAAAAAGAGAACACAGAGCATGAGAAATGTTTATCTCTTGCTGCTGACCGACAGTAACAGTGTATGTAGGCAGCTTGGTGTATTACGTTGGTCAGACAGTTGCCAAAAAATTCTGTACAGCTATTACCAAGGATTACAGGGCACTCCGTCTTCACAAGAGTTGCCTTTGGCTGGGGATGACCACTCCTCTCAGGTGAGGAAGGTAACTGCAGCTCTCCGAAAAGATTGATGTGTAAGTAAGAGGTACACCTGGTCGGTATGCACTGACCTCAGAAGGCAGAGCTTGTGTTTTAGAGTCCCGTGTCTGATAAGGATGATGGTGCGCTGCCCGGGGACAGATACAGAGTGCTACCTTCTGACAAGGTAGCATCTCTAGTCTGCACTGACTACCCACTCATATTGCCACAGCAAAACCTGGCCAAAATCCAAAACTGCTTTATCTCTGAGAAACTAAATTCATTGATGAACTCTGTGGCTGTGAGCTACTTAACCATTTTCATGTGGTCTCACTCTTATATCTTCAGATATGCATAAAATGTAGAATCTGGGTAAAAATAATTTTTTTCTGACCATTCACAAGTTTACATATGATACTGTGATATTGTGCTGGCCTAGAGCCAGAACCAGAGCAAAACTATTTTATAAAATGCAAAACTGTTTTTAGATAAGTTGAAATGGCTGCCCCATTCTCCTCACAATAACTACTGTCATTGGCCTCTGTAAATAGAACTGCTAGTTTGTTCTTCAAAACTATGTAAAGCTGCTTACCTTTTCTTATCAGTAACTGCCAGAATTGCTAGCCTTTGCTTACCAGCAATTGCCAGACTAAGCAGCCCAAGCTAGTTCCATCCTGGCTCCTGTGACTTGTAATAAGTAACTAAGGTCTGTGATTTCCACCTTAACCAGATAATGTGTAAACAAATGTTTATTTTGACTTCTGTAAACCACTTAAGTAACAAACGGAATGACAAAAGTCCCCTGGCCCTTGGAATGTCCGGAGACCCCCACCCTCATCTCTGCCCAGGAGGTAATTTACAGAATCTACTAGCCCTCGGAATGTCTGAAGCCTTTTCATCCCCATCCCCGCCCCTCACCCCCACTCCCAAGGTGGTTTTTTGGGTATAAAAAATCGTGGCACCCTCCTTTTGCCACCACAGGTTGGAGAGACGTGAGTCCTCTGTGGTCGCCGGCATAATAAATGACCCTGCAACCTGGCATACTTTTGTCTTGTGATAACTTTCTACGCTCCAGTCAAATACAACAATACTTTCATAGGAATTTGACTATGAGACAAGGGTGTGTCAGTTTATTCAATCCCCATGTGATGCTTAGTCAGATATCAGGGCCACTAAATAAAATTTGATGCTAAATACTGTAACTAAACCTATTTAGTGACATGCAAGGGAACTAAAACACGTGAGCAGTGAGAGTTGGTAGAAGAGTCTCCAAATTTTCAGTGGGGTCTGTAGGAAACCCTTTATCTTGTCCAATCCCACTCCAGTTACTGGCTTTTTCTCTTTGTTTCCAGACTCACTGGAATTCCAGGCCGTCTCTGAACCATAATAGCAAAAGCCTCCAAGACGGTTTGAGACTCTGCTGTTAGCAAGTAATTGTTAATCAAATAGTGCCTCTCCAAAATACTCACTCCTCCTCTGCTATCGCGTCTGTTCCTTTTGTTCTTATTCCTCAATATTTTCTACTACCTGGAAATGGGTTATGCCTGCTAGATGACCTGAATTGTATTTGAGTTCCATTTAGAAGGCAGCTAGAAAGGTTTATATTTTTCAGCATGATTTTCAGCCACAAATTCACAATAATTCTAACCAGAGGCAATTTTTAAGGGAGGAGGGTTGCAGATAAGGCAGAACCAACTTTCTTTCTCTCTTCTTCTTTTTAATCTTTAGCATTTGAAAGATTATTACATTCTTTTAAGTATAAGAACTGCTGGACTAAAGTGGCAATTCATCTTTTTGTTTCAACTTCACTACAGATCTTTTTTATTGTTTTGTAAACATCTGGCTTTTAATAATCATATATAATGATTTTATATAAGATCTAAGTAGTAAGTAAGAGCATTTCTTCATTGAAATGTATTGAGTTAAATGTAAATTTGATGTCTTCAAATGGTATTTATAAATTGAATAATCTTTTATCAGTTATTATAAATGCTAATAAGAATCTGTTCTATAAATAACTTGAAATTTAGGAGGAACAATGAATTATCTTTTCTTAAGAACATAGCAATTATCTGCTAATTTCAAAAATTTTGTTTCAGCTATAAGAAAAAGTAGTTTTGGCTATGTCCTTCCTTTTACTTAGCAAAACTTAATTATCTCCTCATCATTGAGTTTAGGTGTGGTCCAACATTAAATAGTACATTTTGGCTAAATGAAAATAGAAGAGAAAAATTAATCTTTTCAAAGCAATTATTCAAGTAAAACAATTTATAATTTCACTAGGGTTGTAGTTAGCTATTTTCAGAACCCCTGTTGAAATCAGCTTATAATATGCACATTTGTATTTGCCTGATTAAGAATTAGACCACTAAAATAGCATAAAATTAACCAAGTATGTACTTCCTCAAACGCCATTAAAAAATTGTTCTGTGGTTGCATATTTTTTCTTGTTTATAAAAAGATTAAAACATTTAAAATGTAAAATGTAAAAATATAAGTATATTATTTTACTAATTTCAACAATTTTAAAAATAATTTTTACAAAGATTTTTATAAAGCCTGTTTGTATTTAAATGAACTTCATACATTTTCTTTCTCTTTTCATCTTTCATTGGCAATGTTATACTACTTGTCCCTTTTTCTGAGCTTTGTATTTATAGCAATGGCATATCTGTTTCTTTCCTCACATGGTAGAGGAAAAACTTCCATATTCAACCATAGAATTTTTGCTCAAAATAATTTTAATATTACATATTCATATGTAAATGCGTACTCAAAAATTATACCTGTATCCAAAAAGACTACTATTAAAATCTTGTGAGTTTTTTAATTACTTGAAAAAAAATTAAAAACACTCAAGAATCATACATGTCACTATTTAATGAATATATAAATAATAAAAGGGATAATCTCTACCTCCTCCCAGCCAATCCCCCTCACAACTACCCATACTACCAGAGTAAACATAGTTAAAAGTTGGGAGTGGGTCAGAGACTAAAACTTTTATTGGAACCAATTACATTCTGAGCATGTAAATAATAATTGAGGTTGTGCTTGTGCTGTCATGTTTATAGTCCATAAATGAATGGGTAAACCTAATTTAGATTCCAATATTTTTATACTTTCTGTAGTGAATATGTTAAAAAGTCCAAAATATATACATAGGAAAAATAGGCAGATGGAGCCTAGTGCTGGGGGAGTCATACCAATTAGCCTTCAACCTGTAGCATTTATTTTAATCTTTATTTTTTTCCCCCTTCTCTTATGTCACCTGACCCTTGAATTTTTTTTAACTCCAAACTCCCATCTGTTCTACTCTGCAGCTCTTTCAGTTCGACACCCTCATTTACTGGCGATAAACTCTTTTCTTGTATTATCTTCCCCACTTGGCCTTGCCTAGGTGTTGATGACAGAATGGCTGCCACTCAGCCCAGCCACGTTAATTTTCTAACAGTTCTCACCCGCAGTCTTCTTTAAGGGACTTCTTCCACATAACAAACCTCACATTCTGACTCCCACTTTTGGACCCAGGGAGTTGGCGCTTGTCTCTAGGTGACCTCTCTATTGAACAGTACCTTATGACGTCTTTCAAGGCTCTCCCTAAAGTGGAAGATGCTAATCCTCTGGATAACCAGATCCTATTTTGCATAAAGCTAAACTGGAGAAATGGGGTGATAATATTATAGATGAGAAAGCAGAAAAAAATGTACATTCCAAAATGGCCGAGAGGTATAAAGAGTTCCAGAGTCAAGTTCATCAGGCTGCCACTTGCTGAAGGATGGCAAGGTGACCTAGTTGTCAGACTTCCGAGTTCTTGTGAGAGACTTCTTAGCAGTCAGACTTCAGGCTTCCAGTGCTGTTAGATCACCCTAGCTCAAGGCACTTTATTGTTCTTCAATTCTGACATGATTGTTCAATCTTTCGAGGATTCTTGTAAGAAGTAGCTGAAATATTCCTGTCTATGATCTTCCACTAGACTAGCACTACTTAATGTAACCTAGATGAGTCTCTCCATGGAAACAAAAAACAAAAAAAATTTAGTACTCCTAACTCTCACTTGGTAGTTGGTCCCTTTAATTTGGTCTCTGGATAACCTGCATAGAGCATCTATATAAATAACTACCATTTGACATGATATGGCCTATACCTCCATCCTACTTGTATCTTTTTAAGTATCTAATCAAGGGAAAAAAAACCCAGATCAATAATAGTTCATATTATATATAATAAAGTTACAGCATACTATATTGTATCAATGGAACCTGAAATGTGATTTAAAATCATTAATCTAAATTCTTAAATATTCTATGTTGCAGAGAAACAGCATATGCAAGAGAAAGGTTGAAAAGTGCTCTTTTCTGCAGGTTTGTGGTTCAGTATTATTACTTCTGAATTTTAGTTTTATCTAAAAGGCGTGGGGATAAAAAGGTTAATGACATATTATAAAGATCTCAACTAATAGAAAATGTGAAGTCAAATTTGCCTGTCAGATGAGAAATCTGCAATCTCTAGCTGTAAAAGGATTTCAGATTCTGAGTAATCTGTCTAAACAATTGTAATTATTGAAAGTGAAAATCATTTTTCTAGTGTTAAGTTTAAAGTTGGGTAACCAAAAAATGATTATTATTTAGCATATATACATTACTGCCATTTTAAGAGATATATTATACCACAGGAAACTGTTTTACAAGCATATATCTCACTGCTTGTTAGATATTTCTTTTCTTTGTTTTTGCTGGATTTAAAAACTGTTTAGTCTTTGTATTTCTTCCTACAAATTCTTATATATATATATATTTTTTTTAATTGCAATTTAGGTTCTGGGGTACATGTGCAAAACAGAACATGCAGGATTGTTGCATAGGTACATACATGGCAATGTGGTTTGCTGCCTCCATCCCCCCATTATCTATATCTGGCATTTCTCCCCATGTTATCCCTCCCCAACCTCCCTACCCACCACTGTCCTTTCCCTGTTGCCCCCAACAGACCCCAATGTGTGACGTTCTACTCTCTGTGTCCATGAATTCTCATTGTTCAACACCCACCTATGAGTGAGAACATGAGGTGTTTGATTTTCTGTTCTTGTGTCAGTTTGCTGAGAGTGATGGTTTCCAGGTTCATCCATGTCCCTACAAAGGACACGAACTCGTCATTTTTGATGGCTGTATAGTATTCCATGGTGTATATGTGCCACATGTTCCCTGTCCAGCCTATCATCGATGGGCATTTGGGTTGGTTCCAGTTCTTTGCTATTGTAAGCAGTGCTGCAATGAACATTTGTGTGCATGTGTCCTTATAGTAGAACGATTTATAATCCTTTGGATATATACCCAGTAATGGGATTACTGGGTCAAATAGAATTTCTATTTCTAGGTCCTTGAGGAATCGTGACACTGTCTTCCACAATTGTTGCACTAATTTACACTCCCACCAACAGTCAAAAAGTGTTCCTATTTCTCCACATGCTCTCCAGCATCTGTTGTCTCCAGATTTTTTAATGATTGCCATTCTAATTGGTCTGAGATGGTATCTCAATGTAGTTTTGATTTGCATTTCTCTCATAACAAGTGATGATGAGCATTTTTTCATATGTTTGTTGGCCGCATATATGCCTTCTTTTGAAAAGTGTATGTTCATGTCCTTTGCCCACTTTTGAATGAGTTTGTTTGTTTTTTTCTTTTAAATCTGTTTTAGTTCTTTGTAGATTCTGGATATCAGCCCTTTGTCAGATGGGTAGATTGCAAAATCTTTTTGCCATTCTGTTGGATACAGGTTAACTCTAATAGTTGTTTCTTTTGCTGTACAGAAGTTCTAGAGTTTAATTAAATCCCATTTGTCTATCTTGGCTTTTGTCGCCAATGCTTTTGGTGTTTTAGTCATGAAATCCTTGCCTGTGCCTATGTCCTGAATAGTTTTCCCTAGGCTTTCTTCTAGGGTTTTTATGGTGTTAGGTCTTATGTTTAAGTCTTTAATCCATCTGGAGTTAATTTTACTGTAAGCTGTCAGGAAGAGGTCCAGTTTCTGCTTTCTGCACATAGCTAGCCAGTTTTCCCAACACCATTTATTAAACAGGGAATCCTTTCCCCATTCTTGTTTTTGTCAATGATCAGGTGGTTGTAGATGTGTGACGTTTATTCTGAGGCCTCTGTTCTGTTCCATTGGTCTATATCTCTGTTTCGGTACCAGTACCATGCTGTTTTGATTACTGTAGCCTTGTAGCATAGTTTGAAGTCAGGTAGTGTGATGTCTCCAGCTTTGTTCTTTTTGTTTATAATTGTCTTGGCTACGTGGGCTCTCTTTTGGTTCCACATGAAGTTTAAGGTGGTTTTTTCCAATTCTGCAAAGAGGGTCATAGGTAGCTTGATGGGGATAGCATTGAATCTATAAATAACTTTGGGCAGTATGGCCATTTTCACAATATTGATTCTTCCTACCCATGAGCATGGAATGTTTTCTCATCTGTTTGTGTCCTCCCTTATTTCCTTGATCAGTGGTTTGTAGTTCTGCTTGAAGAGGTCCTTCACATCCTTTGTTAACTGTATTTCTAGGTATTTTATTCTCTTTGTAGCAATTGTGAATGGCAGTTTGTTCTTGATTTGGCTATCTTTTAGTCTGTTATTGTGTAGGAATGCTTGTGTTTTCTGCACATTAATTTTGTATCTTGAGACTTTGCTGAAGTTGCTATCAGTTTAAGGAGATTCAGGGCTGAGACGATGGGGTCTTCTAAATGCACAACCATGTTGTCTGCAAATAGAGACAATTTGACGTCCTCTTTTCCTAATTGAATACGCTTTATTTCTTTTTCTTGCCTGATTGCTCTGGCTAGAACTTCTAATACTATATTGAATAGGACTGGTGAGAGAGGGCATCCTTATCTGGTAAAAGATTTCAAAGGGAATGCTTCCAGTTTTTGCCCATTCAGTATGATACTGGCTGCGGGTTTGTCATAAACAGCTTTTATTATTTTGAGATACATTCCATCGATACCTAGTTTATTGAGAAATTTTTAGCATAAATGGCTGTTGAATTTTGTGGAAGGCCTTCTCTACATCTATTGATATGATCATGTGGTTTTTGTTTTCGGTTCTGTTTACATGGCGGATTATGTTTATAGACTTGCATATGTTGAACCAGCCTTGCATCCCTGGGATGAAGCCTACTTGATGGTGATAAATAAGTTTTTTGATGTACTGTTGCAATCAGTTTACCAGTATTTTATTGAAGATTTTACATCTATGTTCATCATGGATATTGGCCTGATGTTTTCTTTTTTAGTGAGTCTCTGCCAGGTTTTGGTATCAGGATGTTGGTCTCATAAAATGATTTGGGAAGGAGTCCCTCTTTTTTGGATTGCTTGGAATAGTTTCAGATGGAATAGTACCAGCTCCTCTTTGTATGTCTGGTAGAATTCAGCTGTGAACCCATCTGGACCTGGGCTTTTTTTGGTTGGTAGGCTATTAATTGCTGCCTCAACTTCAGCCCTTGTTATTGGTCTATTCAGGGTTTCAATTTCCTCCTGGTTTAGGCTTGGGAGGGTGCCAGTGTCCAGGAATGTATCCATTTCTTCTAGGTTTACTGGTTTATGTGCATAGAGTTATTTGTAGTAATATCTGATGATGGTTTGTATTTCTGTGGAATTGGTGATGATATCCCCTTTATCATTTTTTTATTGCATCTATTTAATTCTTCTCTCTTTTCTTTTTTATTAATCTGGCTAGCGGTCTATGTTGTTGATCTTTTTGATAAACGAGCTCCTGGATTTATTGATTTTTTAAAGGGGATTATGCGTCTCTATCTCCTTCAGTTCTGTTCTGATCTTAGTTATTTTTTGTCTTCTGCTAACTTTTGAGTGTTTTTTGATCTTGCTCCTCTAGCTCTTTCAATTTTGACAACAGGGTGTTGATTTTAGATCTTTCCTTGCTTCTTATGTGGGCATTTATTGCTATAGATTTCCCTCTAGACACTGCTTTAAATGTGTCCCAGAGATTCTGGTACATTGTGTCTTCATTCTCATTGATTTCAAAGAACATCTTTATTTCTGCCTTCATTTCATTAGTTATCCAGTCAACATTCAAGAGCCAGTTGTTCAGTTTCCCAGAAGTTGTGTGATTCTGAGTTAGTTTCTTAATACTGAGTTCTAATTTGATTACACTGTGGTCTGAGAGACTGTTACGGTTTCCATTATTTTGAATTGCTGGCGAGTGATTTACCTCCAATTATGTGGTCAATTTCAGAGTAGGTGCAATGTGGTGCTGAGAAGAATGTATATTCTGTGGATTTGGGGTGGAGAGTTCTGTATATGTCTATTAGATTTGCTTGGTCCAGATCTGAGTTCAAGTCCTGGATATCCTTGTTAATTTTTTGTCTTGTTGATCTGTCTAACGTTGACAGTGGAGTGTTAAAGTCTCCCATTGTTATTGTGTGGGATCTAAGTCTCTTTGTAGGTCGTTAAGAACTTGCTTTATGTATCTGGGTGCTCCTGTATTGGGTGTGTATATATTTAGGATCCTTAGCTCTTCTTGTTACATTGATCCTTTTACCATTATATAATTCCCCTCTTTGTCTCTTTTGATTTTTGGTGGTTTAAAGTCTATTTTATCAGAGACTATGATTACAACTCCTGCTTTTTTTTTTTCTCTCTCCATTTGCTTGATAAATCTTCCTCCATCCCTTTATTTTGAGCCTATGTGTGTCCTTGCACATGAGATGGGTTTCCTCAATACAGCACATGGACGGGTATTGACTTTTTTCCAATTTGTCAGTCTGTGTCTTTTGATTGGCACAGTTAGCCCATTTACATTTAAGGTTAATATTGTTATGTATGAATTTGATCCTGCCATTTTGATGCTAGCTGGTTGTTTTGCCTGTTAGTTGACACAGTTTCTTCATTGTGTTGATGCTGTTTACTATTTGGTACATTTTTGGAGTAGCTGGTACTGGCTGTTCCTATGTGTAGTGCTTCTTTGAGGAGCTCTTGTAAGGCAGGCCTGGTAGTGACGAAATCTCTCAGCAATTGCTTGTTTGTAAAGGATTTTATTTCTCCTTCACTTATAAAGCTTAGTTTGGCTGGATATGAAATTCTAGGTTGAAAGTTGTTTTCTTTAAGGATGTTGAATATTGGCCCCCACTCTCTTCTGGCTTGTAGGGTTTCTGCCCAGAGATCTGCTGTGAGTCTGATGGGCTTCCTTTTGTGGGTAACCCAACATTTCTTTCTGGCTGCCATTAGCATTTTTTCCTTCATTTCAACCCTGGTGAATGTGACAATTACGTGCCTTGGGTTTGCTTTTCTTGAGGAATATCTTTGTGGTGTTCTCTGTATTTCCTGGACTTGAATATTGGCCTGCCTTGCTAGGTTGAGAAAGTTCTCCTGGATAATATCCTGAAGAGTGTTTTCCAGCTTGGATTCATTCTCAGTCCCATTTAGGTACAGCTATCAAACATAGATTAGGTTTTTTTTAAATAATCCCATATTTCTTGGAGGCTTTGTTCTTTTTACTCTTTTTTCTCTAATTGAGTTGATCTTCAATCTCTGATATCCTTTCTTCTGCTTGGTCAATTCGGCTATTGAAACTTGTGTATGCCTTTGCGAAGTTCTCACATTGTGTTTTTCAGCTCCCTCAAGTCATTTATATTCTTCTCTATTCTCATTAGCATTTTGTCAGATCTTTTTTCAAGGTTCTTAGTTTCTTTGCATTCCGTTAGAACATGTTCTTTTAGCTCTGAGAAGTTTTTTATTACCCACCTTCTGAAGCCTGTTTCTGCCAGTTCATCAACTCATTCTCCATCCAGCTTTGATCCCTTGCTGGTAAGGAGCTGTGATCCCTTGGAGAAGGAGAAATGTTCTGGTTTTTGGTGTTTTCATCCTTTTTGCACTGGTTGCTTCCCATCTTTGTAAATTTATCTACCTGTGGTCTTTTTAGTTGGTGACTTTTAGATGGGGTCTTTGAGTGAATGTCCTTTTTGTTGATGTTGAAGTTATATCTTTCTGTTTTTTTAGTTTTCATTCTAACAGTCAGGCCCCTCTGCTGTAGGATCTCTGGAGGTCCACTTCAGATCCTCCTTGCCTGGGGATCACCTGCAGTGGCTGCAGAATAGTAAGGGTTGCTGCCAGTTTCTTCTCCTTTTATTTTTGTCCCAGGATACACACCAGATATCAGCCTGAGCTCTCTTTTATGAGGTGTCTTTTTGGATATATGGCGGTTGGGAAGCTGTTTGAGGAGACAGTCTGTCCCTTATAGGAGTTCAGTTGCTGTGCTGGGAGCTCTGTTGGTCCATTCAAATCTGCTGGGCTGGTAAGTTTAAGTCTGCTGCAGTGGAACTTGTAACTGCCTTTTTCCCAGGTGCTCTGTCCTAGGAAGGTGGGGATTTATTTTCCTAATATGCTGCTGCCTCTCTTCAGAAATGCCCTGCCCAGCAAGGAGGTAGCCTAGTCACAGTCTGCCAACAGAGGCATTGCTGAGCTGCTGTGGGCTCTCTCCTGCTGTGGTGTGAACTTCCTTGCAGTTTTGTTTTCAGAGGTATAGTAATGGTAGTTTGCCTTGGTACTGGTGGACTGCCTCACTAGTGGTGGACTGCCTCAGTAATGGTGGATGTCCTTCCCCTCACAGAGCTGGACCATCCTGGATCCAGCTGTGCTTGCTGCAAAACTCTCAATCTAGTGCATTTCAGATTGCTGGTCTTTATGGGGGTGGGACCTGCTGAGCCAGATCACCTGGATCCATGTTTAAGCCCCCTTTTTTATAGTAGAGTGGGTGGCTCTGTCTCCCAGGCATTGCAGGCACCAGTTGAAACAGCCACCCAGATTTGTGTGAGTTTTTGTGTGGAGACCTGCTGTGCTGGCTGAAACAACCGTTCTGGAAACTCGTGGTGCTTTTTATCCCAGGAATCTCCTGGTCCGTGGGCAGTAAAAATTCATATGGAAATGTGGTGATCACTCACCCTCTGCATTGTTCTTGCTGGGAACTGCACTCCAGAGCTGTTCCTTTTCGGCCATCTTGGATCCATACTCCTCTTCTCACATATTCTAAGCATGGAATTCAAAAGGAAAGCGACTGGTAATTTTTTGTTTTATTTTCAGATATATATATAGATCAATCAATGGAGTGATTTATTGATTTGGGCTCACTTCAACCTCTGCCTCCCAGGCTCAAGTGATTCTCCTGCCTCAGCCTCTCAAGAGGCTGGAGCTAGTTGTTTATTTATTTATTTATTTATTTTATGATTAAAATGCATAATGTGAGCTTTGCCCTTTTAACAAATTTTTAAGCCTAGTCTACAGTATTGTTAATTAAAGGCACATTGTTATATAGAAGACCTATGGAATTTTTTTGTTTTGCATGACTAAATTTATATACCCATTGAACAGCAATTCCTTATTATTCATTCCCTCTAGTCCTTGGCAATTGCCATTCTACTTTCTACTTCTATGATTTTGACTACCTTGGATAACTCATATAAGTGGACTTACACAGTATGTGTCTTTCTATGATAGGCTAATTCCACTTAAAATAATGCCCTCAAAGTTCATCCATGTTGTCACATATGGCAGGATTTCCTTCTTTATTAAGGCTGAATAATGTGTATATTTTACATAGTTACATACAATTTTATACATATATATATATATATAATTTTTTAATCCATTCATCCTTTGATGGACATTTAGGGTGTATCCACATCTTGGCTATTGTGAATAGTGCTAAAAAACATGGAAGTATATTCAAAGAGATACTTATTTCAGTTCTTATAGCTACATATCCAGCAGTATGGTTGCTGGATCATATAGTAGTTACATTTTTTTGGTTTTTGAAGAAATTCCATATTGTTTTACACAGCTGCTTTGCCATTTTACATTTCCATGAACAGTGTACAGGAGTTCCCTGTTTTGCACATTCTTGCCAATACTTATCTCTTATTTCACAATAACCAATCTAATAGGTGTGTGCCATTATGGGTTTGATTTGGATTTCTCTGATGATTAGCAATGTTGAGCATTTTTTAAATATACCAGTTGGCCAATTGTATGCCTGCTTTGGAAAAATGTCTGTTCAAGTCCTTTGCTAATATTTTAATCAGATCGTTACTTTTGCTATTGAGGTTTTGGAATTTCTTATATATATTGAATTACAAACCCTTGTCAGATATGGAGTTTGCAAATATTTTCTCCCATTCCATATGTTGCCTTTTAACTCTGTTAATTGTTACTTTGCAGTGCGGAAACATTTTAGTTTGATGAAATCTCACTTATCTAGTTTTCTTTTGCTGCCTTTTCTTTTGGTTTCATATCCAAGAAAGCATTGCCAAGTCCAATGTCCTGAAGCTATTTCTCTATGATTTCTTCTTGTAGTTTTACAGCTTCAGGTCTTATGTTTAAGTCTTTAATCAATTTTGAGTTGATTTTTATGCATGCTATGAGAGTTCAATTTCATTCTGTTACATTTGGATATCCTATCCAGTTTTCATAACAGTATTTGTTGAAAAGACTATCTATCATTTCCCTATTTTGTATTACTCTTGCCACAGGTCAGCTCACTATATGCGGCTGGGTCTCTTTCTGGGCTCTCTATTGTGTTGCTTTGGCCTATTTGCCTGCCTTTATGCCAATTACTTACACCTTTGATTGCTGTCATTTTGTAATATGTTTTGAAGTTCAGAAGTGTGAGGCTTCCAGTTTTGTCAAATATGGAGTTTGCAAATATTTAGCAATAAATAAAGATCATTTTGACTGAGTTGCCTTGTGATTCCGTATAAATGTTAGGACTGATTTTTCTATTTTTGCAAAATGCCATTAGTATTTTGCTAGGAATTACATTGAAATCTGTAGATTGCTTTGGGTGGTATGGATATTTCAACAACATCTTCCAATCCATGAACGTGAAATATTTTCCATTTATTGGTGTCTTCTTTCATTTCTTTCAGGAATGTTTTATACTTTTTAATGTACAAGTGTTTTGCTTTCATGACTACCTTCATTCTTAAGTCTTCTTTTCCTTTTTATACTATTGTAAATTAGATGTTTAAAAAAATCTTAAAAATTATTTATTGTTAATTAATATAAGTTAACCAATATTTGTATATTGATTTTCTATCCTGCAACTTTGTTGAACTTATATTTTATTTATAACAGCATTTTTGTGGACTCTGTATGATTTTCTATCTATAATGTCATGTATCCTGCAAGCAGAGATAATTTTACTTCCCTTTACAAGTTGGATGCCTTTTGATTCTGTTTCTTGCCTAAGTGTCCTAGCTAGGACTGCCTGTATTGTGTTGAATAAAATTGGTGAGAGTGTTCTTACCTTGTTTCTGATCTGAAATGGAAAGTTTTCAGTTTTTTATCATTGAGTATGGTGTCAACTATAGGCTTTTCATATATGGCCCTTATTACGTTGAGATAATAGTATTGAGTGAGTTTTTTTAAATCATAAAAGGATATTGAAGTTTGTCAAATATTGTTTTCCTCTACTTGGATAATCTTGTGAATTTTACCCTTTATTATTTTAATGTGGTGCTATAATGTAAATATTTCTATCATCCCGATTTATACATTAAAACCTAATCTCTAATGTGATGGTATTAGAAGATGGGGTCTTTGGAAGGTGATTAGGTCATAAGGGCTCTGCCATCATGACTGGGATTAGTGTTTTTAATCAAAGAAATTCCAGAGAGCTAGCTAGTCCCTTCTACCATATGAGGATGCAGGGAAAATAAGCTGTTCATGGGGCTCAGAGCCTCATCAGATAAAAACTCTGTTGGTGCTTTGATCTTAGATTACTCAGATGAAAGTTGTTTATAAACCACCCAGGTTGTGTTATTTTGTTATAGCAGCCCAAATGAACTAAGGCATATAGTGTATCTCATTGATTTATTTTATATGTTAACCCATTGAGCCATCCTTGGATCTCAGGAATAAATCCCACTTGGGGGATGAGGATATTTGCATCAATGATCATTAGGGATGTTATCCTAGAATCCCTTCTTTTTGTAGTGGATTTTTCTGAGTTTTGTATCAGGATAATTCTGGCCTTATTAAATACATTTGGAAGTAATCCCCGATCCTTAGTTTTGTGGAAGAGTTTAAAAAGAATTGGTATTTTTTATTTTTAAAATATTTAGTAGAATTCAACAGTGAAGCCATCAGGTCTTGAGCTTTTCTTTGATGAAAAACTTTATATTACTGATTTAATTTTCATACTCATTATTGGTCTGCTCAGATTTGTTTTCTCATAATTTCACCTTGCTAGGTTGCATGTGTCAGAGATTTGTCTATTTCCTCTGGATTATGCAATTTTGTGATATTATATCATTCCTAATAGTCTATTATGATCCATTGTAATTCTGTGGTATCAATTATGATGCCCTCTTTTACATTACTGTATATATATTCATATTTGTCTTTGTTCTTTTTTCTTGTCTAGCTAAAATATTTGTTCATTTTATCTTTTCCAAAAACAATCTCTTAGCTTTGTTGATCTTTTCTATTTTCTTTCTAGTCTCTATTTCATTTATTACCATTCTGATGTTTATGATTCACACCCTTCTACTATCTTTGGGCTTAGTTTTTTCTTTTTGCTACTCTATGAGGTGCCAAGTTAGGTTATTTATTTGAGATCTTTCTTTTTTGAAGCAGGTGTTTATTTCCATAAACATCTTTCTTAGAACTGCTTTTGCCCTACCCTGTAAGTTTTGGAGTTTTGTGTTTTTATTTTCATTTGTCTCAAAAAATTTGTAAATTTCTCCTTTAATTTCTTTATTGGTTGTTCAGAAGCATTTTGCAGGTGACTCTAAAAATTCACATTTGTGAATTTTCTGAAGCTCTTGATATGATTTCCATCTGCTTATATTTATTAAGACTCAATTTGCTGCCTAATATGATCTATTTTGCAGAATGTTCCATGTACAGTTGAAAAGAATAGGTATTTTGTATCTGTTGAACATTTCATATATATCTGTTACGTTTATTTGTTCTAGAGGGCAGTTTAGTTATGTTGCTTTATTGATTTTTTGTCTGGATAATCTGTCCATTCTTAGAAGTAAGGTTTTTGAGTCCTGTACTGTTATTTCACTGCAATCTATCTCTCCCTTCAGATCTATTAATATTTTCTTTATATATTTAGATGCTCCAGTGTTGTAAATACAAATATATTTACAATTGTTATATTTTCTTGCTGAATTGACCCCTTTATCATTATATAATAATCTTCCTTATCTGTTTTTACAGTCTTTGCCTTACAGTCGATTTTTATCATATAGTTTTTGTTAAAAAAAAAAAACTATGATTTTTATCATATAGTTTATGATAAAAAATTGACTGTAAGCCAAAAACTGTAAAAACAGACAAGGAAGCCACTTGTGCTCTCTTCTGGTTTCCATTTGCCTGCAGCATCTTTTCCATTCCTTCACTTTCAGTCTGCGTGTGTTCTTACAGTTGCAAGGATTTTTTTTTTTTTTTAGACAGCATATTGTTAGGTCTAATTATTAATATCATTACTCCAACCATGTATTACTTTTGACTGGAGAATTTAATCCATTTACATTGAAGGTAACTGTTGATAAGTATAGGCTTATACTGCCATTTTTATTGTTTTCTAGTTGTTTTGTAGATTCTTTGTTCCTTTTTTTCTCTCTTGCTGTCTTCCTTTGTAGCTATGCAATTTTCTTTAGTTGTATGTTTATATTCTTTGTTCTTTATTTTTGTGTTTCAACTATAGGTTTTTGCTTTGAGGATTGCAAAAAAAATAGTTATAATAGGTTTTCTGGCAACTTTTTTTTGAGAACCACTTAACTTTGATCATGCACGCAACACCCCCCCCCCACCAAGAAAAAGCCACCTCTACAGTTTTATTTCACTCCTTCAACAATTTGAATTTTTGATGTCACAATTTAAAACTTTTTACTTGGCATATCCTGTAACATTATTATAATAATAATTATTTTTAATCATTTTGTCTTTTAACATTTATGCTACAGAAATGTGAGGTACCATTGTTGTGTTAGAGTGTTCAGAATTTGACGGTTTACTTACTTATACCAGTGAGTTTTATACTTTCAGTTGTGTTTGTATTATTCATTAGCATCCATCCTTTTTTTTTTAGCGTGAAGAACTCCCCTTAGCATTTCTTGTAAAGCAGTCTTGGTGGTAGCAAACTCCTTATGTTGTATTGTTAAATTTTCATTTTGAGTTCTTGTTTGACTTATTAAGATTATTTTTCACATATTCATGATATTTCCAGTTTTCTTCTGTTATTACTTTCTAGTTTCTTTTTATTGTATTTAAAAATTTGACATGATTTCAATCTCCTTAAAAATGTTGACCTTTATTTTTTCACCTAAAATGCGATTTCTTCTGTGAAATATGCTGTTTGTGCTTGAGAAGAATCTGCATTCTGATACTGTTAGGTGGAATGTTCTGTATATATTTGCTAGGTATATTTGGGCTATAGTACTGTTAAAGCTGTCTATTTTCTTATTTAACTTCTGTATCATTGTGAATCTATTATTAAAAGTGAGGGCTGGACATAGTGGCTCAGGCCTGTAATCCCAGCACTTTGAGAGGCTGAGGCGGGTGGATCACCTGAGGTCAGGATATGGAGACCAGCCTGGCCAACATAGTAAAACCTCCTTTCTACTAAAAATATAAAAAATTAGCTGGGCATGGCAGTGGAAGACTCTAATCCCAGCTGTTCAGGAGGCTAAGATAGGAGAATTGCTTGAACCCAAGAGGCGGAGGTTGCAGTGAGCCAAGATAACAACACTGCACTCTAGCCTGGGCACCTGAGTGAAACTTTGTCTCAGGAAAAAAAAAAAAAAAAAAGTGAGGTATTAAATTCTACTGTTATTACTCTTATGATATTATCTACTTCTTCCTTTGGTTCTGTCAACATTTTTTTTTAATAGTTGGGTTTTCTAATGGGAGCATATATGTATTTATAAGTGTTATATTTTCCAGTATTGACTTATACATTATTTATATAATGGCCCTTTTTTGTCTCATGTGATAGTTTTTGATTTAATGCCGATTTTATCTGATATAAGTGTGCCTACTCCTGCTATCTGGGTTATTATTTTTATGGAGTTTCTTAAAATTTTTTCTTTTTCAGATTATGTGTGTCCTTTATTTATTTTTTATTGTACTGTAGGTTCTGGGGTACATGTGCAGATCTTGCAGGATTGTTGCATAGGTACACACATGGCAAGGTGGTTTGCTGCCTCCATCCCCCACCACCTATATTTGGCATTTCTTCCCATATTATCACTGCCCAACCCCTGCTATCTCTCCCTTAAACCCCCTCCAACAGACCCCAGTGTGTGATGATTCCCTCCCTGTGGTCATGTGTTCTCATTGTTCAACACCTGCCTGTGAGCGAGAACATGCAGTATTTGGTTTTCTGTTCTTGTGTCAGTTTGCTGAGAATGATGGTTTCCAGATTCATCCATGTCCCTGCAAAGAACATGAACTCATCCTTTTTTATGGCTGCATAATATTCCACAGTGTATATGTGCCACATTTTCTTTGTCCAGTATATTATTGATGGGCATTTGGGTTGGTTCCAGGTCTTTGCTTTTGTAAATAGTGCTGCAATTAACTTACCTGTGAATGTGTCTTTAAAATAGATTTATAATCCTTTGGGTATATACCTAGTAATGAGATTGCTGGGTCAAATGGAATTTCTATTTCTACATCCTTGAGGAATCGCCACACCATCTTTCACAATGGTTGAACTAATTTACACTGCCACCAACAGTGTAAAAGTGTTCCTTTTTCTCCACATCCTCTCCAGCATCTGTTTTCTCCAGATTGTTTAATGACCGCCATTCTAACTGGCATGAGATGGTATCTCAATGTGGTTTTGATTTGCATTTCTTTAATGACCAACGATGAGCATTTTTCCTTTGTTTCTTGGCCTCGTAAATGTCTTCTTTTGAAAAGTGTTCATATCTTTCTCCCACTCTTGAATGGGTTTGTTTTTTTCTTGTAAATCTGCTTTAGTTTTTTGTAGATTCTGGATATTAGGCCTTTGTCAGATGGATAGATTGCAAAAATTTTTTCCCATTCTGTTGGTTGCTGGTTCACTCTAATGATTGATTCTTTTACTGTACAGAAGCTCTGGAGTTTAATTAAATCCGATTTGTCTATTTTGGCTTTTGTTGCCCTTGCTTTTGGTGTTTTAGTCATGAAATCCTTGACTATCCATATGCCCTAATGGTTTTACCTAGGTTTTCTTCTAGGATTTTTATGGTGTTAGGTTTTATGTTTAAATCTTTAATCTACCTGGAGTTAATTTTAGTGTAGGGTGTAAGAAATGGGTCCAGTTTCAGCTTTCTGCAGATGGCTAGCCAGTTTTCCCAACACCATTTATTAAACAGGGAATCCTTTCCCCATTGCTTGTTTTTGTAAAGTTTGTTAAAGATCAAATGGTTGTAGATGTGTAACGTTTATTCCGAGGCCTCTGTTCTGTTCCATTGGTTTATATATCTGTTTTGGTACCAGTACCGTGCTGTTTTGATTACAGTAGCCTTGTAGTAAAGTTTGAAGTCAGGTAGCGTGATGCCTCCAGCTTTGGTCTTTTTGCTTAGGATTGCCTTGGCTATGGGGGCTCACTTATGGATCCATATGAAATTTAAAGTGTTTTTTTTCCCAGTTCTGTGAAGAAGGTCAATGATAGCTTAATGAGGATGGCATTGAATGTATAAATTACTTTGGACAGTATGGTCATTTTCACAATATTCTTCTAAACGATGAGCATGGAATGTTTTTCCATCTGTTTGTGTCCTCTATTATTTCCTTGAGCAGTGATTTGTAGTTCTGCTTGAAGAGGTCCTTTGCATTTTTTCTTAGGTGTATTCCTAGGTATTTTATTCTCTTTGTAGCAATTGTGAATTGGAGTTCGCTCATGATTTGGTTCACTGTTATTGGTATATAGGAATGCTTTTTGCACATTGATTTTTGTATCCAGAGACTTTGCTGAAGTTGCTTATCAGCTTAAGATTTTGGGCTGAGACGATGGTGTCTTCTAAATATAGAGTCATGTTTTTGGCAAATAGAGACAGTTTGACTTCCTCTTTTTTTCTTTTCCTTGCTTGATTGATTGCTCCGGCTAGAATTTCCAATACTATACTGAGTAGGAATAGTGAGAGAGGGCACCCTTGTCTAGTGCCAGTTTTCAAAGCAAATGCTTTCAGTTTTTGCCTGTTCAGCGTGATATTGGCTGTGGGATTGTCATAAATAACTTTCATTATTTTGAGATATGTTCCAGCAATACCGGGTTTATTGAAAGATTTTAGCATAAATGGCTGTTGACCTTTGTCAAAGGCCTTCTCTGCATCTATTGAGATGATCATGCGGTTTTTGTTTTTTGGTTCTGTTTATGTGATGGATTACCTTTACAGATTTGCATGTGTTGAACTAGCCTTGCATGCCTGGGATGAAGTCTACTTGAATGTGATTGATAAGCTTTTTGATATACTGCTGCAATCAATTTGCCAGGGTTTTATTGAAGATTTTTGCATTGATGTTCATCATGGATATTGGCCTGAAGTTTTATTTTTTAGTTGAGTCTCTGCCAGTTTTTGGTATCAGGATGATGTTCGTCTCATAAAATGAGTTAGGGAGGATTCCCTCTTTTTGTATTGTTTGGAATAGTTTCAGAAGAAATGGTACCAGCTCCTCTTTGTACGTCTGGTGGAATTCATCTGTAAACCCATCTGGACCTGGACTTTTTTTGGCTGGTAGGCTATTAATTGCTGCCTCAACTTCAGCCTTTGTTATTTGTCTATTCATGGATTTAACTTTCTGGTTTAGTCTTGGGAGGGTGTAAGTGTCCAGGGATTTATCAAATTTTCCAGATTTGCTGGTTTATGTGCATAGAGTTGTTTGTAGTAATCTTTGCTGGTGGTTTGTATTTCTGTGGCATTGGTGGTGATATACAGTTTATTATTTTTTATTGCATCTATTCAATTCTTCTCTTCCTTTTTATTAGTCTGGCGATTGGACTGCCTATTCTGTTGATTTTATTCAAGAAACCAGCTCTTGGTTTTATTGATTTTTTGAAGGAGGTGTGTGTGTGTGTGTGTGTGTGTGTGTGTGTGTGTGTGTGTGTGTCTTATCTCTTCAGTTCTGCTCTGATCTTAGTTATTTGTCTTCTGCTAGCTTTTGAGTGTTTTTAATCTTGCTCCTCTAGCTCTTTGAATTTTGTTGATTGGGTGTCCATTTTAGATCTTTCCTTGCTTCACATGTGGGTATGTATTTGCTATAAGTTCTCCTCTACACACTGCTTTAAATGTGTCCCAGAGATTCTGGTAGGTTGTATCTTCATTCTGATTTGTTTTGAAGAACATCTTTATTTCTGCCTTCATTTCATTGTTTATCCAGTCTAAATTCAGGAGCAAGTTATTCAGTTTTCATGTAGTTGTGTGATTTTGAGTGAGTTTCTTAATCCTGAGTTCTAATTTGATTGCACTGTTTTCTGATAGACTGTTCATTATAATTTCCATTCTTTTGCCTTTGCTGAGGAGTGATTTACTTCCAATTATGTGGTCAATTTGTGATGTGGTGCTGAAACAACTATATATTCTGTGAATTTGAGGTGGAGGGTTCTGTAGATGTTTATTACGTCTGCTTGGTCCAGAACTGCATTCGAGTCCTGGATATCCTTGTTGATTTTCTGTCTCATTGATCTGTCTAATATTAACAGTGGTGTTAAAGTTTCCCACTATTTTTGTTTGGGAGTCTAAGTATCTTTGTAGGTCTCTAGGAACTTGCTTTATGTATCTGAGTGCTCCTGTATTGGATACATATATATTTAGGAGAGTTAGCTCTTCTTGTTGGACTGATCCTTTTTACCATGGAATGCCCTTCTTTGTCTCTTTTGATCTTTGTTAGTTTGAAGTTGGTTTCATCAAAAACTAGGATTGCAACTCCTGCTTCTTTTTGCTCTCCATTTGCTTCGCAAATCTTCCATCCCTTTATTTTGAGTCTATGTGGGTCTTTGCACGTGAGATGGGTCTCCTCAATACAGCACACTGATGGGTCCTGCCTTTTTATCCCGTTGGCCAGTTTGTGTCTTTTGATTGGGGCATTTAGGTCATTTTCATTTAATGTTGTTATGTGTAAATTTGATCCTGTCATGTTGTTACTGGCTGGTTTTTTCCCCATTAGTTGATGTGGCTTCTTCATTGTGTCATTGGTCTTTACCATTTCTCATGTTTTGTAGTGGCTGGTACTGGTTGCTTCTTTTCATGCTTAGTGTTTCTTTCAGGAGCTCTTGTAAGGCAGGTCTGGCGGTGATGTAGTCTCTCAGTAGTTGCTTGTCCATAAAGGATATTACTTCTCATTCACTTATGAAGCTTAGTTTGGTTGGATATGAGATTCTGGGTTGAAAATTCTTTTCTTTAAGGATGTTGAATATTCACCCCCATTCTCTTGTGGCTTGTGTGGTTTCTGCCAAGAGATCCGCTGTAAGTCTGATGGACTTCCCTTTGTGGGTGACCCAACCTTTCTCTCTGGCTTACCTTAGCATTTTTTCCTTCATTTCAACCATGGTGAATCTCATGATTATGTGCCTTGGGGTTGCTCTTCTTGAGGAATATCTTTGTGCTGTTGTATTTCCTGGATTTGAATGTGGCCCGCCTTGCTAGGTTGGGCAAATTCTCCTGGATAATATCCTGGAGAGTGTTTTCCAGCTTGGATTCATTCTCCCCATCACATTCATGTACACCAATCAAATGTAGATTAGATCTTTTCACATAATTCCATATTTCTTGGAGGCTTTGTTCATTTCTTTTTACTCTTTTTTCTCTAGTCTTGCCTTCTTATTTTATTTCATTGGTCTTCTGTCTCTGATATCCTTTCTTCTGCTTGATCGATTTGGCTACTGAAACTTGTGTATGCTTGGCGAAGTTCTCGTGCTGTGTTTTTCAGCTCCATCAAGTCTTTTATGTTCTCTAAGCCGCTTTTTTTTAGATAGCATTTCATCTAACTTTTTTTCAAGGTTTTTGGTTTCTTTGCATTGGGTTAGAACATGTTCCTTTTGCTCAGGGAAGTTTGTAATTACCCACCTTCTGAAGCCTGCTTCTGTCAATTCATCAAACTCCTTCTCCATCCTGTTTTGTTTTCTTGCTTTGAGGAGTTGTGATCCCTTAGAGGAGGAGAGGCATTCTGGTCTTTGATGGTTTCATCCTTTTTGCACTGGTTTCTTCCCATCTTCGTGGATTTATCTAGCTTTGATCTCAGGTAGCTGCTTGCTTGATAATGCAGTCTGTCCCTTGTCTGCCTTAGAGGCAATGCTGGGCTGCCATGGACTCAGTCTGGTTGCTGAGTAGGCTTCTTGTGTCTTGTTTACACAGGGAAATTAGGCCCACCTCTGTAATGGTGGATGCCCTTCCCCCACCTTTGTTTCAGATTGAGCTTTAACTGAAGTTCTGGCTGTGAAACCCTGAAGTGAGAGGGCTTCAGCCTTCTGGGCTTTGTTGGGGGAGGGACCTGCCTAGCCTATTGCCCACCTCCCTGCTTGTAGCACTCCCTCTCTCTGGGGGAGCTGGTAGCTCCATCCCCCTGGCCAGCCAAGGTATCAAGTAGATCTGTGCCTACAATCTGTGGCACTGGCCGAGGCTGCTATTCAACTCTGTGCAGGTAACTCAGGCACTTTTCAGTTTGGTGAAGATCTCCTGGTCTGTGGGTTGCAGAGGCTTTGAGAGAACACTGCTGGACTGGTGTGCCAGAGGGTGGAATCCTCAATTTTCCAGTCAGATGCACTTCCCGGGTGGGGCAGAGCCCTGTCCCACCTTGGTTTGCCCTCTTTGGGCTATGGCCACTGTCCAACCAGTCCTTTTGAAATGAACCTAGTACCTCATTTGTAGATAAGGAGATCACTTGCTTTCTATGTTGCTCTCTCACTGGGAGCTTCACACCAGAGTGGTTTCTATTCAGACACCTTGGTGGAACCTATGTGTGTTCCTAAATCAAAAATGAGTTTCCATAAAAAGCTTATACTTAGATCTTTTCTAAAAATATATCCTTTCAGCCACAATATGTCTTTTAATTGGGAAGTCTTATCCATTTGCATTTAATTACTGATAGAAAAAGACTTTTATCATTTTTTAATTGTTTTATGTTTGGTATCTTTCTCATTCTTATTTCTTGCTGTCTTTCTTTGTATTTCCTTTATTTTTGATATTAATATGCTTTGATTATTTTCTAATTTTCTTTTATATATCTTCTATACATATTTTCTTGTGGTTACCATGGGGCTTATATAAAATGTCTTACTGAACAATCAACATTATACTGTTGTAGTTAACTTTTATCTTTTTGTCTTTTAAATATATGTCAAAATTAAAAGCTATATGTCTGGCTTGGTACAGTGGCTCATACCTGTAATCACAGCACTTTGGGATGCTGAGGTGGGCAGATCATTTGAGCCCAGGAGTTTGAGACCAGTCTGGACAACATGTCAAGACCCTGTCTCTACAAAAATTAAAAAATTGTCCAGGCACAGTGGCATGCGCCTATATTCCCAGCTATTTGGGAGGCTAAGGTGGGAGGATCACCTGAGCCTGGGAGGTTGAGACTTCAGTGAGCCATGATCCTACCACTGCACTCCAGCCTGGAAAACAGAGACCATCTTTCAAAGAAAAAACAGAAGTGATATATCCATCACTATTATACTATTATAGTATCATATAGTTGGTATTTGTCTACATATTTAAATTCTAGCAAGATTTTATATGCTTTCATGTTGCCATATAGCAGCTTTTCATTTTACTCTCTATAGCATTTCTTTTAAGCCTGGGGCATATTGAATAGTGATGAACTCTTTTAGTTTTTCTTTATCTGGGAAAATTTTATTTTTTCTTTCTGCTCTGCTGACTGGCTAATTTTTGCTTCTGATAAATTTTCCCAAATATGTGTCCTTCACATTTGAAGGACAGTCTTGATGGATATAGTATTCTTGATTGCTGCTCTCCCACCACCCACTTATTTGAATATTTGAATATATCGTTATACTCCAGTTTTACTTTGCATTTATCATTATGCAAAGTTTTTAAAGAGAAATCCACTGACAGTCTTATGAATTCTCTAATGTATGTGATGAGTCACATTTCTCTATTTTCAGTTTTTAAAAACATTTTGATTATTTGGTTATATTTCTTGGTGTGAATTTCTTTTAGCTCATTCCAGTTGGAATCTTTTAGGCTTCTTGACTCTTGGTGTCCATTTTCTTCTCCAGATTTGGAAAGTTTTTGGACTTTATGTATGCCAATAAACTTTATGTCCCTTTCTTTCTCCTTTTAGAATTTCCATAATGCTTGTATTAGTCCACTTGATGGCATCTGTAGGTCTCTTAGACTTTCTTTACCCTTTTTTTCTTTTTGCTGTGCTGACTGGTTAATTTCTAATGACCTACCTTTAAGCTTGTTAATTCTTTCTTCTACTTGATTGAGTCTGCTATTCAACTACTCTAGTGAATTTTTCAATTCAGTTATTGTATTCTTCAGCTCTACAATTTCTGCTTTTTTTAATGTATTCTTTCTCTTTGTTGCTATTCTTATTTTGTTCATGAATTTTATTTTCCTGAGCTCATTGAGCACCTTTTTGAACGTTATTTTGTTTATCTGCAGGTAATTTGTATACCTCCATTTTTAGGGTCAGTTTCTTGGGGTGCAAGAACCTCTTATCTGTTTTCTGGATTTCTCACAAAGGGAATTAGTCAATATATTGTTGTTGAATTAATGTTTCCATGGGAAGAAACAAGTTTAGACCTCCTAGACCTCCATCTTGCTGACACCTGCACCCCTGCCTCAGTGGATATTTCTACTGTATATTCTATAGACATTTTGTATTACATTGTTGTCTTGCTGCTGATAAAGACATACCTGAAACTGGGAAGGAAAGGAGGTTTAATTCGACTTACAGTTCCATATGGCTGGGGAGGCCTCAGAATCATGGTGGGGAGGTGAAAGGTATTTCCTAAATGGTGGGAGCAAGAGATAAATGAGGAAGAAGCAAAACAGTAAAGGTCTGATACACCCATCA
Organism: Cebus imitator; assembly: GCF_001604975.1. Taxonomy (NCBI): domain Eukaryota; kingdom Metazoa; phylum Chordata; class Mammalia; order Primates; family Cebidae; genus Cebus; species Cebus imitator. Next base: position 2,866,616 of record NW_016107560.1, read on the forward strand.
TATCTCATGAGACTTACTCACTGTCACGAGAATAGCATGGGAGAACTGCCACACACACACACACAAAGATTAAGTTACCTCCCCTTGGGTCCCTCCCACAACACAAAGAAATTCTGGGAGTCATATTTCAAGTAGAGATTTGGGTGGGGACACAGCTAAACCTTATAATTCTACCCCTGGCCCCTCAAAATCTCATGTCTTCATGTTTCAAAACCAATCATACCTTCCCAAGTCCCCCAAACTCTTAACTCATTTCAGCATTAACCCAAAAGTCCACAGTCCAAAATTTCATCTGAGACAAGGCAAGTCCCTTCTGCCTATGAGCCTGTAAAATCAAAAGCAAGTTAGTCATTTCCTAGATACAATGGGGATACAGGCAATGGGTAAATATAGCCATTCCAAACAGGAGAAATTGGCCAAAACAAAGGGGTTACAGGGCCTATGCAAATTCAAAATCCAGCAGGACAGTCAAATTTTAAAGCTCCAAAATGATCTCCTTTGACTCCAGATCTCACATACAGGTCATGCTGACACAAAAGGTGGGTTCCCATGGTCATGGGCAGCTCTGCCCTTGTGGCTTTGCAGGGTAAGCCTCACTCCTGGCTGCTTTCAGGGGTTGGCTTTGAGTGTCTACAGCTTTCACAGGTGCACAGTGTAAGCTGTCAGTGGATCTAGCATTCCAGGGTCTGGTGGATGGTGGCCCTCTTCTTACAGCTCTACTAGGCAGTGCCCCAGTGGGAGCTCTGTTTGGGGGTTCCAACCCCAGATTTCCTGTCAGCACTGCCCTAGGAAAGGTTGTCCATGAGGGTTCCACCCCTGCAGCAAACTTTTGCCTTCTCATCCAGGTGTTTCTATACATCTTTTGAAATCTAAGCTGAGGTTCCCAAACCTCAATTCTTGACTTTTATGCACCTGCAGGCTCAACATCACATGAAAGCTGCCAAGGCTTGGGGCTTCTACCCTCTGAAGCCACAGCTCAAGCTCTATGTTGCCCCTTTCAGCCATAGCTAGAGTGGCTGGGCACAGGGCACCAAGTCCTTAGGCTGCACACAGCGCAGGAATCCTGGGCCCGGCCCATGAAACTACTTTTTCCTCCTGGGCCTCCAGGCCTCTGATGGGAGGGGCTACTCTGAAGGCCTCCAACATGGCCTGGAAACATTTTCTCCATAGTCTCAGAGATTAATATTAGGTTCCTTGCTACTTAAGCAAATGTCTACATACAGCTTGAATTTCTCAAAAAATAGAATTTTCTTTTCTACTGCATTGTCAAGCTGGAAATTTTCTGAACTTTTATGCTATTTCCCTTTTAAAACAAAATGCTTTTAGTGGCACTTAAGTCACCTTTAGAATGCTTTGCTGCTTAGAAATTTCTTCCCCCAGATATCCTAAATCATATCTCTCAAGTTCAAAGTTCCACAAATCTCTAGGGAAGGAGCAAAATGCTGCCAATCTCTTTGCTAAAACCTTCCAAGAGACACCTTTGCTCCAGTTCCCAACAAGATCCTCATCTCCATCTGAGACCATTTCAGCCCTGACTTTACTGTTCATGTCACTATTAGCATTTTTGTCAGTCATTCAACAAGTCTAGGAGGTTCCAAACTTTCCCACATTTTCCTGTCTTCTTCTGAGCCCTCCAAACTGTTCCACCCTCTGCCTATTACCCAGTTCCAAAGTCATTTCCACATTTTCAGGTATCTTTTCAGCAGTGCCCTATTCCTGGCACCAATTTATTGTATTAGTTTGTTTTCACACTGCTGATAAAGACATACCAGAGAATTGGAAGAAAAAGAGGTTTAATTGGACTTTTGGTTTCAAATGGTTGGGGAGATTTCAGAATCATAGAGGCAGGCAAGAAGCACTTCTTACATGGCAGCTGCAAGAGAAAAATGAGGAAGAAGCCAATAGGGAAAACCCCTGATAAACCTATCAGATCTTATGAAACCTATTCACTATCACAAGAAAAGCATGGGAAAAACCAGCCCCCCATGATTCAATTATCTCTTCCTGGGTTTCTCCCACAGCATTTGGGAATTTTGGAATTCTTGGAAATACAATTCAAGTTGAGATTTAGGTGGAAACACAGCCAAACCATATAGCATCTTAAATACAAAGCCAAACCAAACTGTTTTATATCAGCTACCTGAAACCTGTTTTTTCCCATTTAGGTGCTCTCACTCCCAAATCTCAGTCACCAAATCCTATAGATCCTACCTTCCAATGTTTCTGAAATCTCTTCTCTTCTTTCTAGCATTTATTGTCTCTAACAGACTACAGCCCATCTTCTAACTTGGTTTCCTTAAGGAAACCAAGATTCCTATTTTTCTGCCTGTACCATCTCTGCCAATAAACTCTCACACTATAACTAAGGTATTTGTTTTTCAAAATAAATATCTTATTTCCAACTTTCTAATTAAAATATTTAAACGATTTTCTCTTAATCTTAAAATTTGAATCTTTTAAATCCTTTATTTATCATGAAAAATAATTGGCCAACCAACGTAACCTACATTATATCTTAAATGGCTGTATTTGACTGGTCGGAGTTGAGCCGCTGACTAGAACCTGGGCAATCACAGCACTTCTTTAAGAATTTGGGAAAGAGCTTTGCTAGTTTGATGGGCAAAACTGTGGAACATGAGATGTGAGATTGTGAGCAGTCATTTTTCAATTCCTTCAATTCTTATAGCAAGTCTGAACCAAACAAGCATTTTAAAAAATTAGGTGAAATTTGAATGGACCAATCCTGTTGGCATTTAAATTTCTGGTTCCTGTTGCTCTTGTGGCTGCATGATATCTTCTTGTGGTTTGATTTTGTGAGTTTATACATTCTCCTCTTCCATATAGTAATTCAAATTGGATTCTGTTCTCTCAAAAAGTTCTGATTAATATAGAGGACAAAATTCAAGAGATTATTAACTTAAAGCAGGGTTTTCAATATTAATATTATATGAAAAATTTCAAAATAAATGTGTGTCCCACTCATAGAGCTTTATTACTATCCAAACAGGAGGAAATGCACTAGAAAAATGAGCTAATAAAAAAGCGGGATGAAATTTTGTTGAGCCTTCAATATAAAGGGTGATTAAAACCAGCAGGACAAGGACAAAATGATCATATATAAACTGAGCCAGTGGAGTAATTTGAAACTGGGGAACCATCACAGGGGCTATTTCAAACCTGAACCAAAGCAAGTGAATTTTGTTAAAATTTCACAATCATGCTGAGGATTTGTTGCGTCTATGTAGTATTAAGCCAAGAGGACACATACATGCTTTGCCTTTTATTTTGCCAGAACTCTGGGTGGCTACTGATGGCGTTCTACTCATGCAGAATAAAAACAAATGGTAAGTCAAAATGCCACTGTGTAGATAGCTAGGTTGGTTGCTAGCTATTATGAGGCTCTCTGGTAAGCAGAGTCTCTCAATCTCTGGATCCAAATCTAACGTGTGGTACTTTTGATCCAGCAGTGCAGTAAGAATTGGTCACTGGGTTGTGACTTTTCATGACCAGCCTGGTGAACATGATGAAACCCCATCTCAACTAAAAATAGAAAAATTACCTGGGCATGGTGGTGGGCACCTATAATCCCAGCTACTTGGAAGACTAAGGCAGGAGAATTGCTTGAACCTGGGAGGCTGAGATTGCAGTGAGCTGAGACTGCACCATTGCACTCCAGCCTGGGCAACAGGCCAAGACTCCATATCAAAAAAATAAATAAATAAAAAACAAAAAATATTTTTTGACAAGTAGAATAATATGTAATTAAGAACCCACCACTGAAGTACCATCAAGAAATCGAATTACCATGCTCATAAACCAAATATATAACTAAAGAATTTTCTCAGTGGACTTGCTTGGTGACCTGCATTGTTTTAAATTATACAAATGATCATAAGTCCAGGTCTATAAATGTTGCTGTTGAAAAAAGGAAAACTCTGGACCAGTATCAGATCTTTATATTCTTTATAGTTAATAACAGTGTATTTTATATTTTAAAAGTACAGAAAAAGTAGATTTTAAATGTTCTCACTGCTCATCAAAAGTGGATTGGATAAAGAAAATGTAGTACATATACACCATTGAATACCGCACAGTTATAAAAAAGAATGAAACCATGTTTTTGAGGCATCATAGATTGAGCTGGAGGCCATTATTCTAAGTGAATTAACACAGCAACAGGACACAAAATGCCACATATTCTCACTTATAAGAGGAGCCAAACTTCGGGTACTCATGGACATACTGATGGCAACAATAGATACTGAGGACTACTAGAGTGGAGAGAAAGGAAGAGAGCCAAGGGCTAAAAAAAATATTGGGTGCTATGCTCACTACCTGGGTGATGCAATCAACTGTACCATTTATCATTTACCATTTACTATCTATCATGTAATATATCCATGTAACAAACCTGCATATGTAACCTCTGAATCTGAAATAAAAGTTGAAATTGTTTTTAGATATCACATACACACAAAAACAAACAACATTGCGTACCACTTCCTGATGATGAGAAAATACACCACCAGCTATGAAGCAGCCTTCCAAAGTAGCCAAAGAAATCTGTTCTTACTACAAAGAAAAATTTTGTGTATTGTATGCTAATTAGCTGATTTAATTAATGTATACAATAGGTACATGTATTATAACATCACACTGTACCCCATAAATATATATTTTATTACTGTCAAAACAAAAAATACTTTTGAATGTAAAAAATTAATGGGGATAAAAATAAGTATTAAATAAGCCTTACTAGAGTAATTATTTATTTATTAAATGATGAGGTATCAAAATGCATTAAGGAAAATCTAATTACATTTACAAATATGGATCATAAATTAAAATAGGCAAATGTTTATCTGATTATATGTGAAAATGGACTTTCTTAACAGCTTTTACTAATAAATAAGAAAAATATAAACTACCGGGACAAAAATGGACAAAGCAAAGTATAACACTCAGTATTATTTTCTGTACAATGATGCACATTAGACTGAACAATATAAAACTGCAGTTTCTAACAGTCAAATATATTGTTCATCAATAATTTCATATGTTTAATTAATTACTCTAATGGGGGCAGCCTGCTAAAATTTCTGTAAGGATGTGTGAAAATAAGAACCTCAGATATAGCATGCCCTCATTTATTTTGTTTTAGAAAAAATTAGAAAATTTAGGAAAGTCTTACAATTTCATTACAATGACTCCATCCATATTGTGTTTAAAAATAACTAGACAAGTCTAAATGTTTAACAATAGTGTAATGATTAAATTATCAAAAATCTTTATGGTAGAAATCTATATAGCCAATAAAATCAGTGGGAGAAAATTTGATCACACTAGACCACCAGGAAGTGCTGGGAGAGTAGTAGGAAGTTTCCTGTTTTTCTATTCAGTAGCCTGTCCTTCAAATTCTCCTTCTCTAGTTACCCTCACTCTAACATGGTCTTGCTCCACCATGTGGGATACTACCTGAGTAATATGGCTCATAATATAGCAAAAAAAAAAAAAAAAAAAAAAAAAAAAAAAAAAAAAAAAAAAAAAAAAAAAAAAAAAAAAAAAAAAAAAAAATGGAGAAAGAAGAAGAAAGGAGGAGGAACAGCAGGGCGGCGACAGCAGGTAAAAGCAGAGTAGGTCAGCTCAAACTCAAACTCATTCACGCAGCTTAGGCAGCAGAGCAGTTTCATCACAGCAGACAGAAAGAGAAAGGGAGAGTCTGTGACATGAAACTGGTGATGGTAAGATGCTGGACCAAGGGAAAGGTAAGAACCACAGGATAGCTCAGGGATAGTGGAGGTTGCAACAGAGATAGAGCATAGGACTCCGTGGCCTGAAGATGACCTCTGGATGGGGTAAATTATAAATCTTTGGAAGTAAGGACCAATGTAGAAATCACTTTCAGTCACTGGAAGTTTCTATTTCAATGTTTCTTGGCCACATGAAAATAGTTTGCTATATTGGGCTGTTGTCTTGCTTTAGGATATTACCTAGAAATATTTCACAGTACTTAATATTTTCTTTCCATGCCTAAGGTGCCAACAAATAGAAAGGCCTTTGTAGTTTTTAGTTTTATTTGCCCTTTTAGTCAAGGGATTTCTAAACATTTGAATCTTTTGGTTTCAAAAAAGACATGGAACATTGCTCAGGAGTAAAGTATAATAGTAGCAATGGTAGTCATAAAAAATAGTGATAAAACAAAATTTGTAATCAGTTAAGGAAAGAGGGTTATTTGTCATAATGATAGTCTTTGCAATGAATTATGGTTTTCTACCTCAAATAGGAGATTATAATGATTTAAAAAATTCTAAAATTAGTTTATATTGTTCCTTACCTGAATAACAATAAAGGTTATAGTAAAATTTCACTCAGATAAGAAAACAATTTTTTTTCTAATAATACCATGGATTACTCTTGGAAACAAATGTATGCCACAGAATAATATGACTGTAATCTAATGCTGGAATGGGAAAAAAATAACTGGTATTAAGGAAAGAGCATATCCTTTTAAGACAAATGTGAAAAATTCTCAAAATGCTTATAAAATATCCTTAAAGTCCAACTTCACTTGTGACATTTCCTGTGGAAACAAGGATCAATTTTCTTCAAGTCTTAAGTTTTCATGAAGCACTGCCTGAAATACCCTGCAGTGACCCAGCCCCCACAGAATGAACTTAGAGGAAGAACCTTCTCTGTCTGAGTTACAGCTTCCATGATGCCTTTCTTCCTGAAAGACGAAAAAAAGGAATGCAGTAAGTCTGAAGTGGAACTAAACTGGATGCAGTTAAATAGGCGAGGAAGATTGTATTCAATACCATTGCAATAGGGAAAAGAGATGGAGCCAAACTCCCTGAAACAAAAGGAAAGAGAGATTTTAAGTGCTGGTTGAGCTACAAAAAAAAAAAAAAGTTGGAGAACTATAGGGGCAAGTTTGGTCGATGTCATTAGACCATTTGTGATTGCTAATTGCTGCTTATAGACATTAGGCACCTATACTCCCAGACACTGGGAAATAGGGATGTTAGCTCTCCTAATGACTACATATCATAGAAATGACTCCCAGGTCAGTAAGAAAGATATTCCTGGGTTGTAAAAGATTTAAATCTCAAAGGAGCAAAGAAAGAATTTACAAGTATTCTAATGTGACTGCTCTGTAAAGGGAGGTCAGGAGTCTATCATTAGAAAGACTTCTGTCTAAAGTACAGTCAAGCTGAGGGGAAAGTTAGGCTGTCTTGGTTAGCTGCCTCATGTGACTTATCAGCATAACACTTGGTCTCCCAATTTATTGCAGTGGAGAAATTACCCAATAGAAAGACAGACAAGCCTAGAGTGGCAGATGATGTATGCTGGCATGATGAAATAATACCTAGCTTCTAAAGTTCTCTCTCTGTTGGTTGAAAAGCAATGTTACAAGTTAAATTTAACCACAGTCTATATGAAATACCAGTGATGGATAATGATAACTTTTAATATGCAAAGGCAGGAAACCAAAACTGTATTCTGGCTCTAGTCTTACACCTGCCACCAACATACCTTTTTTTTTTTTTTTTTTTTCTCTAGCTCAATGGCTCAAAGCAGGGACATTAGAAGACGAGTATTTTTTTCCTTTTATTCCTCTTGATTAACTCTAGAGAATCGTTTAAACAATTTTCCTTACTTATTTAAATTTTGACTTCAACTGCTTTTCATGACTTTAATTAACAGTCATGGAAATAGTCACTGTCTACTCCAAGTAAACTGTAACTGAGAACTTGGCCTACTTATTTATACAAGGTCCGACTTAGTAACGGAATGAGTAAGTAGTGTCAAGAAAAATTGTTTCCTGAGTAATTGGTTTTTGTTTGTTTGTTTCTTTCTTTCTGGAAGAATAATTTTCCAGTGTAGAGATAGCACAACTTAATAAATAATCCTTCATTTCTTGGAGCTAGATTCATACTAGGAATTTCAGCGATAATACTCATGGCTGTGTATCCTGGGCTAAGTTACTTCATTTTGTGCCTGTTTCCTCCTATCTGAAATAAGGTAATCGATAGAACTTACGCAACAGAGCTAGTGTGACAATTACATGAGTTAATTCATGTAAGCCTTCAACTATGGTAAATTGGTATGTTGTAAGCCTGATACATGGTAAGCTCATATACTTAGCATTATTTCATCCTCTTTCTCTTCTTCCCTTTCTCCTTCCATCCTGCTTTGTTTTACGTGTGTTGTAAGAAAAATCACTGTTTAACCATAGTACCTATGCAGTCTCTCATATAAAGTACTTGGAAAAGTACCTCCTTCACAGTAAATGCTAAGTTAGTATTACTGTTGATACTATTTTCTTTATTCCTAAAACTTGTATTTTCTATGTGGACTTGGGGTTTATTGCTCACATTTCATGTGTTTTTTTTTTTTTTTCTGTAATAGATTTGTTTGACATATGAAAATTTTTTTTTTTTTTTTTACTGTGGGTTCTTCAAGTGTTTTATAAGAGTTCAAAGTAAAATAAATATAAAATAAACTATAGCAGAAAGTAATTCTCCATGGGGTAGAGTTCAAAAATAACTGTACCAGGTTTTGTAAAACTTACAAGGCACTAAAAATTTTAGACTCTCTACTCTTTTGAAGTGTATACATGAAGAAGATAACTTGATAAAGTGAAACACAGTACTATCCCTCTACCACATAAATACTGAGGTTCGGGAATATTTTACAGAAAAAAATTTTAGTAGCATAATGCAAAACTTTATATGTATCTTTGATAGAATATGTCCCACATGTTCAATTTCCTGTAAGTTATTTTGAATTAATGTTTGAAATGAAGAAAGCATGAAAAAAAATATGACAAAACAATGGTATGTTAAGGATATCGAATAAAGCAGAGAAGATATAAATTCTAATTACAGTCCTTCCAACAGATAATTTGTTATGAATTCTCAGGCAAAACTCTTTCTCTTTTTATGTCTTATTTTTGTGTCAAACAATAACAACACCTGTTCCGCTTACCCAAAGGGATCATGTGAAGATCAAGTGACATTATGAATTTGAAAACTATGGTAATACACTATACAAACATATGCAGTATACTAACATAACTAGTAGTTTAATTAGAAGATTGCATTTTCAAAATGCGATAAATTTGTTGCAGTACCTTAAAGTCTACAACTTTAAAGCAAACAGATGGATAAGTATAGCTCTTAGATGCCAAATTTACCACACTGTGTTTTCTTACAGGTATGCCTGAAAATGAGATCTAAAAGGAAATTGCAGAAATAAAATATCAGGTGCCCAATAGTCAATTGAGCAAAAAGCCTTAATTGCCAAACAAGCAAAAGAATAAAAAATATACTAAATGAAGTATAAATGTATTTATCAAATTCATTTATGAGTGTTCACAATTGTAGAGCATTCAGAGGTAGTATTTACTACAGGGTTAAAATTTGGGGGCTCACTGCTTTAATTTGTCAATGTAATTAATCTTAACCATTTTTGTTTTCTACATACTGATCCTTAATCACTTCCATAAATGTGTTTCTTCCTTATTGCTATAATGGCCTTTCCACTTTTAGTTGATGAGAATGTTCATAAATGTTTTGGCTTCTACTGTCAGATGGAAAGATCTCTTACCTAATTGGATGTTTTAAAGTATTTCTTAATTACAACTGTTTCTTGCTTGTGATTTCCATTCCATCGGTTCCCTTTTTCTCAATTGCTTCCTATTCATGTTCTATAGACTTTATGAACTTATAGTCATGTTTATGATACTGAATGGTTATAATGTCTTTTAGAATTAATAGCAGTAGATTTTTCTAGGTGATGAACTGCTAGAATTATGTCATTTGAATTTATTCTGGAATTATTATTGAAAAAATATTATTACAACAAGGAATATATCAGCCAATTGTAAGCACATTATATGTGGTTTAATTCTATGTTGTTGGGGAAAGGGAAGGGATATTTGTTTGCTATTATATTTAAACATCATTCAAAGAGTATGATTGTAAAAAAAAAAAGATTGTCTTGCGTAAATTATAAATCAGAAGTTTTATAAATAGTGTAAGTATTAGGAAAACTGTGATGGATAAATAAAACTGAGACAAGATAATAGGGTACATTTGTGAAATATAGAGAGCTCAGAGTGCCATGTTAAAGAAGCCTACTAGATTTTTGTATGTTCCAACATAGAATAAGCAAATGTTACAGCTCATGTACAGGAGAAGAGGTCCTGGAAAAGCGTGTGGTATATGTGGATCTTTTATTCGATAACTAAACAGAAATAAAGATGTTAAGCTTATAAATTATTTTTTTCATTAGTAACATTTAGGTTGGCTACAGCTTCTGACTAGAGTTCACTATGAGATGGAAGATAATGTATATGAATAACAATTATGTAATCATTGTGCTGCAGATCTCGGCATTGGACATTTTTTCCACAACATGACAGGAATAAACCAAAACTAGAGTTTTGTTTTCTGATAAGTGCTCAGTGCATGAATGTGTGTCTATGAGGATGTTAGAATAGGAGCAGTAAGACTGCAGATAATATTGTTTTCTCTACCTCCTTTCAAACTAACCCTGCCCTGACACCCCTTCCTTGCCCAGAAAATATAAGTGAAAGTGACACTGATTTCACACAGATTTTGCTCAAGTAGAAAAGCTTCAAGAAAAGACAGCAGAGGAGGTTATGTGGTTAATAAAAGAGTAAACATTCCAGGTTAAATTTGTAATCCAGAGGTTTGGTGTAGATGATGACGATGAATGCAATGATCAAAGAGCTAGCACTTAGTGACTAGAAACAGAGATATTACTACATGCCATGCCCTGTGCAAAATGTGCTATTCTGCCACTCCCATGTAAATATTGAATATGTTGTACAGGCTATATTTTCAATTAAATTAATCAAACTAACCTCCAAATTTGGTGAAAATCTATGTAAATTTTTTTTGGTGCAATGATAGACAAATGGACAGAACTATCATTTTATTCATATGGATATTATTTTCAATTTTAATAAAAACACCTAAAGTTCAGGTCAAAAAATTAAATTGTAAATAAATACTTACTGTTTCTTTATCATTTTCCTTCAGTGAGCCAGGAACTTAGTTCTAACTCTACAAGTGAGGTATATTCTCTCTCTTCGGTCACATGGGACCCATTTTTTAGCCTTCCAATCTGATGGATTTCTAGTGGCCTTCCTACGCACCTAGATATAGAAAAAAGTGAATTAGGCAATAGGGAAAACCCAGCTCATTAGGATCCAATTTGCTGTACTTGGAATTAAAGAGTCTCACCTCATCAAACTCAAGAATTCACTATAACACAAACACTGATGAACAAAGGCCATTGTTTCACAATAGAAGATGGCTCTGTCTTCCAAATTTTGAATGTACACAATTTAACCTCTTTCTTTGATGTTTCCAGTTAATCCACAAGGTCATCAACATTCTACAAAAGTTGGATTCTAGAGTTTTATATAGGTGTCCTGGGACTATACTGTTCAACATACTTAGCTTACTTCTTACCAGGTTTCATCCAACTGCTTCTCCAAGTGTACCTCTGTGCTTAGAGTGTAAAACAACAAACACAATGCAGGATGGGGCTAAGAAAACAGTAGAAGTGAATCAGGGCATAGAGAAAAATGTTAAATTAGAGCTTGTTCAGGGTTCTATTTATTTCTTGAAATAAATTCATACCTTTAAAATTCTGAAAAAAAAAAAGAAAAGTGTTTATTGTTGTTATTTTGTAACCATTCACCAAAATATTATAATTAAAGTCACTGAAAATAATTCATATACTTAAGAGGAAAATTGACTAACTGGAGTTTTCAGATGAGTATCAAAATGAGAAGCTTTCAAACCACATGAGAGAATTCAAGAAAATAGGACTGTTTTTCTAAGAAAAAAGACTTGAAAGACAGAAAAGACTTTCTTCATGGGTTAACATTTTGAATGAGAAATTAGATTTATTTTCTTAGACTCTACAAGTAAAACTGGAACAGTTTGCAGACAATTTCAGCATAATTCTCCAAATATTTGGCTGTTTGATATTTTTAAGCAGAGAAACTATTCTAACTTGATAATGTTCTATAAAAATGCTTTTAGAAACATTGTTTTTGGAAAACACCTGTGGTTTGCCCATTTAATCATAAAAATACTTTGTTTATTTTAATTTCTTGGTACAAGCATTACAAATTCCTATTTTGAAATTTGTTTTTGTTGTGTTTGATGACCCACATCAACCCTTTGATGGTTTCAGTTAGCTGCATATTAGTAATAACCACATGCTCTATGCAGTGACATTTTCAGAACACATATCAACATGCCTGTTGCTATACCCAAAGTCTCTAAACTATGTGTTTTGGTTGGTTTGATGCTTTTATTAATTTTGGGATATTTTTCTACTTTATTAGTTCAGTTTCACCACTGCTATAAAAGCTGAATAATTTCTGAATGGTTGGGGAGGCCTCAGGAAACTCACAATCATGGCAACTGGGGAAGCAGTCATCTTCATTATGAAGAATGGGGCAACAAGAGAAGTGCAAGCAGGGGAAATGCCACATGCTTATAAAACCATCACATCACATCTCAGGAGAACTTGCTATCACGAGAACAGCACGGGGGAACCGCCCTCATGATTCAATCACCTTCATCCCTCTACACATGTGGATTATAATCTGAGATGAAATTTGGGTGGGGTTATGGTTTCAGGGCCACATCATACTATTTCACCCCAGCCTCTCCCAAATCTCATGTCTTTTTACATTTCAAAATCAATAATGCCTTCCTACATTCCCCCAGTCTTAACTCATTCCAGCATTAACTTAAAAGTCCAAGTCCAAAATATTATCTGAGATAAGGGAAGTCCTTTCCATCCAGGAGCCTGTAAAAGCAAAATCAAGTTAATTACTTTCAAGATACAATGGAAGTACAGGCATTGGACAAATGCTCTCATTCCAAATGGGAGAGATTGGCTAAAACAAATTGGTTAGAGGTCCCATGCAAGTCTAAAATCCAGTGGGGTGGTCATTAAATCTTAAAACTCCAAAATAATATTTGACACCATGTCTCACATCCAGGCCATGCTGATAGAAAAATTCCTCTATTAGCTTGTGTTTACTTATCTTCAACAAGTTTTGTGCTTAGTTTTCATGATCACTATGGGAGATACAGAACAAGGAATAAAGTGAAAATATAGATGATATTGTTTTGATACAAATGATATTGTTTGATACAAGGGGTGGGTTCCCACAGCCTTGCGAAGCTCCTTCACAGGCTGGCATCGAATGCCTGTGGCTTTTCCAGGGTCATGGTGCAAGCTGTCAGTGGATCTACCATTCTGGGGTCTGGAGAATAGTGGCCTTCTTCTCACAGCTCCACTAGGCAGTGCCCCAGTGGGAACTCTGTGTGGTGGCTCCAACCCCACTTTCCCCTTTGCACCACCTTAGCAGAGGGTCTCCATGAGGGCCCCACCCCTGAGGCAGACTTCTGCCTAAACATCCAGGCATTTCCATACATCCTCTGAAATCTAGACAGTTTTCCAAACCTCAATTCTGGACTTCCTTTCACTGTAGGCCCAACACCAGATGGAAGCTGCCAAGGCTTGGGGCTTAGACCCTCTGAAGCAATCGTCCAAGCTGTACCTTGGTTCCTTTTAGCCACAATTGGAGCTAAAGCAGCTGGGACCCAGGGCACCATGTCAAAGGTGCCCAGAGCATTGGGTCCCTGGGCCTGGCCCATAAAGCCAATTTTCAATCTAGATCTCTGGGCCTGTGATGGGAGGGCCTGCCACCAAGTTCTCTGAAATGCCCTAAAGACATTTCCCGATTGTCTTGGTGATTAACATTTGGCTCCTTGTTACTTATGCAAATTTCTGTGGCCAGCTTGAATATTTCCCCAGAAAATGTGTTTTTCTTTTGTATTATATTGTCAGGCTGCAAACTTCCCAAACTTTTATTCTTTGCTTCCCTTTTCAATATAAAGTTCCAATTTCAAACCATTTCTTGGGGTATACATAACAGTGAATGCTTTCAGAATAATTCATCTTGAACAATTTGCTGCTTAGAAATTTCTTTTACCAGATACCCCAAGTCATCTCTCCCAAATTAAACAGTTTTTATTTTACCAGATACCTTAATTCATCTCACTCAAAGTTCCACAGATCTCCACAGCAGGGCAAAATGCCACCAATCTTTTGTTAAGCATAGCATGAGTGACTTTTACTGCAGTTCTCAGTAAGTTCCTCATCTCTATCTGAGACCATCTCAGCCTGGACTTCGTTGTTCACATCACTATCAATGTTTTGGTCAAAACCATTCAACAAGTCTCTAGGAAATTCAAAACTTCCCCCCACTCCTTTCTGTCTTGTTCTGAGCCCTCCAAACTGCTTCAACTTCTGCCCATTAGCCAGTTCCAAAGTCACTCCCACATTTTCAAGTATCTGTATAGCAGTGCCCCACTCTCTGCAGTACCAATTTATTAGTCCACTTTCACACTGCTATAAAGAAATACCCAAGACTGGGTAATTTATAAAAGTAAGACGTTTAATTGACTCACAGTTCCACATGGCTGTGGAGGTCCCCAGAAACTTACAATCATGGCAAAGGGGAAGCAGTCACCTTCTTAAGGCAGCAGGAGAGAGAAGTGCAAGCAGGGAAACTGACAGATGCCTATAAAACCATCAGATCTCATGAAAACTCACTATCATGAGAACATCATGGAGGAAAACACCCCTATGATCCAACCATCTCCTTCCTTTGACACATGGGTATCTCTCCCTTGAAACGTGGGGATTACAATTCAAGATGAGATTTGGGCAGGGACACACAGCAAAACAATATCATCTACATTTTCACATTATGACTTCTGTATCTTCTATAGTAAGCATGTAAACCAAGCACAAAATTTGTTGAAGAAAAGCAAACACACGCTAATAGAGGAATTTTTCTGTCAGGAATACAAACACACAAACTTGAGAGTGCCTTAAACTCAAACTATACAGTTATTATGGCCATAAATATATTTAGCAGATTATGCAATCTACCCAGGATAATCTGTTATAAATTTCTAGTTCAAAATTTACTATTGGTGAAAGCCTTGAACCAAATACATCATCTATAGTCCTGATTTATCTTCTTTTTTTTATTCTGAGCATCTTTTTCTGTTTGTCATACTCTAATTTTTCCTTTGACAGAGTATTAATTACTTAAACCTAGCTCTTATTTTTATTTGGAAAAATACTTAGTCTTCGCTCATAAGTTTGTATAAAGTCTACTTTAAATACATTTTTTAATCAATTGCATTTAAAAGAAGTAGTTTTTTATAATCTGCCAAATGCTAAAACCTGCTGTTTACCAACTACCAGGAAATTGCTTCTCTTTATATTTTGGTGGCCTGTGGGCTTCCTTTGCTCTCTATTCTGTTTCCTCTATGTTCTCCTGCCTAGCTAGTTAATTGCCTTAGTGCCCTGATCATTTTGGGGAAATAGGAGGTATTTTTTGTATTACTTTTTGGAGGGAAGAATAAACACTTTTAAATTCAATTAATGCTGAAAGTAATATGTAAGGAAATGGATACTGCAATACTTCCTTAGCTCAGATCTTTACTCCTTAACTGTTTGATATACAATATTTACATGTGTTACAAATGGACTTTGAAACAGCAATTATAGTAGCTAGGGGTCATTTAATATTCCTTCCTCATATTGAGTTTTGCTTCAATAGGGTGTATTGTAAAATAGCCGAGTTTCTGATTAGGTAGATATGCTATGCCTGTAATGTAGTTCATATAATTCATGAAAAAAGTGAAAGTTATAGACCATTAAAAGACTGGAATTGAAAGAAAATTAAATTGTATAAATAGATTCTTAGTATAGCTTGATAGCCAAGAGAGACACAGCCACCAAGGAGATGTAGTAAAATATTATTCTGTACTTTTGAACTCAGTCACATTTATTAAATAGCTACTATATTTCAGGGACTGTCCTCAGGTGTTATACATAAGATGCAAAAATGGATAACGCTCAAGGGTTACACAAGTGGAGAAGGTTAGGCAGGATGATAATTCAATAATTATATATATATATATATATATATATGCACACACACACATATGAAATTAGTTCTAAAACACTGAAAAGACCAATATTGAGTTCCAAAACTGAATCAGTAATAAAAAACCTACCAACCATAAAAGCCCTGGACCAGATAAATTCACAGTCATATTCTAGCATATGTACAAAGAAAAGCTGGTACCAATTCCACTAAAACTATTCCAAAAAATCGAGGAAGAGAGACTTCTTCCTAATACATTCTACAAAGCCAGCATCACCCTGATACCAAAAACTGGCAGGCAACAACAAAAAAGAAAATTATAGGCCCATATCCATGATGAACACAGATGCAAAAATTTGCAACAACACACTAACAAATTGAGTACAGCAGAACATCAGAAAGTTAGTTCACCATGATCAAGTAGGCTTCATTCCTGGGATAGAAGATTAGTTCAACATAATGCAAATCAACACATGTGATCCATCACATAAACAGAATTAAAAGTAAAAACTATGACCATCTCAATAGAGGTAGAAAAAGGCTTCAATAAAGTCCAACATTCCTTCATGATGAAAACCCTCAAGAAACTAGGCTCTGAAGGAACATACTTCAAGATAATAAGAGCCATCCATAACAAACTCATAGCCAACATCACACTGAATGGGCAAAAGTTAGAAGTATTCCCCTTTGGAAGTGGAAGAAGACAAGGATGCCCACTCACCACTACTATTTAACATAGTACTAGATGTCCTTGCCAGAGCAATCAGGAAAAAGAAAGAAAGTGCATCCAAATAGAAAAAGAAGAAGTAATGCCCTCTCCATGAATGATATGATTCTATAAGAAGTTATACCCTCTCCATAGATGCTATGATTCCAAAGTCTCTGCGAAAGGGCTCTGAGAACTGATAAACAATTTCAGTGAAATTTCAGAGTACAAAATCAACATACAAAAATTAGTAGAATTTTATACACAAATAATGTTCAAGCTTAGAGCCAAACCAAGAACACAACCCCATTTATGATAGCCACAAAAAAATAAAGTGCTTACAGATATATCTTACCAAGGAGATGAAAGATCTCTGCACGGAGAACTACAGAACACTACTCAAAGAAATCAGAGAATCTGAGCAAATGGAAAAGCATTCCATGCTCATAAGTAAGACACATTAATAGTATTAAAATATCTATACAGCAAAATTTATCTACAGATTCAATGCTATTCCTATAAAACTATCTATGTCATTTTTCAAAGAATTAGAAAAAACATTTTAAAATTCATATGATGATGGAGAGGATGTGGAGAAATAGAAACACTTTTAAACTGTTGGTGGGAGTGTAAATTAGTGCAACCATTGTGGAAGACAGTGTGGTGATTCCTCAAGGACCTAGAAATAGAAATTCCATTTGACCCAGCAATCCCATTACTGGGTATATACCCAAAGGATTATAAATAATTCTGTTATAAAGACACATGCACAGATATGTTCACTGTGGCACTGCTTACAATAGCAAAGACCTGGAACCAACCCAAATGCCCATTGATGATAGACTCTACAAGGAAAATGTGGCACATATACACCATGGACTACTAAGCAGCCATTAAAAAATGATGAGTTTGTGTCTTTTGTAGGGACATGGATGAATCTGGAAACCATAATTCTCAGCAAAGTGACACAAGAACAGAAAATCAAACACCACATATTCTCACTCATAGGCGGGTGTTGAACAATGAGAACACATGGACATTGGGAGGAGAGCATCACATACTGGGGTCTGTTGGGCAGAGCTGGTGGGGGACAGCAGCGGGTAGGGAGGTTAGGGAAGGATAACGGGGAGAAATGCTGGGTATAGGTGACGGGGGGATGGAGGCAGCAAACCACATTGCCATATATGTACCTATGCAACAATACTGCATGATCTGCACATGTACCCCAGAACCTAAAGTACTATATATATTTCGCCTTTTTAAAATTTTATATATATACATATATATATATATGTATATATATAAAATAAAAAAACAAAAAAGAGTCCAAATAGCAAAAGCAATCCTAAGCAAAAACAATAAAACCAGAGGCATTATATTACCTGATTTCAAACTATAAGGCAATAGTAACCAAATCAGCATGATATTGGTACAAAAACAGACACACTGACCAATAGAACAGAGTAAAGAACTTAGAAATAAAGCCACCATAAACCTTCAGTCATCTAGTCTTGAGAAAGGTGACAAAAATAAGCAATGGGCAAAGGACTCCCTATTCAACAAATGGTGCTGGAATAGCTAACTAGCTATATGCAGAAGAATGAAACTTGAACCCTACCTTTCAACATTATACAAAAATTAACTCAAGATGGATTAAAGATTTAAATATAAAACCTCAAACTATAGTAATCCTGGAAAGAAACCCAGAAACACCATTCAGGACATCAGTCTTGGTAAAAAATTTATGACTAAGTCCTCAAAAGCAATTGTAACCAAAACAAATATTAACAAATGAGATCAAATTAAACTAATGAGCTTCTGCAAAGCAAAAACAAAACAAAGCAAAAATCCTACCAATAAACAGAAAACCAACACTGACAGAATGGGAGAAAAATATTCTAAAACTACGCATCTGACAGAAGTCTGATATCCAGAATCTATAAGGTATGTAAACAATGCAACAGGCAAAAAGCAAAGAGTTCCATTAAAAAGTGGGCAAAAGACATGAACTGATACTTTGGAAAATAATACATACAAATGGACAAAAGACATATGAAGAAATGCTCAACAGTACCATCAGAGAGATGCAAATCAAACCACAATGAGAAGCCATCTTACAACAGTCAAAATGACTATTGTTAAAGAATTAAAAAACAGCAGATGTTGGTGAGGCTGTGGAGAAAAGGGAATGCTTATACACCACTGATGGGAATGCAAATCAGTTTAAGTCACTGTGGAAAGCAGTTTGGAGATTTCTCAGAGAACTTAAAAAGAACTACCATTTGATCCAGCAATACTGTTTTGGGGTGTATGTCCATAAGAAAATTAATCATTCTATCAAAAAGACACATGCACTGATACGTTCATTGCAGCACTATTTACAATAGTAAAGACATGGAATAAACTTAAATGCCCATCATGATTGATTGGATAAAGAAAACCTAGTACAAATATACTATGCAATACTATGCGGCCATGAAAAACAATAAAATCATGTCTTTAACAGCAACATAGATGCAGCTGGAGGCCATTATCCTAAGCAAAGTAATGCAGAAACAGAAAACCAAACACCACATGTTACACTTATAAATGAGAGCTTAATATTAGGTACTCATGGACAAAAAGTTGTCAACAATAGACACTGGGGACTAGCAGAGAGAGAGGGAGAGAGAGGGACAAATGTTGAAAACCTAACTATTAGATACTATGCTTACTACCTGAGTGATGGTATCATTCATATCCCAAACCTCAGCACCACACAATATACCTGTAACAAACCTGCACGTGTACTCCATGAATCTAAAATAAATTTGAAATTATATATTTAAAGAAAAGAATCTAGTTCTGGACAGAGAAGGAAGGTGATGTTTGGGATGACATCAGAACTGTGTGTTGAAGGATGAATAGGAATTTTTTAAGTGTGTAAAACTAAAGAAAGACAATAGAGGGAGAAAGACTAGCATGCATAAGAAGTTAGAAGTATCAAAATGTAAGGTTGCAATTCTGAGCAGCTTCCTATAACTTAACTAGGTATCCTGGGATAAGAGGTGAGGATAAAAAGGTAGATAGAAACTAAATCATAAAGATCCACCAGACACAACAGGTCTTATGACATAAAATAGTCATTTAGCTTTTATTTGGTGAGAGGTAGGGATCTACTGAAGGTTTTACAAAGTGGAATCTGGGAAAGTAGTAGGTAAGGAGATAAAGTAGAATTGAAAAGCTGAAATAGCTGTAAAAAGAGAGTATGAGGAAACATTCATGATGAAAGTGTACTCTCACATTCTCTACCACAAGAAAATTGGCAGAGTTGTGCATCAAAGTTCCAGACATAACAATGGAACAAAACTTTGATTAGTCAGCATCTCCTCTCTTACAATGCTTACCAGATTATCCTGGTATTTTGCACTGACAATTGTTTTCTGTAACTGACACAAGCTGTAAATTCTGATGCACATTAACCCCACTGTGATCTTGTTAAAGCTTTCAACTGAACTGTAGCATGCATTGCCAGAGCAAATCTCCTTAAAGTTTAGCAAAGGACAAATAACACACACATGCTACTGGTTTTGGTCTAAAAGCTGGTGAAGCAAGAACTCTTTAGGCCATCCATCTTTCTATGATGGGACCAAGTGTCTCATTCCAAAGATTGTTCCCAGCAAACATGCTTTATATTGGTCATGAGAATGAAAGCTTAGATAGAACTCCAAGAAAATGACAATTTTATTTCTTCATTTCTTCTTTATTGAACACCAAAAAGATATTTCAAATAGTCACTACGATCTAGGCTGTCACAGCACCTATACTACAAAAACAAAGTACTTTTCACTACTGTCCTTTTCAGAGTAAATAGAAATAGCACCTTATTTCGTTTGCTGAGATTTTGCCCATAGATTGTCAGTTTTGTATCAAAAGAAAAATACTCTTTATATTGCATGAAATAATCAAGAGAGCTAAACAGACACTACACTACATTTTCCACTGTGTAAAATAATCCAGAGAGAATTATGCGGTAAATCAAATGTTTTACTATTGGGGTACGCACAATAACCTCAGAATTTTTCTTTTCTTTTTTTTTGTTTTTCCAGCATCTATCCCAACTGAAATGCATTCTTTTCTAACATAGTTTCCAAATCACATGCTTAGCTTTTATTTACACACTAGCTATATCTGACTAAATGGCAAATTTTCAGTTGGAGGCAAAAACTAAGTTTAAAATGCAGTTAAACTTTATTTTTTCTATTTGAAAGTAAGGAAACAAATCATGGAATAATGTGAAATTAATGAAGTCAATGTGATGTTTTACTTTAAGCTACTCCAGCAGATGTTTGGATAAAATAAAAAAAAAAATTCAATCTATGAAAGAAAAAATATTGTCTATGTACATATAAAAATGAAAATGAACTATGTTTATGTTTCATAGGTTAGATAAAAATGGTCTAATGACCATTTTTCTATGTTGATATTTGCAATTCTAAAAATCTATAGCTGAAGTAAAAGAGAAAATTATTTTTGCAGTTCAAGATTCCTAGCTTAATTCTGAAGAAATAATTAATAGATACTTCCTCATCAATCTCACTCAATACTGGGCAATTTTAGAGCTCTGAAAACGATCTCTGTGTGTGTGCGTGTGTGTGTGTGTGTGTTTGTATGTGTGTGTGTCTGTTCATTGCTCAACATTACACAATTCTCTGAGCTGCTGTTAATCGTCATCTATTCAACATGTTTTTACCAAATGTTTACTACCAGTTACACTAGGTTCTGTGTGCTCAAATAAACCTAGTGCTATGCACAGAATATTTAGTGAAGAATGTTTGTGTTAGAAACCAGTACCACCAACGTTAGCACATGGGACAACTTCATTCTCACATTGCCTCTGCGCTAAGTATTCTGATATATTTTTACATATATTTTCTTTAGAGCTTAATAATAGTGGTTTCACAGAAAACAAGTCACTACTATTATTCAACAGATTCTAACACAATTTTACACAACAATAACAACAAATTTGTTGTTTATATAACATTAAAGTGATTCAGTGGGGTTATATCCTTTCCATCTAGACAGTGTTAGGTGTTATATAGTATGCAGAGATGAGCTGTATGGACTGCTCTTAACACCATGCATTATTATTGGAATTCAGGCTATAAAGAGAAGGAAAATGAAAAATTTTGTGCTTTTTTCTATTTTCAAGCAATAGATTTTAGAAACACAGAGGAACAATTATCCTATTGACAGAGCACAGTTAACAAAAAGGTTCTATAGAATTGCACCTTGAAAATGGCTAAGTGATTATGTAGTAGAGCTAGAAGGGAAACCCATGATAGGCTGAATAAATAAAGTTAATATAGGCATGGAGATTGGATGAGAAAAAGGCCGCACTAAGAAAACACAACCACAATAACACTAGAAGTCGTGTCTAAATGGAGGAAGCCATGAGAGATATTCAGAATGTCATTGAATATAATTTAAAATAAATAATAGTGTGTTAGGCAGAAAATATATGAAAAAATTCAAGGTTCCTTTAACTCCAAAGATGTTTAGACCTTGGTAGGAAGTGTATTTATCTGTAGACCCAAAGAAGTATAAAATTCAATCAAATAAATAGAAGTAGACTGGATAAAGTTTGTAGCCTTTCGTTAATTAAAAGTAAGAATTAAGTAACCTAAATTTGAATCTAAACTGTATGATGTGACTACCTCCATTTTTGGTGGTCTACTTCAAATTATGGAGTCACTGATATGGCACCTCTATGTAGGGCTCAGTACATTGTATCAGCATTAAATCCAAAAATTCAATCACGTATAAGCTGCCACTTTCAGTCATTTAGTAAACCATACGAACTGAGAAGGCAAACTCAGAAAATTTGCATGAAAAGTACATTAATTATCTATTGTTACACAAACAAATTACCTCAAACTTTAGCAGCTTAAAATAACTTTTATTATTTCAATCAATTTCTTAAGGCAGGAAACAGAGTAGCTTAATTCTGGTTCAGAGTCTCAGGAGGATGCAATCAAACCATTGGCTGGAACTCAGTCATCTGGAGACTCAACCAGCACTAGATCAAATGTTATTATCACTCGCAGGGATATTGGCAAGACTCCGTTCCTCATTGGCTATTCACTAAAGCTCTCAGCTCCTCACTATAATGGGTTCTTTGCAGCGCTAAGTTTCCTCATCACAAAGCAGCCAGCTTCTTCCACCATGAGTAATCCAAGAGCAAAATAATAATGTGTAGATTATAAGTGTGTTAACGTTTAGGCATATTTGGGCTTATTAATGTAAGTTATTCTGACAATTCCAACTAAAATATATAATCAACTAATACAAATATGTGATTTTAAAAAGAAATTTCAACAAGCATTATATGTTGGATCATTTGAGAATAAATATATTAGTGTAGTAGTTATTAAATTTATGGCAGTGTTTTGTTCTTGAGTAGTCAATTTATTTTTTAAAATTACATATAAAAATATACGAATGCAGTTTAAAATATTTGAAATTATGATTTGAATTAATAAGCTTACTAAAAGTGTTTGTTAAAATTTATCAGGTCTGTAAGTAGATTATTCCAATTTTTAACCTAAATTTAGAAGCTTAAGGGAGAACTTAGATTTTAATGTGTAAGTTTAATAAATCAAACAACACATGATATATTAACTTTCTGATTTAATATTTTAAAATAATTTCAGCACAAAAAAACTAGCAAGAATACTATGAAGGGCTCACATGGACTCTTTATCCGGATTCCACAATTTTGTAACATATTCTATATTTGCCTTATAAACACTCTCCCTCCTAGTGTGAGATCAAATCCAGGAACAGGTCATGTGTTGCATTTAGTTGTGTCTTTACATTTAGCATATATGTGCGTGTGTGTGTGTGTGTCTGTGTGTGTGTGTGTGTGTGTAATGTGAGTTCACATCTAACCTGTGCTTTTAATCTAATACTATAGGCTTTTTAAAATTCCTTCCATATCTGTTTGTCCCTTCTCTAACAGTGAGAAATTTAGTTCCCATTATACTCAATATATCAACTTATTTGCAGAGTGCTCAAAAACGTAACCAAAACCCTTACCAGGCAGGCCAGCACCTCCTAAACTTTCTGCAGAATTTGTGCAGATGAATACCTTCTGACTAACCATTGCCTCATCTTGTCATCTCATTGAGGTTGTGCAGGCCATGTAAGACCTGTCACCATTCCAAGTGATATATTAGTTGTTAAAATGATATAATGCTTTGTGGAATTTGTGAAATAAAAATTTTGAATGCATTCCTTTATTTTAATAAGAAGTGCTCAATGTATAAATTTTATACAAGCCTCATCTAAGAAACTTTGGCCAACATGGTTCTTTCTGTTGTAAAACAGGCCTTAGACACAGTATGGAATTAAAATTCCTTCAACACATCTAATTGTCTGGAAAACTATGGTTAGTAAGGAAATGGGGCAACCACTTACTTAACATCTCTTGGGCTCAGATTACTCCAAACCTGTAAATTGGGGACAACTGTTTTGAAACCAGTCGTTGAATTAACAGAGTTATGTGCTGAGGGAAGTAAGTGCTGCCTTCCTAATAAATTAAAAAAGGAAAATGAGACATCAAGTGGTTTTGATGTCACTACCCCTACTTCGACCAGAGCAGCACTTACTGGTCTATTTTGTATATCGAACTTTTATTTTGCTATGGAGTCCCATGGCTAGAATTAAATGGTAGGAAACCACTGGCCTAGCACTACCATTCATTCTATGCATTATTAGAGAGTTCCGTTTAAAGCTCTTCATTTATTCATTAAATCTGCTCCATTGTGCCTAGCAATGAGCTAAAAAAGCTTTAGGAGGAAAAAAAAGTAGAAAAGCATGCATTGACTAGGAATTGTTACATAAATTAGGATACCTACTCCACAGTTTAATTTTGAAAACTTAAATATTATGTATTTTGCATCCAGCACAAGGAAGTTTAGAGTAGGCAATCGATAAATGTAATTATTTTCTTCTTTTTCTAGCACATTGGTGAGCATCTAGTGGGTTCTTAATAGGTATTTGTTAAGATGAATTACATCTCAGCATTTTACCACTTAATACTTACCTGTCTTGATTTCAGATAGCTTTTGTTGAATATTTACAACCAATTCATTTTGATCAGTATTTCTGAACAAGTTAGCTGAATTATAATTTGCTTATAGCTAGTTCTTTGCAGTAGTAGGAGTGGGGAAGAAGATAAAGCTACCCAGAAAATTTGAAGTTAAAGTTAACCATTGAGAATGATGTTAGGGAAAATCGACATGTGATAAATGAAATGCAGCATCTGTTAAATAATTCACCTTAAATGATATTAGTAGCTAGGATATAGCCAGCCTTTTCTCTGTGCCAGGTATTTAGCAAAGCCTTTTACAAACAATTCCATGAAACAGACAGTGCTATCAGTCTTATTTTGCAAAAGTAATTTGTCCTAGATTGCACGACTATAGGAGTGACTGGATTCCAACCCTGACACTGTGATTTCAATTTGCACACTTAACTAATTAACCTAGCATATGATAAGCTGTGAATAGAAGTTTGATTTCAAAAAAATTGTCAAAAGTATTAAATAGTTATCAAGCTACTATGGTGTGCCAGATACTGCAGTAAGTGTTAGAGATACAGCAGTGGAATATACATTGCCTCTTCCCTAGTAAGATGAGCTGGGAAACATAAATACAAAAATAACAAAATTTTCATCATAAAAATAATATATTGACACATAATCAACAGTGTTGTCAGTTGCATTATATTTAGCCCCAACAAAGAACTTCTTAATAAAAGCAGGATGGTATGTAGGACAATCAGAAAAGGGAAAGTTTAAGAGAAACACCTTTTCAGTCGGTCAGGAGCCTCGTCTAGGAGAGACGACATAACCAAGGAGGTTTCCTGGACAGGTATCTCTGAAATTGAATGAGTAGTAGACTATCAGATCTCAGTGACATTAACCATCAAAAATGCATAATACTGTTGATTTTCTAATTATAAATGATTAAAGGAGCATACTAATTCATGCATTATGTAGGCTATTAAGAGTTTACTTTGAACAAACCCACTATAGCTTAGTCAGCTTTTGGTGAACTAAACGACAATAAGCTTTTTATTATGCAAAGACAGAGAACAGACTGAAATACAGTAAATCTACAGAGTATCTAGCACTCTGTAGCAGGAGGCATTTTCTGGGTAACCAGTTGGCTTCAGGAAATACTGGCTCTCTCTCCCCTCTCTATATTGCTGCTCTCTTATTGTAACGTGTTCTCTTCTTCATTAATTTCCCTTCTCCAAAATGTTAGGCATATTTTCTTCCTTGGTAGCACCAGTCAAATCAGCAATTCTGGCTGTTCTCACTAACTCCTGCTTGTTTAACTTTTCACTAATTTCTACTAGTTTAACTTTTCACCAGCACCTTCATTAAGTACATTACAAACAAATTTACTTAAGCGGGTGCAAGGGTGCACGCGCGCACACACACAGACACACAGACACACACACACACACACACACACACACCCTTCTGCTTGATTCTCACATTTCAATAACACTTCTTATTAAGCAATCTTAAATTGTAGTGCAGACTCCCAAACAAATTCACATTGATTATAAATTAATGAGGGGACATGTTGGAATTTTATCACAAAGACTAAGCTTCTACTTTCACTACCTTATAGAAAGCAAAGAGAAAAAATACTAAACGTTTCAAAATTCACTCTATAACCTTATGTCTTTGGCTAATATTTTCAAGGCATTCATCAAGACCAGAGCTGCTCAGAGAGAACTATTCATGCCCTGCTAATGGGCTAGGCTTTTATTTAAATCGTGGCTAGAACATACTAATGGCATTGCACAGACCCGCTGATTGCCTTGGGATAAAATAATCCAGTTTAACATCAACAAAATAAACACCCTTTTACAGCACTGCTTGAATTCAATATTCACTCTGAAGTATATAATTCAGTGTTCTCTTTTATGAAATATAGTTGTTCTATGCAAATTTTTTGAAATGTGAAGTTTTGTCTTCAATTTTGCTTATGCTGATGTCCATATTGTTGGACTTTTAATCTCTTCAGAGCACTTGTATTCAACTTTGTAAAGAAATGCTCTTATTACTTATCGAATTTTCAATAATGGTTTACTAAAGTAATAAAACTGTTCATGTAAACACCAGGATTTTTTTGTGTTACTTCCTGGAAAGCAACTTTATACTAAAGAAACAGGAAGAAAATTGATTAATCTCATTCAATTATCATCAAAGTCACAGAAATAATTAAACACATTGACAAATATAATGCTTTTTTATTTCCTTATACACTATATATGTGTATTCCTAATTGAGAGAACTATGTGGGATGAGGTGGTTGTTCAAATGGACTAACATTCTTACAAACAAGCTAACATACAGGTCTTTAAACTATTAGAATAGAGGAAAATTAGATTTCCATTGGATTAAAATTAGTTCTATTAGTATTAATAAGCATTAATATAAAAGTGTGCAAAATATAATTAACCCTTCTCAACCTAGTATTGAAATGCATGTCCATTTGGATGAGAATTGGTGTTAATGCTAAAGTTTGAGAATAACATTGACTGTTCTTCTGAAGTTAATTTAATTTAGTCATGGACAGAATCATGGATTCTTATGATACTTGACCTATGATATCAAAAACTTTGAAAAGAAACCCAGGCATGAAACAACAAACCTGCTCAAAATTTTCAAGCAGAGCATAACTACAAGGATCCCAATTTGCTCATTTTTCTACATGAAAGAAAACTGCCCTGAGAAAAAATATATGTTCTCATTTTAACACTTCTGAAAATAACACCGTTGTTCTCGATGGAAAGCTAATTTTGAATTGTAATGGCAATTACTAAAGTGAACTAGAAAAAGAAATATGGATAACATAGTTTCCATGGTTACAACAACTTGTGTTGTCCGATTGAGGTTCCCAAATGTAGGTTTTGTAACCAGCTGTACCAGAACCACCTGAAGCACTTGTTAAAAGCACTGATTCCTGAGTTCTATTTATTAAAACAGAACCCAAAGTACTGTTCAAAAAGCTCCACAAGTAATTATCATCTTCACCAAGTTTTCAGCATGATTGAGCAAATTCCAACATTTCTTTCCTCCATTTGCCAGTCTATAAAGTACTCAGGGGAATAATTACTAATAAACATTTTAGAGTCAATAGAAATCACATGAGATTACATATAAAATTAATGATTATAACTGCAATACTGAACAGAAGCCTACATCCATACATCCATAGCAGGATCATTGCAAATGGGCAGGATGTAAAAGCTATGCTAATCGTGGGATTACTTTGTGAGGATGGGAAAGGGGGCTCTTTTTGGAAAGCATCTATGTACCTTGGTTACTTCTAGTGAAAATGTGGTCTGGAAAAAAGAGCCAGCAAGAAACAAAAAGTTTTGAGAGAAGAGAGACATGGGGAAAATGAGCTGATCTCTTCCAACATGGAAATATTAAGGTAATATTCCATTTGCTCTGGTAGAAGCCATTGAAACATGGAGTTGGAAATACTGAAAAGCAAGAGTGCAAATTTGTATAATACATCCAAAGATAGTTGTGAAAAACCTGGAGGACTCAAGATTATCCTAAGAGGAATGGTGAAAGGAAGAAAAGGGAATATTTTCAACAGAAGCTATATGGGGGTCCAAAACATTTAATTGAAAGATTCAAAAGTAGATGTGTCTGTGTTTTACAATCTGAGCTGGGGAGTGGAACACAATGTTTAAATTAGTTTCTTTTCCAATTACATAGATTTCATTATTCTACATTGTCACACTATCTCTAAAGTACAGCAATGATACCCATCATGTGATATTGTTTGGCTGTGTCCCTATGGAAATCTCATCTTGAATTCCCACATGTTGTGAGAGGGACCTAGCCAGAGGTGATCGAATTATGAAGGTGAGTTTTCCCTGAACTGTTCTCGTGATAGTGAGAAACTCTCACAAGATCCGATGGCTTTGTAAGGTGGAAGAATTTACCTGCACAAGCTCTTTTTTTTTTTTTTGCCTGTTGCCATCCACGTAAGATGTGACTTGCTTCTCTTTGCCTTTCACCATGATTGTGAGGCCTCCTCAGCCATATAGAACTGTAAGTCCAATCAAACCTCTTTCTTTTGTAAATTGCCTGGTCTCAGGTATGTCTTTATCAGCAGCATGGAAACAAACTAATACACCATGTCAGCAAAAGTGCCAGGCAGCCCTTCTGTTGGTATGGTCAATTATTTGTCATGTTACTCTGAGCTTTCTGCACATGAAGGTCCCTTTGATGTCAGCAAAAAATTGAGGCTTATAATTAACAGGATCCCAGATCAGGAGGCTCGGGAAAACTTTAGGGGATGGAACACAACTTTATTGTTCATCCAGAAATTTCCTTAAGGCTAGATATCAAAGGAAATGGTGTGTCTTCTTCCTATGTCACACCAGAAAGTACAGAGAATGTACCTTTAGGGAAAGTCACAGGTGAGAGTGGAACAAAAGAATAGCTTCCCTCTGCTCTTTTCACAGAACACGATTTCCTGCAAACAGAAAGAAGCTACTAACCCATGAATTCATAGCTTGTAAAAGTTGCCATAAAGTGATGAACTCTGAGAAGTATAAGATTTTGCTTGCTTTATAAATCTGCAATACTATCCTAGTATCTGTATTTTTTCTCCCATCACTGGCTAACATGCTGCCATTTGATACTTAAGCTGGAGATGCACTCCTTGTAGCCATCTACTTTTCATAAGAAATCATTAGAGCTGCAATGTAAAAATCTACCTTGATTACAAACATGCACATTTTCCATGCTGTTAATATAAAATAAATGTCATACATTTGACCAGCTTTTCCTGACAAAAGAGTTGATATTAAGGAGCCATTAAGAAAAGCTAAATCATGGACCATTATTCATTCAAAAGTAAAAAAAAAAAAAAAAAAAAAGCATCTGTGTCTTAGATGCTATTAATGCATGCTGAATGCCAGTTATAATGATCCCATTAAATCAGATGTGATGAATAGTTCATGAAGTCTGACTTTATGTTATTTCTGGAACTTCTGTTTATATTCTTTCTGGAAATAATGGTCCAAGACCTTATCTGCCTGAGGGCTCTACTGCTTTTTTTTTCCCACAAGATTTCTTTGATTCTTGCACCAGGGAGTTATAGTTTTCAATCCAGACACTGAAGACAGAAAAGGTCATCTCAAAAATACTGTTAAGAGGCCATTGTTTCTTTGCCTGCTTAAACCAGAGGTGGAAAATGAATAAAACGTCTTTAGTGCAGAAAGATCAAACCTAAAAGCCTTTCAGCACCCCTCCCACATTTCATTCATTATGTTCATTGTTCTGGTGGCAAACATTTCCTATTCTACTCTCATTGTAATCCTTCCATTTCCAGTAGTTTGTCTGGGGGATGTAGTCACTGTACAGTATCAAAAGCAGTCAATTAAGATGATTTTAAGAGCTATCTTGTGAAGCAGGAACTCTTTGTTTAGTGCTGTCAACCCCATAACAAATGAAGATTAAATAGTGGTTCATCTGGGCAGGATGGTGTGAGACTTGGAATTCTTTATTTAACAAGCAGGCTTTCCATAGTACCAACCTTGTCAGGGATTGCTACTGAGTCTACCAGAACTCAGGAGGCCCAGATAAACAGAAATTATGTTTGAGGACAAAAGAAGAAGAACTAAGGAATTTTATGCATGCTAACAGAGATGGAGAAAGTATTTGCCATTAGTTTGGCATGCATATAGAGAGACTTCTAAGAAAATGAATGATGCCAGAGAAGTTACAGTGGTTAGAATGAAACTGGAGCACTAATCAGAAGGAAACAAAGACACCAGTGTGAATTTCAAAAGAATGATATATATAAGAAGTACGTGAGCATTCTTTTGATAGGTAACAAATTAGTGGGAAATGAAAAAACTCCAAGAGAAAAAAAGTTGGAGTGGGGTAGGAGGAATAAGAGAAACACTACAAGGAGAGACAAAATAGGCAATGAGAATATTTGGGAGAGGGTTTAATCAGTTACCAAAAGTCAAAATTTAAAACTTACCCCATCTGTTTTTTGATATCTGGTGCACAGAGAGAAAAATGTTACCTCTGTAATCCTTGATGGAAATTAGGCCTAAAATATTAGCACAGTAATCCCCTCTTGTCTACAGGGATCCAAGATCCCCAGTGGATCCCTGAAACCTCAGACGGTACCAAACCCTATATATACTGTTTTGTTTCTATCTGATAATGGAGATGACAACTAAGTGACTAATGCAGATAGGTAATGTATACAGTGTGACCAGGCTGGACAAAGGAATGATTGACATCCCGGGCAGGACTGCATGAGATTTCATCTCGCTACCCAAAACAGCATGCAATTTAAAGCCTGTGACAGTCACAGTGAAACTTGGAAAAAGAACCATGCATCATCTTGCAAATATATTATAGTGGTAAGAGGTCTTAAATAGGTGAAAAGGATCAGACAGGCCTAAAATAAGTCAGGAATCAGGATTTCGATCTCCATTGTCATAAGACAGACAGGCATCTTCCTAGCTATTGTCTGGTTTCAGTTATTCATGAAACGCCTTCTCTCCTCCTTCTTTCCTAAAATTTATCATTTAAAATGCTGCTCTGTGTAGTGAGAAGATAAGAGTTTGGTGAGATAAAGTTTGCAACAGCTAAAAATGTTTAGTGAATGGGAGCTGTTCAAAGACTGTGCAAATTGTCTGTTAAGTGGCACTTTAGGGTTCAGCAGAATCCATGAGAGTTCTATCTGGAGTTTCTATCAGGTCCCATTCAGTAGGAGCTCGTTCCCTAGAAACCAGCATTTAAAAAAGAAAAAAAAAAATCTGTGTCGTGTCTATCTTCCTGGATAAACAATCAGAGTTTCAACCCATTTGAGCTGCCTTCCTGAACAATGGCATCAGTTATCCTCAAGTGTGAATTAAAAGATATAGGTCTAGGGAGAAAGAAAATAAACTGCCTAAATATTGTCTAAAACAAACAAACAAGCTTATAAATTGTTTATTTCTGGAATTTTTCTTTTAACATTTTAGACCAGGAATGAGCATGGGTAACTGAAACTGTGAACAAAGAAACCTCAGATAAGGGTGAACTACTATAAACAACAGTAATATTTATTGATGAAAAAGTAATCATTAATAGATTTTGTACATAATGTGTTAATGAACACATAGAAGTTGATTGAATCAGGCTTTCCTATTTCATGAGAAAATCATAGACTCTGTGCTCAAAGAAACTTTGAGGTGAACTTGACTGGCCACCACCTATGCATATGCTTGAATCAAGCTCCACAGGTCACAATTATCAATTGCTGAGAAGACACCTAGATAAGAAAGTTACAGAGAATTCCTGTAACAAAATTTCCCAAAATTATAATTAGAGATTTGATGTCTTAATTATGTCAAGGTCCTTTTGATGAACAATTCCTATCCTGTCCTTAATGGAGAAATACAATTACAAAATCTCCCAACCAGAAATCCTCTCCACAAAGCCAGTAGAGAGAAAAAAATACTTTTGTTATTGAATGAGCATTAACCCAGAATGCGATATCTGCATCACAGGCAATCTACTATATGATTACAAAGAAGAAAGAAATTCACCTTTTTATATAGTCAAGTACATACAACCCATTACATACAAATTTTCAAGTGAATAATAACTAGTGCTCAAGTAAGAGGGCCTGACAACACTTTTGGTGACACATAGTTTATGTTAACTTTACCTGGTAGTTGGGGTGACCATCTATGTTAGCTAATTGACTTTATCCAGAGGAAAAACGAGCTTCTTATATCTTTATGACATGGGTAGTTTTGCAACTTAGAGCAATGCACTCACAGAAGTAGGGATTCTGTCCTCCCCCAGAAACTGACAGGAGTACTATCTCCATATTGTTTACATTTCAAAGAGCTGGTCTCCAGGTC
Organism: Cebus imitator; assembly: GCF_001604975.1. Classification (NCBI taxonomy): domain Eukaryota; kingdom Metazoa; phylum Chordata; class Mammalia; order Primates; family Cebidae; genus Cebus; species Cebus imitator. The sequence continues at coordinate 2,899,318 of NW_016107560.1, forward strand.
TTGATAAAGATATTACCGGGTCATAAATCTGACAAAAGCCATCTTCAAATGGTTGTATATACATTTTCAAAGAGAGAGGGAAGTACTTACAAGGTTTCTAAAGTAAATGCTCTGAGAAAAAGGAGGGAGTGGAAATCTTATTAAGCCTGTTATATTTAAATTTGGTTTTGTCCTTCCACCCTCCAGTTGTTTACCTTTCCTCAGGTTACCTCCAAATCAGCCCAACTCTCCACCTGCTGATCTTGCAACAGTTCTTTCTAGAGTGTCCGGGGTTATCTAAGTATGAGATGGAGGATCTGTTAGGCTCTGAAATTGGAACCAAAATGTGTTTTTGAGTATGCTTTTTAAAAATGGGTAAAGGATTCATTGATTTCAGGACTTTCTCATTTTTTACTGCCAAGAAATCCCTCTACAGGTGCAACCATCTGCTAAAATTCTCTGTCCACTTCTTGACATATTTCTGATAATATCACCTTCCTTGCATCCGTTTAAAAGGATTCTTATTTTCTCCATACTCCATTTATCAGATCCAGCATTCTCCTGGATCTCTGTTGCCAATGTCCAGCCCATTCATCTGAAAACTTCCTTTAATAACTCATCCCTCTCTGGTCTGTGAAATCTAGTCATCTATCCCACATTTTTCAACCATTTTGTTCACCATCTACTAATACCCATTTTTTTTTTTTTTTGCCATAATGGGAGGTAACAAAAAAAATGGCTATACCGATGAACTATCCACCAGCTGTAAATCATAAATTCTTAACCTCTTTAGCTATTCATTTCACTTATCTAACTTCTCAGGTGGCCACATTGCATCTTAATTTCTACCTCTAGAAAATTTACCAGTTTTATTTCACTCTCTTATCACAGTTCTTTACCTCACAACCTCTTTATTCTTTTGTGCTCTTGATTTCATCCTCCAGAATGATCTCCCAAATACAGTTCAAACTTTATGCTTTAGCTTATGTGCACTGCTGCTGCAGCAGCAGCAAAACTTTAATTTTACTTCTGTCTATTCTTCTGCTGAAGACAACTTTACTGAGTCTGTATTTTCTGCAAGATAAATTTCACGTTGGTTAACATAACCTTTTGGCATGTTAGCTTTGACTACATTTTCCAACTTCATTTCCCGCAACTTCACCTACACCGTATATCAGAATGGTTGTTCAAATATACCAATCACTTTAATTCCCCCATGCCATTATTTATAATTTTCTTTGTGAATAGAAAATTATTTTTCTCTTTTAAATCTCTTTTACATAATTTTTTTTCACCCTGTTCTTTCAATTCCCTTGTGGCCTGATCAGATCAGTTTATATTTAATGTGCATCTGAATCATCATATCTTCCATCTGTTCCCTTCTTCTCTAGTCTCTTCCTATTCCAAAGTAATCTTCCCAAAATCTCACTTGGAATACACCAAACATTGCTTAAAATTTATTGTCTTTATTTTATGAATAATACTAGTCTCTGCAATCTAATGCCAACCAATTTTTCCAGCAATATTAATTTTACTTAAACATTTTAAAAATTAGTTTACATATTGTGCTAGAGACATATCTCTCCCACTTCTAATTTGTTTATGATTTCTTATTCCATGTGCTTCATGTTTCCAAAGTCAAAAGGTAATTCATATGTTGATTTATCTCATATCTTCCTTTCAGTCTTTCTTGACCATATCATATAATGTGATTTATCAATTCTGTAATTTATAACTTGATGTCTTATACCTCATACTTTGTTCTAGTGCTGTTTTATACATCTAAGTACCATTTCATGATGAAAAAATAAAGCCTGAACTTCATTTAAAAATATAGTAGTTTATCATAAGTGCTTATATTGGTTATTATTTTTCTGTTTATTCTATTGTTCTATATTGCTAACTAAGAGAAGTAAAGGTGTGCATGGCTTATTAAGGGAGGTCAATTTGGAAAAATCTTCCAGTTAGTATCAGAGCTACCAGTCAGGCTGTAAGAAGAAAAACTCCTAAGGAAAAGTATAGAGAAAAAAATGGCAATCTTAATTGGCCATCTGCAAATAATACATTACATTTTGCAATGTAAAACTAATTTTGACCAGAATATGGCAGTTTTAAGTTATAGGTAACTTAATACTACTTTACTTGTAAGATATTCATTAAGTAAATATGGCCTCTTGGATTTTAATCATTGCTTTAGAAAGTCATGAAACTCAATGGTTGATATCACTTTATCACTACTTATTCTCATCTGGTCTGCTTTTTCTAAAAAATTCATATATTCAACCTGAAATTTTACTTCATAAAATTTCTACATCTTCCACTCATAACAAAACACCCCAGTTTCTTGTGTTATACCTCAAAGACTTCATCTATATAACTTCCTTTCAGTCTCGGAAGAATACTTATTTTCTTTTCCTAAGCAATTTTCTAGTTTGGTTCCATTTCTTATTGGTCTCCTTCCTAGTAAACTCTGTGTCATCAGCAGATAAAACTCAACTTTCACTTGGCCTCATGTTCTCTCTTTTTAATGTTAAGACAAACATGCAAACCAACAAAATCCTTAGAGTATTATTCTCTCAATTTCTCCTTTTCTAACAAAAGTTTCAGAAAGAAAGCCTATACTATACCTTATACTTGAAATAAGGTGTGTGTCTTGGTGTTGTCACTGACTGGCTGGGTAACTTTAACAGGTCATCTGACCCACCTGAATTTCAATTTGCTTATTTAACATAAAATTAGTCTTATCACACAAAATTTTGTAAACAAAATAATAAACAACAATCAAAGAATGTCCTATTCAATATTTATCTCTTTGCAAATGAATCCAGAATATTTCCAAGCAAAATCTCTTTAAGTCTTTCATGTTCAACAATGTGCTTGTCTTTGCTGCTGTATCGCCTTTTCCCCATTATTTTATTCGAAGGTGCACTATTGTTACAGCCATTTTAGAATCATAATCTTTTCCCTACTTTCTATTTTGCAATGAATCAGTGGGTCTAAGTGATTCTCCCTTTCTCTTTTCTGATACTATTTGATTTTTGACTAAATAATAGTTTCTAAACATTTTTTCACTCCTACAATCAGCCCCCGTTCCAATCTATCACTGTTGTCAGTCATCTTTTATAAACTACATACATTCTCTCCATTAAAATCCTTCAATTGCTTCCCAAAGCCAACCAAATTAAACTAATATTTATTATTCTTTCAACATGATCTGATATTCAGCTTCATATTCTGCTACTAACATTTTACTTGAGCCACATTGAACGATTTACCCTCCTTTAATATATCCCTGTCTTTTAACCTCCAGGCCTTTGCTCTCACCCTTCTCTTTCTCTGTAATTTCATCTCATTCATCTTACCTGTGGAAATTCAGTGGCATTCTGATTTTAACATCCTCTTCTCTTTAGCCAGAAATTATCTCATTCTATTCTGAACACGATTATACTGTGTACTATTCCTTTCACAGCCAACGTCCTCAGATAGTACCACTGAATTAACATTAAATATCCCATATTCCCCATACCTACTCCAAATACACAAAAATGTATTAGAATAAAGAATATTAATAGTTCCATGTAATTAGTATCTTCCAGAGTAGACAATTAGTGTTTTCCAATAGATAAATGTCAAAAATAAGCATAAGGCCTACTGCTTAAAGGAAGTAGAGATATAGATTACAGATAGGCATAGAGATAGATATAGGTGTGAGGTAAAAATAGATATAAATTTGCCAGCTAACTAATAATATCTATAGACACATTCTTTTAAATAAATATAACTCCATACAGTAATCTGCCTCTGAGAACCCAGATTTCAGATGGTCTCCTGGTCAGAGGAGTTAGTTAAGCGGAAAGTTATTTTATAGATATTTTATTCAATCCATTTGTTTTATAGATTAAAAAACAGATGTCCAGAAGTACTGAAGGACTTTTTGTCTACTTCTGTATGTTTCTGCTCACTTGAGCATTTCCTTTTGCACTGTGCCTAGATCTTTTTAGGATAGGACCCATTAGTTAGGTATTTAGGACTTCTTTCTCAAAGTAGAATGTTCTCTAATCTAGAAGATAGACAGCAAAGTGTTTTCCCTTTACTTTTCAGCTATCACTAAAACTGTTTTTCTGATTTTCTCTCTGCTCTTTTTATGGCCAATCAGGAAACTTTTGGTGTAACTAGGTAAACAAATTAAGTCACAAAGCTCTCCCTTTCCTTCACCTATCACTAAGTTAGTTTGGGAATTTTTAGCAATTTTTCTTAAAATAATTCCCAATCTACACATTGATTTTTAACTGAAAACAAATGATGTGATTCCCTGTAAGTGCCTATGACTAGCTTAGTCTCCTCCAGTTGAAAAATATAATATGGAACAAAGCTAGGATTTTTGTAGGGTAGGTCTAGAAGGAAATGTACTGAGGTGGCACAGAGTCCTGTCTTGTAGGTGATGGCAGTTCCAGCAATAAGCACTGCTTGATTTTCAGGAGGGAAAGATTTTCAAGATGAGGTAAAGTCTTTAAGGAGAAGTCCCACTATAGTTTGAATATGTATCCCCTCCAAAACTCATGTTGAAATTTAATTGCCATTGTAATAATATTGTTAGATTGCTATAATGAACTCCAAGTTTCTCATTGAAGAATCAGCATGTCAATATGTTCAACATTCTTATACTTTGATTCTCCATTTTTAAGTTTAACTTCCTGGTTCTCTGTGCCCCTTGCCTCTAGTTTCGGTGAACAACTTTCCCACCAGTTCTAATCAGTAGTTCACATCTGTTCCCCTGGTCACCTGCTTTGACCTGAGTCATCCTTGGTCATGTGCTCTAACCTGTTCCATAAAAGTCCACCCACCAAACTCCCCATCCTGCCACTCTGGCTTGTACTCCTCCTCTCTTTAAAATAGCCAATCAGAATTAGCTTAGACTGTGTGGTCCAACCCTAACCAATAGGGGAATCACACAGCACCTGCATCAGGAATAAGAACCCCTTCACTTCCCTTGTCCAGGTGTGTGCTCACCATTGCTCCATCTGTGAGATGCACCCTTCTATACAAGTAAGTTGCCTTGATGAGAAAATTAATATTCGAGTGCTGCTTCTTTTGCAGCACTGAAAATTTGCATATAACAATATTAAAAGGTTGAAATTTTAAAGGGTAATTAAGTCATGAGGGCTCCATCCTCATGGGTGGTATGGAGCTGTTATGAAAAGGCAATTTCTGCCCCCTCTTGCCCTCTTCTTTGCTCTTCAGCCTTCCACCGTGTGATGACAAAGCAAGAAGGCCCTTGCCAGATGCCAGCACCTTGATAATGGACTTCCTAGCCTCAAAACTCTATGCCAATAACTTTCTGTTTTTTATCAATTATTCAGTCAGTGGTATTCTGTAAAACAAGTATAAAATAGACTAAGAAAAGGCCCCTGATGGAAAGGAACTGGAAGGAACTAGGAGAAAATCAGGACTCAAGTGCAACAGAGCACAGCGGGGAGGGTGGTGCTCCATAGAAATCTGGCTTCAGCAAGTCAATAAAAAACAAAATCTGTGTTATAAGAACCTGAGAGAAAGAAAATAAATAACAGCTAGTAAAATCAGTTGACCAGAATCTGCAGAATAGATGATAATGTGAACTAGAACATTAGAAATGGAATCTGCCACATTTCTCTAGGCCCATTTGTCAGTCGGGCTGGGACGTGAATTTTTTCTCTTTGTCCACCTATCCAGAAGCTAATAAAAAAAGTGGACAGATGAGTTGGGTCTGGAATAGGAAGAGTCCAATAAAAATCACATGCACTCTCTAAACTCCATTAGTAAGTAACTGTAAGTTATAAATCACAGACAAAAACTTGAAAATAATTAACAAAGAAGATATTGCCATACAAGTTCTTAAAATATATCGTTAAAACAACCAATTCAATAAGTGAGAATATATGTATAGATATTTGAAATTCCAGAAGTCAAAATCAAAGTGTAAAAATGTTATATTATTTGTAATATTACTGTGTACTCTGTTATACTCTGTCTTTAGTCTTGATTATATGTTTTAATAACATAACTTTATTGGATAATATAATTTCTATTTGTAGATTGGTTAATATAATTTATTAGTTCATAATTATGTGACATATAATTTATATATTTATAATGTATTTGTTAATATGTTTTTAATTTGCGAGGTATTACTTGTAATATTACTGTATACTCTGTTATGCTCTATATTTAATCTTGATTATATGTTTTAATAATATCACTTTATTGGTTAACATAATTTCAATTTGTATTTGTAAACGAAACTGGCACAACTAATTTATGGAAACAGAAAAACTAATGAATTGTAATAAGAATAGTAGCTTATTATTTAGGAGTTTATGATTTATATCTACTTCTGTGCCAGGAATGCTGCCTCCCAAATACTACTAGCTTAATATTTTTGATTAATTGAATGATAACTTTTCTCTTGTCATATTAGAATATTTGTTTTATTATAGGACTTGTGGGTCAGGCAGACATGCGCTTGAATCTCGAAATGTACCTCTTAACATCTATATGACACTGGAGACATTAGCCAACTTTCCTAATGCTCAAGTTTCTCACCTAAGCATGAAAATTACTAAGACGTATTTTATTCAGTTGTTTTGAGGATCTAATAGTATAAAATATGTCATTGTTAACTTACTCTCTGACATGGAACTCCATAACATTATTCTGTATGAGCTGGCATAGTTCAATACGAAACAAAATGTCTATTTTATCATCACAATCAGCAGTTTCCCAACACATTTACTAAACCCATATTTGATTGTGACTCTATAAGGGATTGCAAAAACCTAAGTTGCTTTTTACTGTTTGGGTGGTAATTTTCTTTAAAACCTTTCCTGGGTTCAAAAACAAAAGGGCTTTTCTGACTGGACACGCTCATCAAGGGAAAAGATTGAATGTCTCATCAGGCTGTATGCCCCTGACTGTTTTAAGCACAAGTCCTCCTGCAGAACTCTTAGTTTTGCTCACTGAACCACAAAATTAAAGTACCATGGAAGAAATCCAGAATAGCAACAATGCGGAAATATGTATCATGTAATACTGAATAGCTTCAAAATTTCTGTATTTACAAAAAGTTTTAACAGATGAAATAAACAAAAGTTTATGGTCTAAGAAAGGAAACAGAATTCCAGTTAATTAGCACTTTTCTACTATTCTAAACCTTTTAATAAGTGCACAGGGAATAAGCACTTATTGAAGTATATCAGTGAAAAGATAATTCGTCTTTGAATAGAGTACTTTTATCCCATTAATTTCTACCATTATGGTGGGAGATAAGATGTAAACCAATGGCTAACTGAAAATTAAGGACCAAAAAGAGAAAAAGAAACAAAAGAATAGCTTATGTCACACTATACAATATGTATGCTAAAATAATTTTATATAACCATTTATTACCATCAGTTAGTGTCAACTATATGCAATTAATTGTGCTTGATTTGTCTTTAGGGTTATTACAAATCAGTCCCTTTAAAAGTCACATTTTATTATTTTTTCATAAAGAACAGAAAACGTAATCTAGAGCAGATGTAATAATGACCAAAAAAAAGATTAAAAGGTTCAAAGTGCAAGTAAAGCTAACTTTAAGACCTTGAATTACTTAATGGTACATGTACCTTATTTGGGTGATGGTTAGGCTAAAAGCTTAAACTTTACCTTTATGTGATATAAACATATATAAAAACTTAACTTTATACAACTAATAATAAAAAATGCTTTAACTAGATATACTGGATATCTATTAAAACATAGCAATTTCTCTTAGATATTCTAGACATGGCGCTAAAGAACAAAATTGATATCCTTTGAAAAACAATGATGACAAAGGAGAAAATATCGAGAATAGTAATATGAACAAATGATACTTTGAAATCCTAAGAAATTTTTCCTAAAGATAAATAATACTCAGTAAATTACTAATAAGACTGGTAAGTAAACTTTTAAAATTTTATTATATTCAGATATACAAAAGCAAAAAGTAATACAAGGTTACACATATGCACTTACCCATGGTAACAAATAACACGTGACCAATTCAGTTTAAACCCCTTGTATATGTTGCCAAATGTATTTTATCCTCTCTACACACAGGTAACCACTATGATTAATGTAATATTTGTCATTTTCCTGAATTTGTTTATTTTACATACATATATACATATATAGCTGTGTGTGTGTGTATGTGTATATACATATACACATACATATATATACACAGCTTTATATGTATATACACATACATACACAGCTATATATATATATGTAAAATAAACAAATGTGTGTATATGTATGTGTATATATTCATCTATATATATCAACTATATATACACACACATACACACACACAGCTATCATTTCTCTTTTTACTTTATTTGGCTTACTTTGTCTTTTTTCTAACTTCATATGGGGAAAACTTAGTTCATTAATTTTCAGACTTTTTTATTTCCTTATAAAAATGTTTACAGTAATATATTTTTATCGAGTTATTACATTAGATACTTTCTTAAAGTTTTGTTATCAGTGACAGTTATTCATTGTCATGGGGTCCCAAATATGTTCCCTTTTCCATTACATTTTATCAGTATATTATTAAGAAGATATTTTACATTTCCTTCTAAAATAGATTCCTGGCTTTATTGCCTCATAGTACAACACTTAATTTATATTAAACCAAATCTTTGAAAATTTTGAGGCCCTACTTACAGCCTAGTACATGGTCAGCTTTTGTAAATGTTCCATGAACACATGTGAAAATGTGACCAATTATTTCTAACAAAATGTATCAATATCTGTAAACAGCTACTTCTGTTTAAGACAGTTTGCAGGATGTTGGAATTTTACTTTTGATAATTCTATTGAAGTACACCTGAAAGCTCTTACAGGATAAATGTCCAAAGCTATTCATAGCAGTCTTCTTGAAAAAAAAAATTAATGTCAACCAAGAGAAAAGAGGGGAAAGAAGGGCAAGATGAGTTCATGTCTTCTACAGGGACATGGATGAAGCTGAAAACCATCATTCTCAGCAAACTAACACAAGAACAGAAAACCAAACACTGTATGTTCTCACTCATAAATGGGAGTTGAACAGTGCAAACAAATGGACACAGGGAAGGGAACATCACACACCAGGGCCTGTTGGGGTTCTGGGGGCTAGGGGAGGCATAGCAATAGGAGAAATACCTAATGCAGATGATGGGTTGATGGATGCAGCAAACCTCCAAGGCACGTGTATACCTTTGTAACAAACCTGCATGATCTGCACATATACCCCAGAACTTAAAGCATATTTTTTTTTTAAAAAAGAGCAAAGGCAAAGAAAGGAAAGGAAAGGAAAAGGACTGAGCATTCACTATACAGTACCTACAATAGCAGTGTGGACTTGGTAGTGGTTTAAGGGGAATTTTCTGCTATTTTGTGTAGCATTACATTGTTCATTCCCTTCTTACTTCAACAAAACATATGGAGTAAAGGAGCGGAATTGGGTAGTGGAATTATGAAAGATAAGATATGCACCATAATTTCCATTCATATTTCTTTTTTCCTGCAGCAATGATGTGTTAGTTTGTTCAAAAACAAATATGAAAAGCCATTTCTGTAATCCAGAATAGAACACTGAGCTTCTAAATAACACCAATAAAATGGGAATGGTCACTTGCAGAGGGATTCTAGAAATAAGTAGGAGATAGAATCAACATGTCAAGGCGGCTGATTCTATGTAAGAAAACAATAAGTTTAGGAAAAAAAATTAAGAAAAGTGCTCAAGTTGTAAATATGGACAACAGGGTAAATTTTGCTACCATTTATTCAGCTAAATAAAACAAGAGAAGGAAAGATTTTCAAGGGAAGGAACGTGGTTGTGAATGCTGAGTTTACCCGTAGCATTTATTTGAAAAACCTTGGTAGATAATTGACTGTATCAGTTTATATGTATATATTTGTACATAAATCTGTGCTTATTTCATAGTTGAAATCATAGAATTCGATGACATTTCTGATAGAAAAATGTATACTTAAAATATGTGAACACTTTGCTCTTCTACTGTCAGCAGTTTCAGCTTTGATGTTAGTTATTGTTGAAATCGTTGACATATCAGCACTTAGGCCAGCTTCAGGGTCTGTGCATCCCAAGATACTTATTTTTATTAAACTATTAATGCTTTTAAATTATATCAGAAAAAAGCCAAAGGAGAGTTGGCAGGGAAGAAGGCCACAGAAAGGGCATAGCTGCTAACAGATACCAGGTATGTAAGCTGACATGATTGTTTAAACAGCTTTATTGAGGCGTACCTGATAGAGAATAAACAGCACCTGTTTCCAAATAGACAACTTGATGAATTTTGACAAACATTTACACTGTGAAATTATCACCACAATTAAGACAAGGAACGTATGTATTACCCCCAAAATTTCTTCAAGCCTTTTTAAATTCCTATTTCTGATCTTCCCTACATATGTGCCCTCTACTCTCTGTTCCTAGGGAACAAGTGATATACTTCCTGCCATTATAAAGTTGTTTTTATTTTCCAGAAATTTATAAAATTGGAATCATGCAATACATACTCATTTCAGTTTGCCTTTAGGCAAAAATTATGTTGAGTGTCATCCCTATTGTTAGGTGTTTCAATAATTTTGTACTGCGGAGTAGGCTTTCATAGTATTGCTATACCACAATTTGTCTATCCCTTCACCTGGATTTATTTGGGTTACTTCCAGTTGCTGTTAATTACAAACCAAGCTGTTATGAACATTCCTTTAGAAGTCTTTGTATAAACATATGCTTTCATTTCTCTTGGGTACACACTTAGAGGAGTGAAATGGCTGATTCATTTTGTAAAGGTATGTTTATGCCTTTAAAAAAATACTGTCAAACTCTTTTCATAAAGGTATACCATTTATAATATGAACGTAAGTATATGATTCTAGTTGGTTTACATCCTTGCCAATAGTTGGTATGGTCAGCCTTTTAAAATTGTTAACACTCTGATATTTCACTGTGGGTTTCATTTGTAGTTTCCCAATAAATAATGATGTTGAGTAGCTTTATCATGTGTTTATTTGCCATCTGCATATCTTCTCTTGGAAGTGTCTGTAAAATATTTTGGCCATATTTAATTAGACTGTCTGTTCTTCACATATTCTATATGCAAGTCTTTTTATCAAATATGTAATTTGTAAATGTGGCTCGTCTTTTCATCCTCTTAATAGTGCCTTGATATACAGAGGGTCTTACTTTTGCTGAAACCAATTTCAATATTTTATTTTATGCATCATGCTTCCAATGTTGTTTCTAAGAAAGTTTTGCCTAACCAAAGGACACAGGTTCTCTCCTATGTTTTTTTCTAGAATTGCTTTAGTTTTAGGTGACACATTTAGGTCTATGATCCATGTTTTAGTAAACTGTTGGATACAGTACAAGATATTAATAAAAGTTCCTTGCTTTACGTGAGAATATGTAGTTTTTCCGCACATGAGTAAAAAATACTAAACTTTCTCCACTGAATTGCATTATATGGCCTTTATTTTTACTTTAAAAAAGGCAACTATGCATGATGATATATGATACTACTTTTATAAAATTTTCCAAGCGGTAAAAATTGCTTATAAGAGCATGAATTCCGTTAAAACAGGGAAAAAATGAAAAAGAATGACAAGAAGTTCTCAAATGGATTAATATTGAGTCACAGTTGAGAATCTCCTATCTGTTAATCCTTAGAGTAAGACAAATTTTCTTCATCTGAAATGCAATAAATTAACTTTCTGGAGGCAGGAATTTAATTAGATAGTCCTATCCTATCCCAGAGGTTCTGTGATTCTAAAAAGATCCAGGAGTGACTATCCCTTTCCAACCACAGTTAGCATGTATCAGTAGAATTTAGGATACTGTATTTTGTCATACTCAACTTGACTGAAACGGGGCCCCTTTCCTTACACCATGGCATGGACTTTCATAGCAACAGTCTTCGCCCATTCCAATAAATAACATATCAACAGTGAGGCATACTTGTGAGTAGGTCCTTCTCATGAGAAATCTGGGGATCACTGTTAAGACTAAATATGACAAAATGCCTATTTCTACTAGACCGTGTACCTCATAAGAGAGCAATCTATTTTTTATTTATCTTTATATATTATGTCACCTAGCAAAAGAACTGACAGTGTTAGTGTTCAGTAAACAGTCTCTGAATAGATGAATGAACGAATGTATGCATGGATTTCTTCCACACAGTATGATACAGTAAACTGCCAAATGTTTAATTAAATTGTGTATTAGGGGATTTATCTCTGTGTGTGTATGTGTTCCTGCATGTGTGTGTGTATAGATAACTAGAAAGAGATGAGTACATTTTATTATGTTAAACTGTTAATGAAAATTGTATTTAATTAAAGAGTTCATGCAGGATCTTACAAGTATGCCCCACTATAAATTATAGTGTTATATTAAAAACCCTTGTGTAAGTAAAATAGTTTATTAAATGATATTTATACTTACTTGGAATTTTAACAGTGGAGATAGTCATATGGACTCAACTCATGTCATGTACACACATATACATCTATATACAGTAGCAAATCTATGAATATAAGTTAACTTGGCTGTTACTTTTTAAATATAAAGTAATTTCCATCTTAGGATGAAAGTTGAATGGAGATTCAGGCAGCTGTCTCACACTTAGGCTATACCAAAATTGGCTACAGTAAAGATGCAAATTGCAAAATAATGACAATATACTAACTGAAATACATTATTCTATTAGGTAATGTTCTCTTTGGATAATGTCATTATTTTAAAATCAATATAGTACACTGAATTTTAGTGAAAATTAACACAAATATTTGGAAATTACATTCTGTTCGAGAATTTGAATATACAGTCATATGTCACTTAACAGGAATACTTTTTTTTATTGTACTTTAGGTTCAGGGTACATGTGCAGATCATGCAGGATTGTTGCATAGGTACATATATGACAAGGTGGTTTGCTACCTCCATCACCCCATCACCTATATCTGGCATTTCTCCCCATGTTATCTCTCCCCAGCTTCCCCAACCCCTGCTGACCCACACTTCCCCTCCCCAAAACAGACCCCAATGTGTGATGCTCCCCTCCCTGTGCCCACGTGTTCTCATTGTTCAACACCCATATATGAGTGAGAACATGCAGTGTTAGATTTTCTGTTCTTGTGTCAGTTTGCTGAGAATGATAGATTCCAGTTTCATCCATGTCCCTACAAAGGACACGAACGCATGCTTTTTTATGGCTGTATAGTATTCCATGGTGTGTATGTGCCACATTTTCCCTGTCCAGTATATCATTGATGGGCATTTGGGTTGGTTCCAGGTCTTTGCTATTGTAAACAGTGTCACAACGAGCATACGTGTGCATGTGTCTTTATAATAGAATGACTTATAATCCTTTGGGTATATACCCAGTAATGGGATTGCTGAGTCAAATGGAATTTCTATTTCTAGATCCTTGAGATATCACCATACTATCTTCCACAATGGTTGAAGTAATATACACTCCCACCAACAGTATAGAAGTGTTCCTATTTCTCCAGAGTCTTCTCCAGAGTCTTTAATGATCGCCATTCTAACTGGCATGAGATGGTATCTCAATGTGGTTTTGATTTACATTTCTTTAATGACCACTGATGATAAGCATTTTTTCATATGTTTGTAGTTCTCCTTGAAAAGGTCCTTTATATCCTTTGCTGGTTGTATTCCTAGGTATTTTATTCTCTTAGTATCAATTGTGAATAGGAGTTTGCTCTTGATTTTGCCCTCTGTTAGTCTGTTATTGGTGTATAGGAATGCTTGTGACTTCTGCACATTGATTTTGTATCCAGAGACTTTGGTGAAGTTGCTTATCAGTTTAGGAGATTTTGGACTGAGACGATGGGGTCTTCTAAATGTACAATCATGTCATCTGCAAATAAAGACAATTGGTTTCCTCCTTTCCTATTTGAATACACTTTCTTTCTTTTTCTTGCCTGATTGCTCTGGCTAGAACTTCCAATATTACATTGAATAGGAGCGGTGAGAGAGGGCATCCTTGTCTAGTGCCAGATTTCAAAGGGAATGCTTCCAATTTTTGCCCATTCAGTGTGATATTGGCTGTGGGTTTGTCATAAATAGCTTTTATTATTTTGAGATATGTTCCATCAATACCTAGTTTCTTGAGAGTTTTTAGCATAAAGGGCTGCTGAATTTTGTGGAAGTCTTTCTCTACATCAACAGGAACACTTTCTAAACACTTTCCTTAGGTGATTTTGTCATTGTGCAGACATCATAGCATCAGAGAGTACACTGACACAAAGCTAGAAGGTGGAGCCTACTATACGCCCAGGCTAGATGGTACAGTCTATTGCTTCTAGGCTACAAACCTATACATCATATCACTGTAATAAATACTATAGGCAATTGTAACACAATGGTATTTGTACATCTAAAACATATAAGGTACAGTAGAAATAATGTTATTATAATCTCATGTAACCTTTTAACATTGTTATGTGGTACATGGCTATATTTTTAAGTAGCGTGTTTAAATTTATATATCACTATTTTCAAGCAAAAGTAGTATTCTTAAATTGGAAAATCATATGTTAAATATTAGCCTCTAGCACATTTTATTTAAATGGAAATTTTGACAGATACTTCAGCTACTTAACCAAATAAGTGATAGCTCCTCCAGAATACTGCTTACCAAAAGGGTATATACATTACAGTGAACAAAATAATGTGGAATTCAGATGATCACTCTTAGAAAGTTGACTGAAGATAGGCTTGTCTCCTCATACTTCAATATTCAACTATTCAGTTCCGTAGGAGCATATCATGAAGTGTAGACCTTCAATTCACTTAAAATAATACTGAGGTATGTTAAATTGCATTGCATTAATCCTTTAATAATTATTCCTTCAAAAAGGTCAAGGGAAAGTAGTCTGCTGCCTTCTTGTATGGCCTAGTTTATATTTCAACAAACTGTAGGTTGGTATGGTCCCCTTCATGAATATGCATATGTGGTACAAAGACATGCTATTGACATAAATAATTTAATGACTCATTACTTCTTTTGAAAAAAACCATCATTTTATTTCTGAAATTAAGCCATTACCTGGTTCCCACTGGCAGCTACTATTCTAGAGTCTTTCTCTCTCTGTCTCCCCCATGTCTTTCTTTATCATGCCACCACCAGGTGGGAGGCCTATATTGCTATGTTTTTCTCTTTGGGAAGAGAGGAGAAGTATTCTGTGTTTGAGTTCTGTGTCACTCTCAGAAACCCTGAATGGTTCCACGCCTACTGGGACTCTACTTGCTTACTCTGTAGAAATTGGTCAATTCTTAAAGGTGTGTGTTTTGTTGAACTCTTTGCTTAATTTCCCACATATTCTTTGTAGTTTTCAGGCAGCTGGTGTTTCTCAACTAAAATTAAATATTGCAAAATGTGGCACACAATTGTGAAAATACAGAATAATTTTCTTTCTTTCCTTTCTTCAACTGTGATGTGGAATTGGAGCCCTAGAGCCCTAGGATACCAAATAATTTTCAGTAAATGGTTCACTGTAGTGTATATTAACAGTTGGATATCACATCCCACTCTGCCAGCTTCTAGATGCTGAGGTAGGAAAAGAAGGAGGTGCTGAGATATAGTGGAGTCCTCATTAGTGGGGTCAGGGCTCCTGCTGAGATAGCCACTGAGTCTCGTGCTCTTGGGTACAGCTGGTGGCAAGTTCCTGCAATCAGGAGCCATCACTAGCAGAAAGACTGTAGAGTCATTTTCATCAGTCTTTGGCAAAGCTGGGAGTAAATGTACTAAGTGGATACATTTTCCTGTAAATTGCCACTGTAGCTTTAGTGTTCTGCTTGAATTGAGGCAGCAGTATATAATGCAGAATCAGAGAGGATAGAATCAAACATTCTACTAGTTCTCAGCACAGCATACATTTATTCTATAAAATTATTCTGTTTCTTGATCCAGGGAACAGCACTGTAAATTATTCGCAAAGTAGATATGCAGAAGGTATATACAATATATCTAAAGTATTATTTAAATGGACCCTAGAATATTTACACAACAGTAAAGAGTTGAGAATGATATACTTTATGTTTCATTTAAGCAAAATGTGCAAGGTTAATTCTATTAAATTTTTTAGGTTTTTTTTTTTCCAGCTATGTGTATACGTAATTTAAACTATCTAATGATTCTGTAAGACTTTAATAAAAAACCAGTGGTTCCCTCTTCCTCTCTCCTCACCCTACTTCATAACAGCAAAGATTTTCCTCTCTTAGCTAGTGAGCTAGGTACAGGATTCAAGTCTTTGTCCCATAACTCTAAAGCAACATATTTATTCTGCTACATTAAGATTTGTTTCCATTTTCTCTATTTTCTATTGACTTTCTGTTATGGAAGACGGAGATATAGTTCTCTTACATTTCTCTTCTCACTTACTTCTCCTCTATCCTTCTTTCAAAATATAATTTTGATTAAATCAGCATTCAGTGTTTAAATCATTATTACTATTTTAACATCACTCACAGATGACTCATGATAAGTACTAGAACTACATTCCTGTCTTGTGTGATGTTTTTTTCTTCCTAGAGTTCTTAATTTCTTCAGTTTCCCCATTACCTAATTTTTTCATCTATCATTCATTTTCCTTCTTAAATGCAATCTTTTTTCCACTCACTAAAAATGAGCAATCTCTCAGCTTTTTTCAATATGGAAACTTATTCCCTGCTCTACTGAAAACTTATAAAATATACAAAAGATAATAGGAATGATTTTGTGAGTTCCCATGTACCTACCCACTCTTCAGTTTAAGAAATCAAGTATTATGTGAAATGTAAAAGTCCTCATGTTCCTTCCTCTAATATATCCCCATCCACCCATATAACCTTTTTAAAATATTTAGTGATTATTATTCCTATCTATTGATTTTTACTTTTTCCATGTATATAAAACACTAAAGCAAAATATACTATAGTTTGGAATATTTTAAAATATTTTAGAAATATTACTACTGTATACTATACAAATTGTTTGTTCTCCCAGTTTTTCACTTGACATTTTCATGTTTACAGATTCGTTTATGTTGACACATGCAATTGTAAGTTACTGACTTTCACTGCTCTGTAGCATAACCATTATGTTGAACATGCATGACTAGTGGTAGTAAACATAAAGCCATTTCATTTTGTCTTTTAATGTCACTTGCTTGAAAGTGAAAAATCCTTACAGATTCTATGATTTAATGGGTACTCTGAGAACTTTAAGTCACAGAAACAGTCTCACTTCAGTTTAAAAGGTACAGTCATGTATAATTATAAAGGTTCAAATTTGATTTAAAATCTAGGTTTCTTCGCTCTTTCAGCTTGCCTTCATATGAAAAAGAAACTTGCAGCCACCTAGAAGAGAGGATCTGGTACTTCTTAAGCTTTTGACTGTTCTTCTCTCCACTCCCTATCTTTCAAACACAAGGGAAAGTCCAAGAGTTTGCAAAGCTGCTCACCCCAACATCTTTCAACAATCCAACCACACCCAGTAACTTCAGCTTTTAAACTATATGACTACAATAATTCCTATTTGTTTCAGCAGCCATTAAGTGTCATTTTTGGTTGTTACTTGAAAACAGGTATACTCCAAATGATATGATAGACTCTTTTAGTATTATTAGAGTGAAAGTATCTACATCTGCTATAATAATCATGTGGGCTTTTTCTTTTTTCTATTTTAATCTGTTACTATGGTGAATTACCTTAAAGGTTTTCTATTGAGAAAATATCTTTGGATTTCTGTGATAAATCTAACTTATGTGTGTACATATGTATATACATATATAGGTATGTGTATGTTCATATACATATTCACAATTCCTTCTAAAACCCTTCTAAACTTAGATAGGTACTCAACATTTTCATCTCATCTTTCAGAATTTCCACTTTTTAAAAAACTCTATGATTTAAATCCTAATAATTGTGTCTACCAATTTACAAATTCTTTTTATATACATTTTTCATTACTGTTTAGTATATTGAATTTCTAATACATTTTCAAAATTCACTTTGGGCTTCTCTAAGCCTGCCTTTTTAAATTGTCTTTGGGCCTTTAGTTATTAATACACTCTTCCATTTCTTTAAATATATACTGAACATATTTATTCTCCATTTCATGAATAAATTCCAGAATCCTCAATTGTTGCTGAGATGTTTCTATACTTTATTTTCTGACTCTTCCTCCTGTCACCTTTTCCTTCATGCAATAAGTAATGTTTGATCAATTTAAGTTCCTTAGAATTTTACCATTAGGAATTATTGAGCCTGGGGTTAAAGTTCATTTTTCCAGCGATGTCATCCTAAGGCCCTGAATCTTGAGCTAACCTCAATTTATTAATGTCCGGCAACACATTGGGGTGTTTGTAGTGTATCATACCACACTTTCAGATTTAACATTTCTAGGACAAAATTTCTTATTTCCATATAAGGTTATTTAAATTAAAATTTTCCACAGTTTTTGCATTCTTATGTTCATCTGGTTGCCCTTAAAAACCAAAGCTTCAAAAACCCCAAAGTAGCAGCAAATTATTTTTCTAACAGGAGAAAGATTTTTAAGCATTTGCGTCTACATTTGAAGCTGTGTATGAAGATAACTGATATGCTTTCTAATAGGATGCATGTATTGATGTCTAACAACTTTATAATTTTTAGATTTTCCTACTTCATTTACATCTTATGGGATGTTTGTCTTTATTTCCCATATCTATCATTTTCTGAAAGTTTTAACTCAAATGTGGAAGAACTAAGATGTAGTTAAAAGTGGTAAAGAAGGAGCTGAATAATCAATGTGTCATATTGAAACTCTAATTGAAAATCAAATGCTGAAAGTGATGACCTTAATAGGTAATACTGATGAAAAAGAGGTTGGCTAGTGATTATAATAGTTTGAAAAGCAATGTTTCTATCATTTTTTTCTATTTCAATGTAGCTGCAATTGTAGCATTTTGTTTTGCTCCATGAGTCAAGTATAAAACCTTGCTTTGTTTATTCATTTGAAACCCCTAATGGTGTTTATACAAATAACATTATTATACTGTGTAGACCTTAAATAAAGTTGAAACCCATTGAGTATAACATTTGAAAACATAGCTTACAAAATCTAAAAACCAGAACAAATCTTGAAATATAACTGTCCCAGTCGGTAATAAGGTAATTGTGATTTTGGTGGCATTTGTTTCCCTAATACATTTCAGGGGCAAGTGTTGCCAGGATAGGTATTCAGTGACTAAGAACGTAGAAGACTGCAAAGTCAGGCTGTCTTAGCTCAAGCCCTGCTGGCTGTGTGACCCTCAGTATGTTCCTAAATCCTTCTAAGCTTAATTATATGTATCTGGTAAATGTGGATAATAATAATGCCTAGGTCAGAGAGTTGTTGTGAAGCTTTTAGGAGGTAATATTTTGAAATCCACAGCACAAGGCCTACACAGAGAATTGCTCAAACAGACCTCCATCTTCTCAGGCTCTGAAAAAGTTAAATCTTTCAGAGGCTAGTCTGGGAAAACAGGCCTAAATTTTGAAACAGAAGCTAGAGCTTTAGACAATTCCATATTTATGTAGCCAATAGTAGTTGGTTTATCTTCCTAACAGCTTTAGCAGAGAGGAAGCAAAGAAAATCAGCTGCGGGCTGTGAAGGTAGGGAAAGTGTACCATGCATCCAGTCACTTTCTCTGCTATTTTCTTCTTTGCACAATATTTTGAGTGATTTAGGGGAGTTAGGGATGAACACACTGGTTTTTCATCACACAAACTCACTTCCTCAGAGGCTAGAATGTATCACTTAGTACTTGGTAACCTAGAGCAAGCAGAGCTTCATAGCACAGGGCCAGAAGTGAAGTACAAACTCAACAATAGCTATAGTTTATCATTATTATCATTACATTTACTTGAAGAATAAATAACTTAATAATTTATACATATTTTTCTTATGGCAAAAAAATTTTATGTGGAAAACAACTTAACCCAATTGTAAATTTGGCTAAGTCAGTCATCTAGAATAACCTAGCGATGATAATCCGACCCTCCTCTTGTTGCAAGTGCTTGAATTATGAGCTCATTATATTTGCTATAAAGGATATAATCTTTTCTCAAATGGTCCTGTTGAATATTTCATTTTATTCTTACAATTTTTCTATGTGGTAAAACAAATTATTTCCGTTATTTTACAAATAAGAACACAAATACACCAAGAGTCTGGGAAACTCGACTAAAATCACAAAGTCTAGTGCAGCCCAGTATAGGGTGACAGAGAATCAGGAGCCCCAGGCTCTGGTCCTGGTTTCATCTCTAATGAGCTTGTCTTTGTGCAACGGGGATAAAGTTACCTGCTCTATCTAAAGTCCTCACAGTATCATTCTGAGAAACAAGGACAATAATATGTAAAATGTGAAAGTACCTTCAAACCCACACAATAGTAGACAAATAAAAAATGATATTATGTAACATGAAAATCATGTTATGCAGCTGAGGCTAAATCTGGCTCTAGCTTCTACGTAAAAGAAGAAAGACAACTTTTCCATACCACTCCTGGAGAGAAAAGTGACAGAAAAATATTTTATTATAGGGGAAATAATGGTATATTTCTTAAAGAAAAAAATATTATTTCCTACTGGGAGAGAAAATTCTTAGAGGAGAATGTGGCAAGAGTAATGAACTTTAAATCAGGGCATTTGGGTTGAAATCTTATATTTGGCACCAAGTAATTGCAACTTTTCTTAAATTCTTAAAAAATGTGGACCTCAATTTACTTTGTGTAAAGTGAGGTTAGACTAGAAAATATTGAAGGTCTTTTTCAGCTCTGACATTCTCTGTTGCTATATTTCTGCTTTCTAAGTGGAAAGCTTTTGTGAATTTGCTAAATACAGTACCACCTCAGATGAATTGTGGGTCCTAAAAATGGAATGTTCTGAATAATGGAATTTTCCATTTAACTGACAGTGAAGTTTATCTCAGCTTGTTATCTTTCTATATTCCTCCTCTTGCTACTTTTTTGTTTTTGCTAACCCTCTGTTACAGGTTTGCCTCACACAACTGTCTGTGACTCTGATTAACACCCTTTCCCTTGGTCTTCCCCGTTTCTTGAAGGGAAGCTCTACACTGCCCACTTGCAGTTTTGGCCATAGAGTTTTGACACTATCCTTGTTTTACACATTAAATAACAACAACACTTCCAGTGCTCCACATTTTTGCAGCAACAAAAAAAATATCAGAACATGTTTGCGTGGTCTATAATAGACAGAATAGGCCCTCAAAAATGGCCACGTCCTATTCCCCAGAACCTGTGCATATGTTACCCTACATGGCAAGATCGGCTGTAATGGATGCAATTAAAATAAGAGTATTGAAATACGGTGATTAGCCACATTATCCAGGTGGACCCAATGTCATCACAAGGGTCCCTTAAGAGGAAAAGAAGAAGGCAAGAAAGTCAAAGTCAGAAAAGATGTGAAGCCCTAAGCAGAGACTAGAGAGAGAGAGATTTAAAGATGCTACACAGCTGGCTTTGAAAGTGGTGCAAGGATCTATGAGCCAAGAAATGCACACAGTGCAAAGGGCCATAAGCCAAGAAATAAAGGCAGCCTCTAGAAGCTGGAAACAGCAAGGGAATCGATTCATCATAACGTCTCTAGAGGGAACTCTGGGTTTTATCCTAATAACACCCATTTCAAACTTCTGACCTCCAGATCTGTAAGTTAATAAATTTGTGTTGCTTTTTAAGTCACCAAATTTGTGTTTCTATAGCAACAATAGAAAACCAATACAAAGCTACTTGCTCTTCTCAGTAGTTGGACTTATTTGTAAATTGAATTTTGGCCTAGCTACTAGTTGCTGGAAGACCTTAACAAGCTATGTACATTTTGAAATTTACCACAATGCTCCAATTCCCAAGCTAGTTATTGAGGTAAAACAATTTAAATACAAGTGCTTTCTATCACAATGTAAACTGCACTACATTTACATTCTGGTTAATCTACTGCTTCATAATTGATGTCCTCAGGTAAGCACAATGAGCTAGCTTGTAAGAGATTTCTAGATAATGTTTAAGGTTGTTTGCAACCCTGAGATTACATGATTATATTGGAAAAACAAATTAGAAATCACCCAAACATATCAATTTATATCTCCTTACCTGGAGTGTAGTCTGTCTGACTCTGATTAACAGAATATGACATCTTAAATCTGACTATATAATGTACCCGTAAGTTTCTCTGAATTATTGGTTATTGTTATCTGGGTATTTCTACACTTGGAGCTAGGTACTTTTAGAATTCTTTCTTCCCTATTTACTTATGCAAAACTTGAGAGCAGCACCCCCCCACCCACCTGCCACCCATTATTAAATTATGCTGCATGAAACATACTCCTGTTCCTCCATGGAAACATCCTATTTCTAGATTTCTTAAAGATGGTGAATGGGAGGTGGACAATGTGTAAATAACAGGGTTCTTCACTGATGATTATGGAGACATCCATGAAGGCAAACAGCTCAGTAGCTTTCTTTGAAGATGTCATGACTCACAGAGGAAAAGAGTTGTCCAGACAAGGAAATAGGAAGGGAGAAAAATAAAAATCTTAAAAACAGGAAGTATACATGAATAAATAATCCAAAGTGTCTTTTTGGCTTCATGCGGCCAGATATTCCAAAGCATAGCATTTAGATCAGATGGACCTAAGAGATGAGGCTGGAGAAATAAAGAGGACCAAATCAGAAAGACTCTTGTATGTTAATGCTACGGAATTTGGACTTTTATCTTACAGGACACAGGAAGCCAATTGAGAACTTTAAATGGAGAAGTAACATAGATGCTTTTAAACACTTGAGAACCTATATTGGTGATAGGTTTGAGTGAGATGGTTATTTGGTTAGGAATTCAGCTTAGAGGCTGTTAACACATTCTGATTGAAATAATGAGGGTCAATTATGAAACACGTGGAGGACAGCAACATTTATTGATAGAACATGAAAGTGAAGTTGATGAAGACTCCCTCTCTCCACCACTACAATCACCAACACTGTTTTAATATTTAATAGTCATGAGAGTCACCAAACAAGAGCAATAAAAGATGATAAATTTCATTGTAAACATATATAGTCCTCTGAATACTGAGACTAAGAGGACATGTCAAATGAGCCATTGACAAAGCTTGGTTGAAAATATATTTGGGAAATTATAAGTACACAGACGGGTAAAAGCATTTGGTTGTTGGAGGCTTGATTCCCCAGTTTCACCTGTAAAAACTGGAAATATTACTTAATCTTTTTGAGTCCAAGTTTTTTTATTTGTAAAATGAATACTATAATCTAATATCTAATAAAATATTGTATGTCTTATATCTATATAAAGCACTTAGTACAATATCCATCCACAGAGAAAGCTTGTTAAAAAGTAGCCCAATTTAGATGAAGTCATGATGCTGAATGACACCACATAGGATGATATCAAAAGATGAAAAGAACAAAGCCATGAGATCACATTTATATTTAAATAGTAGGCAAACAAGAAACTAAGGAGACAAAAATAAAAGTGTATAAAAGAGAGACAGAGAGATAAGAAAACCATGGGAATGTCATGTTATAGGAGCTGAAAGTACATCAATGTTTCTTGGCTGTCCATCATTGACCAGGGAAGGATACAATCTGTGACATAGGATAGATCAGATGGATTTTCTCTCTCAAGTCTTTGAATTTTAGCACTATGATTCAAAATTAGAAAATTTTAATTCAGTACTTATTCATTCTATAAGTAATAACCTGACAAAACGTTGGACAGCCTCAAGTTTCTGAGTTTACTTCCCATGTCTTCCAATTCTTGTTGTGGTATCTTTCCCTTAAGAGTTGGTACATGTTTCTTGTGAACAGACAAAAGAAAATCCTTATTGATATCTTAAAAAGAAGAGAATAAATAGCCTCATTTGGAGATAAAATGAAATAAGAACTGGTAGTCTTCCATTAGATTTGGTAATCAGAAGAATCTGAAACCTGATTGCAGTCAATCACAAAGAGTATGGGAAGTCAGATAGTGGAGATTGTACATTTGGGTGTCTCTAAAGACAGTATGAGAAGAATATGATAAAAATAAGTTGTGTTAGAGGAAGACCTTTGAGTTTGAATTGTTTCATTAGATGTGAGAGACATAAGCATGTTTATAATCTAGGAAAAGCCAATACAGAAGCATATTTTGAGACTAAAAGAGGGAGAGGATTGATGATGAGAACAAGACAGGAAAGAGGCAGGTTAAGAGGGTGTAAAATATATGCATGGAAGAGATTAGTGCTGAACAGGCAGAAGGGCACTGCATTTCATGGACTGGATAGACTTTGAGATAGTGTGAATCGAGAAGCAAAGGAAAATAGCCTGCTGACTTTAGTTTTCTCCTTAAAGCAGGCAGCAAGATCTACAGTTGAGAATAAAGGTGCAAGAGTAAAATATTGGTTTAACACCTATGGTTAAACTAACTTTTAAGGAGGAGACTAACTTTTAAGGAGACAAAGTAATAAAGACAAAAGAATTAATCAAATACACTAAGAGTGGTGTCGACTTTGAGACCATGAATATATGTAACTTTTGAGTTGTCCAGAATAGGAGGAGAAAACAGATTTTTGACCTAGAAGTTGGAATTTGCTATTAGATTGTTGTACTCAAAACAAGGTGCAAGATAAAACCAATGAATGAAGCAGATGGGGTTTCAGGGTGAAAGAGAAGAGAAATGAGGAAAAGAGAGTTTGATGGGGAAGGACTGAGAAGGGTGGCACTTCTGGTTATCTGGAATAATATTGAGGGAGCTTGAGATGATTTAACATGAGCATCATCTGTGAGTTTGAATGATATGTATAGTGGAATGAGAATCTGTGAAATCTGAAAACATAGGTGGATACAACAAAGTGAACTGTGATCTGGAGTTAACATTACAGAAGCTGCTAATGAAGATTTGATCCACAATTGAGAAACAGAGAACAGGAAAGACAGAGGTCTCTGGATTAAGTAGAGCCAAAAATGTAAAGACTAAATTATTGAATGGATTGAAATCCTCTAAGATTGTGGCAGGACTCTGAGTGAAGGAAAAGGAGGAAACATCTATACATGAGAAAGTCTGAATAAGAAGATGGTTGATTAAAAAAGAGTCATACATTAGAGCAGCTACATGAAAGGAACCACAGAGATGAAAAAGCATTCTTACGTAAGACTGGCTGAGTAAAGGGGTAGAAGCCACAGAAGGAAGCTAATTGAATGCAAACTCGTTCCTCTGAATCTATTGACAATAGGGATAAAATCAAAGAAGTGGAGAAAAAATAGACACATTTCTACATTTGATTAGATGAAAATTACATGCAAATTAAGTAGGTTACATCATCGTTCAACCCAATATAGCTGTTAGTCATCTGGGATATTTTGGTTGCGTGTTTTTTTTTTTCTGTGCGTGATTATTCACAATATGAAAATGATCGTTCTTAGCTAACTTCCTCATTCTCCCCAAGACTTTTCTCATGGGCAAAAGTTTGGCAAGAATCTTATCACAATATTGGTGCTTCTGGCCTGATAGAAGGTCAGAGCTCAGCTACATGAGAAGAATCACAGAAGAAAAAGTATTCTTACATAAGACTGGATGAATAAAGGGGTACACAGCAGCAGAAGGAAGCTAAGGAAATAGAAACTCATGCCTCTTAATCTATGGACCATAAGGGATAAAATCAAAGAAGTGAAGAACAGAATTTTCTTGCATATTGCCAGCCTATTCCATAAGAATGATCTGAGATGTCTTGCCCCTTAGCATTCTTTTTTGGAAACCACATTTTGATTGGTTTACTGCAGATAGTTTTAGGATTTGCTTATGCCTAAAACTTTTACATACTACCATTGTACAAAGCATAAAATTATACACAGTATAGACAATATTTGGAGCTATAGCTTAATATGAATAATCACTTAATGGTGATGATTTTTGTATAGTGACTGAAATACATAATCTAATGGCAGTAACAGTAGAAAATTTAGGTTTAAGATATGATGAAGAAACATATACAATTTTTTGATAAAAGTATAAGGTATTATTTTCAAATATTTTCATTCTTACATAAAGTGTTGGCTTCTAATTGGGAAGAATTAGTTGAAACAGAAGCAATTTTACAACATAAGCCCACCCAATTCTTTCAGGAAGATGTGTTCTAATTTCAGAAAGAAAAAAACACCAATGTGTTATTTGAAATTCAAAAAAGGTATGTGTATCACCAAACTATCTTAAGCTTCCTCAGCAGAGTACAAATATAATACATTCCATAATAAAATGCTGTTTAAAAATTCTGAGTAAATGGCCATTCCAAAAAAAGTGTCACAGATTGTATATTAATTTCTGAACAGCATTACTAAATAGTAACTTCAGCCATATCCATAGGTTTCCATTTATTCAGTGTGGAGCACAGTTTTGTAAAGTTCCCTTTTGGCAAAATGTCAGAGCTGTTACTATTCATTAAATAAAAGACAAATTTATATCAAACAAAATTGAGCAAAACTAACCACTTGGTTGTTAAAGATACCTTTGAAACACCCTGACTCCCTCAATGAGCCATATTTTTATGATTGCATGTAGCCCTGATGTTGCTCATACTGGTGATGTTAACAATTGTATAATCATCTCAACTGGTCTCTCAGCATCATTTCAGGGCCATGTTTCCATAAGACAGGCAGGGTGATCTTCTCGAAATACAATTCTAACAATGATACTCCCCTCCTCAAATGTCTGCTGTGGCCATAATCATAGCACTGTAGGTTTTAGCCTTGTCTTTTTCTCTGATTCCACTTCAAGGCACTCTGCCTAGCTCTCCAATACAACCATATTCCCTGCATCCACAGGACTTTTGCATAAGATAGCCCTTCTTCATGAACTGCTTTCTCTCTTCTCCCTCTCTCACTATCCGCTTCACCTATTTCACTGTTCCTTGAGGGCCTAGCTCACAGCATGCTGCCTCAGAGCAGTTTTCCCTGACACCTCATATTCTATCAAACTTACCCTGTTGCATGCTATGCTGTGCTTTGCTAGCATCTATGACAGTTTCATTAATGAGTCTCCTCCTCAAGAGCTCAGTGAGACCAGGGCATGTGTACCATGCCCATCACTATATTGTCTATATCTAGCTCAGCACCTGGCATATAACAGCCCTTCAATTTGTTTGGTTGAATAAATGAAGAAAACCCTAAATAAAATTACATTGTACAGAAGCTTTCATTTCATCAATGCTCACTCTAAAATTTATACAATTTTAATGGGAGAACTTAAAACATTTCTACATTTTTAAAAATCTGAAATTAATTGCAAATAAAAATGTTGCTTAAGGAAAAATTGTGAAAAGAATTTGTAATGGGCAAAAGATTACTGAGTGTTCTTCCAATGGACTGCTGTTTGTTGTATTTTTTTCCAGTGACATTTTTCTTTTAATATTTAAAAACAAAATCAACTTTGTCTCTACCCCCAAACAAATAAACAGATTAAATAAAATTTACAGTGAATATACATAGCAAACATCTATATATGCAATTAAATACCGTATCTGTTACTTTGGCACAAACATTAAACAAACAATATTCAAGTGTTCTTTCGGGTGAGGGGAGTTCCAAGTGTTAACTCTATGGGGCATGGGAAGACAATTTAGGAAGTGAGAGAATGTAGAAATCAATTTTACCATAATTCTGTCCATATTTCTGTCCATATAAATACATTTATAAAGACAAAAAAGGGCCGGGTGCAGTAGTTCACGCCTGTAATCCCTGCACTTTGGGAGGTCAAGGCAGGCCTGAGGTTAGGAGCCTGAGCAATATGGTGAAACCTCATATCTACCAAAAATAAAAAGTTAGCTGGGTTTGGTGGCATGCACCTGAGATCCTAGCTACACAGGAGGCTGAGGCAGGAGGATCGCCAGAGCCTGGGAGGTAAAGGTCACAGTGAGCCAAGAACAGACCACTGCACTCCAGCCTGGGTGTCAGTAAGATTCCATCTCAAAAAAAAAAAAAAAAAAAAAAAGGAAAGGAAGCTTGAGATGTCCAAAAAAAATTGGAGAATACTTCTTTCTGACCAAAAAATAGAAAAGAAATTAATTTTATGGTGGGAAAAGAGATTATAATGATACAAGAGGATGGGAAGAGAAGGGAAGCAGTGGGGGCCAACCAGAGGAAAAATGGGGACACAAAGAAAGGCAGCCAGAAGGAGACCAATGCCGGTGTGGATGTTTGTCTGTTTCCATCTTCATCTTATTGTCTTAGGCTCCAATTTAGTGTCAGTCTCCTTACTTCCTGTCTCCATCCGTGGTCTCTCAGGATCCTTCAATACCCTCTACCCTGACCCCGGCCCTTCGGTGCTGCTCCCTTCTGCCCCATTTATTGGGAGCTGGCTCACTCCAGGATCTCCAGGTCATAGTTCTTTTTGGCCGTTCGAAGTTTGATGCTACTCAGGAAGTTGTTGAGATGAAGGAAGGCATTTTGGGCAGCCAGCAGGATGGGGAACACAGCCATGTACAAGGCAGCAAGGTCCAAGCAGTGGCCAACCTCAGCAGTCCCACCACTGTTCCCTCCACCAGTGCCAGGCATCCCCTGAACTAGGTCTTGGCAGTGGACATGGCAAGCTATGTGAAGACTTTGTCTGCCTCAGTACATATGAGACGCTCAGGGAGATCTGTCACCTCCAGCACCTTCCCCAAGACAATATCTCTTGTCCCATGTCAGAGGAGGCAGATTTGAGTGCTTGTCTCTTGCCCTGGTTTCCATGCTTCAGTCCACACAGTCCCTGGTGCACTGTGTAAGTTGACTGGCCATGGAGCAAGGGAGGGCAGATGGACAGATTGTAATCTAAAGGCTGGCTTAAGAGGGAGCACCTGTCACCCTGTGCTGGAACCCCAGGCCGGGGGAACTGTCTGAGGACAAGCAAGGAACTAAGTCCTGTGCAGACACTCACCGCTGAGGCTGGTGACAGGAAAGGGTGGTGGAGCCTGGGTAGGAGACGTGTCAGGGCTGCTGCTCATTTGTGTGTTGGCCTGGGGGCTGATGTCAGGACTGTAAAGGTCTCCAGGCTGCTGCACCTCATGGTCCATGCTGTAGTATTTACAGTGACTCCACTGGATGCTGTATGGGTTCTGAGGGGGGTTGGGTTCCATTAGTGAAATTCAGGGGCATGACAACTATAGCTGGTCCAGACAACACTCCTGACTACTGCTGCGGCATTGGTGGTGGACTGCAGGGAGAGGGAAAATGAAGCATCTGGTACTGCTGAGACGCTGCCTCCCACCCCAACCGGGTTGCAGAAACCCAACAGAAGGGTTCGTATGGTTCTGCTGAGCCGGTGGTATCATACTGTAGCACACTGGTATGCCCCCTGTTGGGAGGCCTCCTTACCCAGTCACAGGGCCCAGCATGGGTTGCAGGCAGCTGGACCACATTTTGTGAGTCATTCCCCACTGAGACTTGGTAAGAAGGCAGTGGAATGCACTGAACCACCAGGCCTTGCATCTGGCCCCCCATGCTGCTTCTGTGACTACTGAGCAGGCCCTGGTTCTGTGGTTGCTGGACCCCAATCATTCCTTGGTAAGACACCTGCTGCTGGTTAGGCATCATGGGATATAAACCAGGCTGCTGGGATGGCCCAGCCAGCTATTGACCACATTGGGATCTGTAGGCCACCAGGTGAGAGAAAGGTCAATATTGCTGGTTGGGATTAGGATGTTGTCCAGGGGGATTAGTAACAAACATGGATCTGTTGAGAGGGCTACATGCAGCCCTGGGGTAGCCACACTTGCTGAGTAGGTGGTACATGGCTAGAGGTGGAATAGTTAGAGGTGGGGAGGGGCTGACCCATGGATGCCATCATGAAGCTAGTCCACTGATGGTGCTGGGAGATGAATAGGGGCTGGAATAGAGCTGCGGATGAGTCAGTTGCTTCAGTAGAATCTTGGCAGCTAAGGCTTATTTGTCCCGAGGAGTTGCTAAGGTCATCTGCCTGTGAGATCATGTGATTATTCAAGGGTGGCTATTGCTGAGGCATGGGTGGGAGAGCACGAAGTTGCTGCTGCTTCTGCTGCCGTTGCTGCTGCTGCTGTCGCTACTGTACAAGGGAGAAGGGCCTGGATAGACTGCGATGAGGTGATCTGGTTGCACATTCTTGGGGCATGTAGTGCCATACCTGGCCTGGAGATTCTTCCAGCATTGCCACCTTTACTGCTGCCAATGTAGTCACCTTGGGTGAAGACAGAGATTCTGCTGAAGCTGCTGGCATGGGGATAGGATGCTGGACAGAGCCATCAGTGTCCATACTACTCCAGGGCCATGGCACCAAGGGATTTGAGTTCAATGTGCTTCTCTGGCAGCTGCTTTAGGTGCAGCTGAACCCTCTGCATTTCCCCCTAATGTCTTTTATATATCCTTTCTTGCCAGTCTCTTTGGGGAAAATATTCTCTCTCAGACCCTTGGATATTTGTCCCCTCTCTCTTCTATTAACTTGCTCCTCCATCCAAAAACAAAACTTTTATTTATAATTTCAGATTTTTAAAAAATGTAGAAATGTTCTAAGTTCCCATATTAAAAATGTACAAATTTTAGAGTAAGGATTGATGAAATGAAAACTTCTGTACAATGTCATTTCATTTAGGGTTTTCTTCATTCATTCAACCAAACAGATTGAAGGACTATTATATGCCAGGAGCTGAGCTACATATAGACAATACAGTGATGGGCACAGTACACATGGCCCTGGTCTAACACAGCTCTGTAGTCTTGTGGGGGAGACAGTCATTAATATTTGACAGTTTCATCCATGAGATGGGCAAGTATTGTTGAAATTTAAGGAACATATTCACATGGACTGCTCAGTATTTAAAAATTAATTTAATCTTTTAAAGCCACAGTATGGTATATATCTTGATTATTTATATGTCATTTCTTTGATCAGGATATTCTACCCTAGAGACATAAACAGGTGCTAATTTTTCCAGTGATTACAACAGGATTAATACTTATAATCATTTGCTGATCCTACAGGGAAATGATTATGTAAGTAATTGTACATGTATGCTAAAGAATGCTATGCATCAATAAAAAAATACACCAAATCAATTGATAAGGACATTAAAAGACTACCAAGATATTTTACTAAGTACAAAAATGTTTTAGGATAATATATAGTATATGGTATGACATGACTAATTTTAAAACTCCGCAAAAGATAAGTATACATTGATTATATATATATATATATATATATATATATATATATAGAGAGAGAGAGAGAGAGAGAGAGAGAGAGGGAGAGAATCAAATAAATATGCAAATACTCTGGACTACATTCACCAATTAATAATAATTGTTGTGTGAGAAAGAAACTCAGATTAAAGCATCAGGCACTTAGTACTCAAAGATAAATCATTGGTGCTATTTGAGTTAAAAATATGATACTGAATTTAAGTACAACTTATACATTCACAATTTTTAAAAGAGAAAGAGAAAAAATAAAGCAGACAAATTATACTGAAGAAGTAAACTAGTCTTGTAATGACTAATTTTAGCACCAGCGAGTGAAGGCAATCACAGAAGAAGAAAAATGATTTTATCTCTGACATCTGAACCAATGAAAAGATTCATGTGCCAGAAAAGAGGATGTGGTCTTCATTAAAGGAGAACTAAGAAGCTGTTGCCAAGATATTCTCCATTCATTCCACAAATGTGGGTAAGAATGTCATAAAAGGACGGAAATGCAGTGGTCCTCTGCCCAAGTCTCCATGGAGCTCTGAGCTCCAAGACGTGCTTTTAGGACCACCTCTGAGGATTAGCATCTAATATTACCTACCATCCAACTTAGATAGTGAAGAAATGTAGCCCAGAGTCCATGAATGAAAACTGCATATTTCCTAAATTTTAAAACTTTCTTAAGGTTGTCATTTTTATTTTCTCTTACCTGTTCACTTGTGCTTATTCTTAGGAAGAGAAAGAAACTGGGAAAGTGGGGAAAACAGTCAATATTAAAGGAGAAAAATTTGCCAAGATATTGAATTAGTGACAGTAGCTTTATAAAGCAAAGGCAAGCAAGATATTCAGGGTTCATTGGTGTGGAGACAGAATCATAGTTCCCCAGTGAGGTCTCTATCCTAATTCCTGGAAACTGCAAATATATTGCTTTCTATAGCAATGGGAATTTTGCAGATGTGAAAAATCATCCTGGATTACACAGGTGACAGCAATGTAATCACAAGGGTCTTTTTAATGTGTCAGAGAGAATGAGAGACAGAAAGAAGATTTAAAGATTATACTCCTGGCTTTGCAAATGGAGGAAGGAGCCATGGGCCAAGTTCCACCAACACCTTGATTTTAGCCCTGTGGGACATTTTATATTTCTGACATGAAAAACTATAAGACAATGAGTCATGCTGTTTTAAGCCACTAAGTTTGTAGGATCCTGATTTTGTTTCTATACATTAATTTAAATGCCCTTTAGGTACTAATGGGCCTTAGAAAAATTTCTTGTCATACTCCTTTATATATTACAGATAAGAAAACTGAGGGCTAAAGAAGTGAGGTGATTTGGCACTCAGCTATTAATGAAAGAAGTAGGACTAAGATGTTCTGATAGTTCCAGATGATACGAAAGATGGAAAAGGAAGAGAAAGCGTTGCTCAACTTCATTTTCTCTAAGTTTTTGTGATTTGCAAATATAAAAATTGGATAATATCAGGTACATGGCTAAGGTTAACCCACACTGCATGTACAGCAAAAGCAACATATTAGTAAAATCTGGGGACTGTTCAATGCAGAATTAAATTTTCAAGAGAAGATGTAATGTAGGGCTAGATTTTAAAGTAAATTAGAGATATTCATTTTCTGGTTTTCTCTAAATTTCTCTGTAGTAACTTTAAAAAGGTGCAGTAGTGAAAGATAAAGGCACTAAGATGGGTTCCTTTACATATTAATGGATAACTAACCAAAGACTAATAAAAATTCAATGATCATGCTGATTAGATTATTCTGGATTGTTTATCACTCTGCAGGCAGTGCCCATACACAGCTTCTATTACAAATTATGCAATTAAATGTAGCTTTGGAACTTGTATCTGCATCTCTCTCAGAATGTCTAATTTGTTGCAATAGTGCAGAAGGATAATGTCTTGAAAGTTCCAAGGATCAAAGTAATCATCTGAGGCCTTTTAAATAAACTTCTTTTGTATTGATAATTAACACACACAAACAAAGGACAAGATAATAAAAAAAATCTTTTTATGAATTTAGGAAAATTCAAGAATTATGAATTACAAGGCTTTTGAAATGATAATTTTATAACATGAACTTGCTTGGGGATGCTCTAAGCCAATGTGGTACTTTTATTTCTGCCACTAAATCTTGACAAGTAGACAACATGGAAAAATATATATTATGCCAAATAGGTATATAAAAATAAAAGTATTGAGAGGCTATGATGATTTGGATTCTTTTTATATATGCTGGGATATCTTGAAATCAATGTTTTTTAATCTATAAGTGGAGAGCTCCCAGCTGGTGTGTTTTCCATCTAATTGAAATGCGTAAGTATGAGTCAACACAACAACCTTATTTGTAATTAAATTTTGGATTTAGGTTAAATCCACTTGCATCATAAAAGCTTGGGACAAATCTCTTCTTAGCAATAATGCAAACAGAAATATTCACATTTTATGAAATGCTAATTTTTGGACACTGGCAACAAATAATAATATACACAAAAAATACTTAGACAGTTATAATGAAAAACATTCATCCAAACTGACATGTACTTTGAGATGAGTTAGTTTTGCAATTTCTCATCCTAAAACGTTATTTGTGCCATCTAATATAATTCAAAATCCTTCACTAGCCTGTAAGACTGGGAATAAATTCGCATGCTTATTACTTCTTAGGCATTTTTTGATTAATAGTATCTCTTCTAATGTAGATCTATGACTAACTTAAACATAATGTGGATATTTACAGTAAGTAGAGAAAAAAAGAAAAATATATATATCATTTAGTGAAATCCAATACCTTAGGAGCTTTTTTTAAAAGTTGAAATTAAAGTATAAAGCTTTTTTACAGTTGTGCATAGGCCTTGATCCCAAGCCCCACACCAAGGAGGGTCATTGTGAAGGTTTAGCCTTGAGTTTTGATACCTGCTGTAAAAGGATCACCCAGGGAAAACAAACTATCCTGAGAGGACTTTTAATAAGAATGTTCAGCCATAATATTTTTTAAAGGCTCCCAGCATCTTTTAGACAACCTCTCTAAGGGGAAAAAAAATGCTGATCACACATTTTAAATAGAAAGAGGCAGAAATGCACAATTTTCCATTCACCATTTTTTTAAAGCCCTTCAAGAGTTAAAAATAACTTATCTGGCTTCCTCTTAAAAAACAATCTTCACTGGTAAACTATGATCAATAGTAACAGAACATTATAAGCTTAAACTATACGCACGTTTGTTTCTTCCCAATGAGGGCAGACCAGGTAACAATCCAGGCGTAGCAGTCTAGCCTTGGTCTGGTGGCTTCAGGATGTCGAGATCCTTCTATTTTACTCCATCATCCCCAGACTTCTGCCTACCATGCTACACCCCCAACATGGCCTCAAGAATTGCTCTTTACCCTTTCTGACGCTGATCATTAGGAAATGACCCAGCATCATTAAGCATCAATTCTTTTAATATGCCAGGGGTCGCAGCTTAGTTACACATAAATATTTTGTAAACTGGGAAATGCAGTCTTTACTCTGGTTGTCTTTTTATCCACCTAAGTTATCAGGATGTGATTACTTTAGAGAACAGAAAGTAGATATAAGGAAAAAATAGCAGATCTTTGCCACATCATCCTAATATACTTTGAATAAATCAATATAATTCAAAATTATGGTTGGGGTTAATTTCCTTAGGAGATACAACCTTTTCAAATGGTTTCAAGTAAAACAATAAGACATTTTTTAAAGTGTTGATATGTACATATATATGTAGACATATGTACAATAGCCATGCACATATGTGTATATATAATTATTTGTATTATAATTATGACCTATACTTGTTTTATTCAAAGAAATTTTTATATATAAAGCCTTATGTTGTCATAATTTCTGAAAGGTTAAACAAAAAACTCTTAATGACTTTTGCCTCTGAAGAATTATTTAGATAATCTTAGCACTGTATGCCCATTTTATTCCATTTGAATTTCTTATGTGTACATATTGTTTTTAATTTGAAATAATTGTTCTAAAATTAAAATATCAAATAAAAATAGTACTTTTACTCTCTGAGTCCTTAAAGGGGTCCTTACATTCCTTAAAGGACTTTCAAAAACATTAAAAATGGTGAGTGTGCATAAAGAATAAGAAAAAGGAAAATCCAGCAATTTTGATACAAAAACCGTTTTATGATAACTAACTCTCTCAATGGCCACTAACCTTGGGTTTCCATGTGTGTGTCTCTTTTGTTTTGTTTTTGTATTAATACTGATTTTTTTAAAAAATTTCATTCTTATCCTTGTTTCCCTAATTGAAATACATATGTTCATAAACATCTCCAGTTTGGATATCAAGGCATATCTAACTACATTTTATGCTCATAAGTAATTTTCCTTGCCATTCAAATTTTTAAAAAATAATATACTAGTTTATTTCCTATGTACATTTTTACTTTCACATCATTTCCATGTCTGACCACTGCTTCTACTATGCCCTCCCTAATTTCATTCATATCTAAAACCAAGAAAAAAATAGAGTTTCATCTTTAACAACTGAACAGGCATTTTGGACAATATATTTTTGGCAATGGAACATGGGCAACATTTGTCAAACATGGCAGGGAAAGTTCCCACTCTGTATTATAAAAAGGAAAGCCAGATATCAACTGTTACAAAAATAAGATGGAAAATTTTAACAAACCTTAAACTATTTTCTTAAAGAGATTTCCGTATCCAGAGATCTTAAATAGCCTCCTAATCAGTCATACAGAAGCAATTCTTTATATAATTTATGAACATGGTTTTAATTTCAGGAAAAGAACCACATTTTTCTACTCTTGCTTGTATTTTTGATTTAAGGTCTTCTATAGGACTAGGTCTTTTTGGTGTTCTAAGTGTATTTTCCTCCTTTTTTTTGGAGGATTTTTGACCTTTTGATCTTGGTTTTATGTCTTTTTCATTCTGGTTTGATTTTTGTGCATTTTTGGCTGGAGTGCCTTATATAGATTTCTTCACTGGAGTTTTTCTTCAGTTTCCTCATCATCAAAATTATCATCAACATCATATTCTTCTTCATCAGCAGTATGTTATACTTTTCTCTGAGGAAACTTGCTACCACTCCCACAAGCAGATAACTTTTCAGATATACTTAAGAGTTTCACCTCCTCCTCCTCCTCCTCTTCATCTTCTAACTCCACATCTTCATCCACAGCCTAAAAGTGCTGTCTACTAATATGTACAAGGTCTTAACTACACTTCATTCGTAAGACCATGTATAGTACTCTTTCAAACCCCCAGGGAAACAGTTAGCTCTACCGACATTTTTAACACAGCCAGTGTTGCTTTAATTGCGCTGCCTTCAAAATTCATTATCCCTGCTTCAATAACGTTCAATTCATCCCTTGCACCGGTCTCTAAACTGACCATTCTCAAAGATAACTGGTGCTCATTTTCATCATTATTCATGTTGAAGTGATAATCTGTCAGTCTTTAGTTCACAACCAAAAAGATAGTTCGGGGTTCTCAGGGGGATCATGTACATGTCCATTGACTCTTCCATGAACTGGTAGCATGCATTTAGGTGGGAGAGAAGGCAGACAAAGGTAAATGACCACTTCCCCAGAGAATAGCCCCATAGGATAGAATCACACCAGAGTTAGAAACTTTACATTGTTTCTTTTAACTTTCAGAAAAAAACAATCCTCTGGTTAAGGAAAAACAAAGTATACTCATTCAAAGACCAATTTTCTTAGGAAGCTGTAAGAGTATGAAAGCAAGGTTGTGGTCCCAGGAAGTTTATCAACTATAAAAAGGATTATCACCTCCTACAATGCCTTCATATGACTTGTTTTAACAAGATTTGCCATTAGTGTAACTTGCTACAAAGTAGTCTTTAGTGAACCTTTTAAAGCATACAGTAAGTTGTGATTATAGTGTGCTATTAGACAAGACAAAATACAGAAAAAATACTTTTAACAGGGATTGTCTGTCAATGCCTGAAATTTATTTTCCTAACTTCACATTACTTTCTCATATATTATAAATTGTCCAGCCCACAATAAAAACTTCAGACAGGGAACTTTCTTAAAGATAAAGAATGAACCATTATCTGAATATTCCTGAAACAGAAGAAATAATCTTGATGATGGTATGCATGTGATATAAATAAGACATGTATGTAGTAATTAATTCTAAAAATATTATGCAGTGGAAAGTCGACTGGATAGAAATACAACTCCAATGGCATTTCTGATTTACCGCATGACTCAGAAGTAGCCTCAGTGTCCTCCCTTGAAAAATGAAGGTCCTGAGTGGAAATCCAGTGGAGAATATTTCTGGTCATTGAGTCAGAGAACCTGAGCCTGAGTCACTGGACTGCCATTTCTCAACTTTGTGTGGTAACTAGTTGTAAATCCACAAAGCAAGGAGATAGTGAATATAACTTTCCTCAATCTTGCCTATTCTACACTGGGAAACACTATACTAACTCAAATATTTGGGCCTGCTAATTATATCATCAATCACTGTTCACTAAAATTTCACATTTGTAGCTTTTAAAAGTAGAGCCATTTTATCCTGTCTTGTGTGTTTAGATCCCTTTGAGATCCAGACATATGATACACTTAACAGTTAAATGGTCCTTGCATTCTCCACTCTTAGCTGGCTGCTAAAACAGATGTTCAAAATGTGAGATATTTTAATCCAGTCTAGCATGTCTGAGGCCCCAAATCATCAAAAGCCAGAATCTGGAATTCCTTTGCTACCTCCAGTCCTGAGTGGGCCTATTCAAGCTGAACACACCTGTAAAACGAGTGATATCTCATCTACTCCCCTCATTTTACCTGTACTAAATTAATAAAATTATACTCTTGCCCCATTTCCCTAACCCCACCTACTTTGATTAGGACCAGGAAAATCACTCCAAACCTTTTCAATGCCATATCCTAAGGAGTCAACCTTATAGTTGCACCTCTAACCACTGCTTGGTGTTTCACTTTGATCCGCATAGCAACATCTTTGCATAAACCAATCTTAGTATCAGAATAAAACAAAGGCCCAAGGCTTTCTGCTGCCCACACACTAGCCCCCTTGCTTAAGCCAAAAGCCTAAATGGGCGTAAGTATACTAGGTCTCCTTAGACATTTTGATTTGGCTTTCTAATCACTGTCCTTGAGGACTACCACTAAACGTAGTGGTTTAAATTGAGCTTAAAACATTTCTACCGTCCCCCTGGACTATGGGTGAAGATCCAAGATGTTTACACCTAAATCCTTGTGAA
The DNA here is from genome assembly GCF_001604975.1 of Cebus imitator. Lineage (NCBI taxonomy): Eukaryota > Metazoa > Chordata > Mammalia > Primates > Cebidae > Cebus > Cebus imitator. Next base: position 2,937,857 of record NW_016107560.1, read on the forward strand.
CTATGACAATTAGATCTGCACTGATACCCTCTTTCCTACTTACTGAATTCCTGCCACCTTCTCTTAGAACTAGATGTTGACCTTATACTTGGAAAAGCTTTTTCTCCATATACATTTTTTAATGTCTTTATGATACGTCCAGGTAAAATAGTGAACAAAAACTAACTTATTCCAAAGCCTTTCAATGTTCTAAATAATTTTAGATATCCCTCTCTTACTTAAACTCCTATTTAAATGATTTGACGTTCATATGGTATAGATAATGAGGCTTTGTGTACTTGTCAGGAATACTTATGTTTAGAATTTAAAAAGCTATTTTTGAATTTTCAAATTTTCTTGGTAATTCAACATCTCTAAAGAATGAAAAGTGAACTCGTTTTTGAATGATTCATAACACATATTCCATAAAAATGATATAAAAGAATGTTTTTCATAGAATTATATAATCTATGTATTGTGTTATTTTTAAAACAACAAATTTCCCATATTGAGGCAAGTATATACGGTTAGTAAATACTTATGTGTACATATAATATGGCATGTATTATATTAATATAGTCTTCAATACCAGCTTTGTTCATATCTTATTTTCTTTTGTTATACTTAATAGTTTAATAATCAGATTAAAATCATTAGGAATGTAGTACACTCAATGACTAAATAGTTGCCTCACTAATCTAACATTGCTGTTTCCAGATTTAACCCCCTAAATTCTATGCCAACCACTTTCTCTATACATCATGTAGGAAATGCTTAATCAAAATAGTGAATAACTTCATACAGCTGAAATATAATTAAGAATATACAAAATTAAAATCTAGTTTTCAAGCTATATGAAGCATATCATTAAATATTCAATGTGTTCCACTTTCATACCAATTAGGAATACAATCATTTATATTAGAAGACTAAAACCCAGGTTTCTGAAGTTAGAATGAAGAAATGTAGCCTTGAACTCAGAAAATTATAACTGGATAGAACCTACGTTTTACGTAGATATGGCTTATTGGCTTATATTTTTAAATTCCTTTGTAACAACTTCTTTCTGTGATCTACCACAACTTTAGAACCTTTGAGCCTGATGTCTTAGCAAAGGTTTAAACTCTGTCAATCATTCAACAGTCAGATTGGCCCTGCTTGAAAAAGGTTTAATAGAAATCATGAATCAAGAGAAAATAAACTCAGGGAAGATGCCCTTAAGGAATTACCTTATAGAAAGATAAATCATCCTAGCTAAGAAAGGGGAGTTGTGGCTTTGTTTTCTGTTACTCTGTTTTTTTTTTTTTTTTTTTTT